>NC_082640.1:58459042-58762073 GCF_028023285.1 Balaenoptera ricei
CACAGAAACGAAGACCCAACACAGCCATAAATAAATAAATAAATAAATAAAATTTTTAAAAAAAGAAAGAAAGAAATACAAATAGCCAATAAGCACATGAAAATATGCCTAACAGTATTAGTCTTCAGGGAAATGCAAATTAAAACCACAATGAGATACCACTCCATGACCACTAGAATCACTAAAATTAAAAATTAAAAAAAGAAACAAAACACTGACCTTACCAAGTGTTATGAGAATATGAATATATTGGAACACTCATGTCATACTGTGGGAATATAAAATATAAAATGATGTAACCCCTTTGGAAAACAATTTGACAGTTTCCTAAAATTTTATTTATTTATTCAAAATAAAATTATTTATTTATTTACTTATTTACTTATGGCTGTGTTGTGTCTTTGTTGCTGCGCGTGGGCTTTCTCTAGTTGTGGCGAGCGGGGGCTCCTCTTCATTGCGGTGCGTGGCCTTCTCATTGCGGTGGCTTCTCTTGTTGCAGAGCACGGGCTCTAGGCAAGCGGGCTTCAGTAGTTGTGGCACACGGGCTCAGTAGGCATGGCTCGCAGGTTCTAGAGCACAGGCTCAGTGATTGTGGTGCGCAGGCTTAGTTGCTCTGCGACATGTGGGATCCTCCCAGACAAGGGATCGAACCCATGTCCCCTGCATTGGCAGGCAGACTCTTAACCACTGAGCCACCAGGGAAGTCCCTCCTAAACATTTAAACATACATCTACCGTATAAGCCAATATTTAACTTCTGCTTATTTAATCAAGAGAAATCAAAAGTTTATGTCCACACAAAGACCTGTAGACCAATGTATGTAGCAGTTTTATTTGTAATACCAAATAATGGAAACAACAAAAATGTCCATCAACAACTGAATGGTTAAAAAAATTGTGGCATATCTACACAAGGGAATATTACTCAGCAACTCATGCAACATGAATGAATCTCAAAATAATTATTTGAGTGAAAAAGCAAGTAAAAATGCATATTGTATGACCACATATATATAAATTTTAGAAAATGAAAACTAACATGTAGTGACTGAATGAAATTAGTGGTTGTATGGGGATAGTGGTGGAGAGAGAATTTTGGGGGTAATGGAAAAGTTTGTTCAAGGTAGTGGTTTCATAGGTGTATATATGTCAAAACTGATCAAGTTTTTAACTTTAAGTTTATGTACTTTAGTATACTTCAATTATTCCTCAATAAGAAAACAAAATTCTACTCATGAAAATAACACAAAGAGCTCCAAATAGCCAAAGCTAGAACAATTTGAGAAAACAAAATAATGTAGTTTTGGATTATAGCCCAAGGTATAAAATCAGTATCCATGTGTCCATACAGATATAAATAAATGATAAAATAAATGAATTAATGGGAGAGAAGAGAAAAATATTCCAAATAATTTATGCAGATATTTTTCTCTCAAGGAGGGGAAGCATAACTCCTCCATTCCCTGTGTGTAGGCTGCACATAGTAAATTTCTTCCCAGAAGTACAGTAAGGAGAGGGAGAAAAAAGAAGTAATTTTACAGTGGAGAAACCTGACAAACACTGTCTCAGCCAGATGATCAAGGTAAACATCAACAGTAATAAGTCATGTTGATATTATGTTCCTTTGATATGATGTGATGAGAATGGCAGTTTACTTCAGTGCTTTTTCCTCCTAAAAATCCATAATCCCAGTCTAATCATGAGGGGAAAAAATCAGACAAGTTCCAATAAAGGGGCATCCTACAAAATACTTGACCAATACTCAAAATGGTCAAAGTCATCAAAAACAAGGAAAGCCTGAGAAACCATCACAACAAAGAGAAACCTAAGGAGACATGACAATTAAATATAATATGGTATCCTGTGATTACAAGAAATCCTGGAAATAAAAATAAATAAACTATGGACTTCAATTAAAAATAATGTATCAATATCAGTTTGTTAATTGTAACAAATGGACCATATTAATGTGAGATGTTAATAATAGGGGAAACTGAATGTGAAGTGTATGGGAACTCAAGTAACTCATCTGTCTAAAATGAAATCACAACAGAAGTTAAAGTGAATGATAACAAAAGCACAATATATCCAAATGCAGGGATTGCAGCTAAGGATGTGCTTAGAAGAATATGTATACATTTAAATATCTATGTTCTATAAAGTATTGTGTGAACTACAAAAAATGAGTAAATAAAATCTATATTGGGTAGAAGGAAGGAAATGATAATGATAAGAAATCAGTAAAATAGAAAATTGACAAACAGTGGAAAAAGCTAATTCTCTAAAAAGATTTATCAAATTGTAACCTCAGCAAGATAGATCAAGACCAAAAAAAATGAAAAAACAAAAATTATTAATATCAGTAAGGAAAGAGGGACATCACTACAGATCCTATGGACATAAAAAAGATAATAAGGAAATATTATGAGAATGTTTTACAAAAAAATTTCAACAACTGAGATGAAATTCTTTGTAAAGTACAACTAAAAAATTACACAGCAAGAATTATAAAGCCTGCATATATCTGTTAAAGAAATTGAATGCTTAATTAAGGGAGATATAACAAAAATCTTACGCAGAAAGTAGACAAAATGGAAACACTTCTTATTTCATTGTATAAGGTGAGTATAACCCTGAAACCAAACTAGACAAGGAAATTGCAAGAAAGAAAACTACAGATCAAATACAAAGAACAAATATGCTAAAATCTTTAATAAAACTCTGAGAAATCAAACCTACCAATATATAAAAGTATGTCATGAACAAATAGGGTGTATCCCAGGAATGCATTGTTGGTGTCTCTTTAAAAAAGTCAATGTACTAAAAAACTACTAGAACTCATTAATTGGGTAAAGTTGCAGGGTACAAAATTAATATAGAGAAATCTGTTGCATTTTTATTCACTAATAACAAACTATCCGAAAGAAAAATTAAGAAAACAATCCCACTTACAATCACATCAAAAAGAATAAAATACCTAGGAATACTCTAAGGAGGTAAAAGACGTGTACTTGGAAAACTATAAAACCCTAAATGAACAAAATTGAAGATGACACAAACAGATGGGAAGGTACACTGTGTTAATGGATTAGAAGAATTAATATTATTAAAATGACCATACTACCCAAGGCAATCTACAGATTCATGCAACCCCTATCAAATTACCAATGGGATTTTTCACAGAACCAAAACAAATAATTCTAAAATTTTTATGGAAACATAAGAGATCTCGAATTGCCAAAACAATTTTGTGAAAGAAGAACAAAGCTGGAGGTATCATGATCCCTGATTTCAAACTATACTACAAAGCTACAGTCATCAAAACAGTATGGTACTGGCACAAAGGCAGACACACAGATCAATGGAACAGAATAGACAGCCCAGAAATGAACCCATACTTATATGGTCAATTAATCTATGACAAGGGAGGCAAGAATATAAAATGGGGGAAAGACAGCCTCTTCAATAATGGTGTTGGGAAAGCTAGACAGCTACATGCAAAAGAATAAACTGAACTACTCTCTTACACCATGCACAAAAATTAATTCAAAATGGATTAAAGACTTCAATGTAAGACCTTCAATGTAAGTCAGACAAAGACAAATACCATATGATTACACTCATATGTGGAATCTAAATGAACAAACAACAAAATAGAAACAGAGTTATAGATACGGAGAAGAAATAGGTGGTTTCCAGAGGGGAGAGGGGTGGAGGGAGGGAAGAAACAGTTGAGGGATATTAAGAAGTATAAACTTCCAGTTGCAGAACAAATGAGTCACAGGTATGAAATGTACAGTATGGGGAATATAGTCAATAACTATGTAATATCTTTGTATGGTGACAGATCATAACAAGCTTTATCATAGTAGATAATTTTGAAATGTATGGAAATATGCAATCATTATGTTGTGTAACAGGAACTAACATAGTGTTGTAGGTCAATTACACTTCAAAAACAAACAAACAAGCTCGTGGAGATCAGATTTGTGGTTACCAGAGGTGGGGGTTGGGGGAGGAGGAATTGGATGAAGGCAGTAAAAGGTACAAACTTCCAATTATAAGATAAGTAAGTACTAGGGATGCAATGTACAGCATGATAAATATAATTAACACTGCTGTGTGTCATAGATGAAAGTTGTCAAGAGAGCAAGTCCTACAAGTTCTCATCACAAGGAAAAATTTTTTCCATTTCTTTAATTTTGTAGATGAGATGACGGATGTTCACTAAACTTATTGTGATAATCATTTCATGAGGTATATTAGACATCATTATGCTTTACACTTTAAACTTATACAGTGCTGTATGTCAATTATATCTCAATAAAACTAAAAGAAAAAATATAAAAATTTTAAAAATTAAAAAATAAAGAAACATTGATGAGAAGGCTAAAAAGTCATAAATTATAATATATACAGACAAAACATTTGACAATATTTTATAACTATAATAAAATGTGATCACCAAAGTAAAAATAAAAAGAAACTTTTCCAATTTAATAAAAGCCATCTACAAAAACCTACAGCTAACATCATATATAATGGTGAGAGTAAAAAATGCTGTCTTCATAAAAGCTGGATAAAGGCAAAATATATGCTCACCACTTCAATTCAGTATCATACTGGATGCCCAAGCCAGTGAATTAAGAAAAGAAAAAGAAATAAAATTATAAACAGTGGAAATAAAAAAGTAATACTGCCTTTACTCACAAAAGACATGATCACATTTGCAGAAAATCCTAAGGAATCCATAAAAAGAAGAAAAAAAATCTCAGTGAATTTAGTGTGTTGCAATACACAAAGTCAACATACAAAATCAAGTGTATTATTTATGCAAGCAAAACTCAATTGGAAAATTAATGTTTACATACCATTTACAATAGTTAGGAATAGTCAAAGATAATACTTATGGATAAGTTTAACAAAATATGTATAAAATCTATACACTGAAAACTACATAGCATTTTGAGAGAAATTAAAGAAGACCTTAAGTAAATATATATCATATTAATGGGTTGGAACATTCAATATATTTAGGATGACAATTTTCATCCAAAGTGATCTGTAGAATCAAAGCCACCTCCAATAAAAATCCCATCAGACATTTTAGTAGAAATTAACAAGCTGATTCTCAAATTCTATAGAAATGCAAAAGACCTAGGATGGGCAAAAGTAAAATCTTGAATTAGAAAAAAGAATTTTCCAGAGTGATGAAAATATTTTATATCTTGATGGGCTGTAGTTAAATGGGTGTATACACTTGGCAAAACCTATTGAACCATACATGTATGAACCACTACAGTAATTTGTACTGTATGTAGAATACACAATAAAAAAGCTATAAAAATTAAACAAATAAATAACCAAAAAAAGTCCCCATATGGTTTAATAAGCATATTATGTCAAACCTTTAATAAGCAACAATTTCATGTTGTTCAGATTGTTCTAGATGAATTAAGGCCACACTTCCTGGAGCCCAGAAGAATGCTATACAAATAGTCTAATGAGACTAGGTACTTGGAACGCAAGTTCTACCACCTTAGAAGTTAGTCTAGATTATCCTAGTTTGTCAGCCTCTGGCAATCTCACACATATGAAACAGGGTAATGTATCATCCCACCTCACTCAATTTCCTCCCTCTCATCTATTGCCAGTGCTACCAGTTGGACAAACCCAAATGGAAGCCAGAGAGTAAGGAAGCCTTTGATGCAGATGGGCCCCCAAGGCACAGGGAGCTTATGGAAAGATAGAGAGGGTTTAGAAGGGCAAGCAGAAGATGTCCACCACAGAAGTACATAGACTTTATGTGGCTTGAATTCTTAGAAAACCAGGCGCCTAGACTAAAAAATCCTCCTTCAACTGTCCAAGACTTAAAACATACATTGGGTCCCCAAGGTGTCCAAAAATATGTTCAGCTGCCAAAGAAGGAACACTCTCCAATGTCCATTTCAGACGTGGCCAGGTTGATAATGGAATAGAAAGAGCCTGGCAAAGGACGGACACGAGGTATAGAGAACACTGGAGAGGTTCCCCTCCCAAATGGCCAAATTAGAGCCTTATCGACGGTCACTTCCCATGCTCGGAGTAGATGGCCCTTGTAAGTCTTTCCAGGCAGATTTCAGAATGGGCTTGAGCTGGACATAATGACTGTACAGGCATTTGTGTTGTCTTTCCTGAGGAGGGTAGGCATGGGCTCTTCTGCATGTAGGAAGAAGACAGAGCTGAGTATTTGGTGACAGAAGGTAGACTGCAGTATGGATCAGGGTTGTCCACATGGTAATACTGCACCTTCCCGGCCTCTTTGGATTTGGACATGGCCGTGTGACTTGCCTTGGTCAATAAAACGTGAGTGAAGGCGGCACTGAGCCAGTGCAAGGCTCACCAGGCTCCCCTCTGCCTTCCACAGTAATGGTGGAGGCGCAGAACAGAGCTCACGTGGGCCCTGAGTGCCTATGATGAGCACAGATGCCTCCACGTGGAGCAAGAGCCAGAAATATACAGCTGTTGTTTGTTTTTAACCCCTGAGATTCTTAGCCTCCTTTGTTATGCTGTATAACCTAGCCTATCCTAACTGATATCCTCCAACTCATCTTATGAATCTTGTATAACCAGGGAGCTCATGAGAAAGAAGGAGTATAGGACAATCTCATTCATGCATGTGGATGCCAGTATCCTTAACAAAATACTAGTAAAAGAGATCTAACAGCGTATAGGTTAACAGTAGAAAAAAATACTATTATAGGAGAAAAATGACTTCGATAAATGCAGAAAAACTATTTTTTAATGTCAACATCAGAAAGCAGACCAGTGGTTGCCTGGGAAGAAAAGGGGTAAGAGTGGGGAACAGCATGAAGAAAGGATCACCAAGGGTCACAAGGAAACTTGGGGGTGATAGAAATCTTCATTATCTTGATCATGGGTGATGGTTTCTTGAATATATGCAATGTCGAAGCTTATCATATTGTAGTATTTAAGTACATTCAGTTTATTGTATGTCAATCATACCTCAATAAGACTGTTTTTTAAAAGTCATGCATGATAAACACTCTCAGTAAAAAAGAAATAGAAAGGATTTACTTTAACCCATAGGCCATCTTTGTTCTTCCTTTGTCTTTCTTTTACTTCCTCACATGGCTTCTAAAACTGCACTGGGCTATTATCTCTTGATGGTTTGTCTCCATCCTTTTTGACATTGGTTTATTTTTGACATAAGTGTTTTCGGTTTATTATTTGATTTATTTATCTAGTTAGTTTTTAAGTTTTTTTATTTTTATTTTTTTTATTGGGGTAGAGTTGTTCACAAAGTTGTATTAGTTTCTACTGTACAGCGAAGTGGAGTTCCCTGTGCTATACAGCAGGTTCTCATTAGTTATCTATTTTATACATATTAGTGCATATATGTCAATCCCAATCTCCCAATTCATCCCACCGCCACCCCTTTCCCTCCTTGGTGTTCATATGTTTGTTCTCTACATCTGTGTCTCTATTTCTGCCTTGCACGGTTCATCTGTACCATTTTCTTAGATTCCACATATATGCGTTAATATATGATATTTGTTTTTCTCTTTCTGACTTAATTCACTCTGTATGACAGTCTCTAGGTCCATCCACGTCTCTACAAATGACCCAATCTCGTTCTTTGTTTTTATCAGAGGATTTGGGGAGATTCCAAATCTATGCTGACTGGCTTCTTCCCAGTCTCCTCTGCTCAGCTGGTAGTTCTTATTGGGTGATCAGTGTCAAAAGGTCAAAGACACAGCTGTCAGTTGCATCTATGCATGACCTCTCCTGTTCTGAGGATGATTGTGATGCAGGGTCACAGCTCTGTCCCTTCCAACACATCAAGAATGGGGAGAAGATGTGTCTTGTTCTCTTACCTCCTACAAGATTGCACCCACAAGAAATGATTTATTCCCACTCCACCTGAAGTGGGTTAAACTGTGTTTCCCAAAAGATACTGGGTCTAAGTCCTGACCTGTGAATATGAACCTTTTTGGAAATAGGATCTTTGCAGATGAAATTAAGTTGCAGTTACTAAGATGATATCATACTGGGTTACCTGGGTGGGTCTCTAATGCAATGCCTAGGATCCTTACAAAAGAGGGGAATGGACATAGAACAAGGCCATGTGAAGATAGAGGGCAGAGACTGGAGTGGTGTGTCTACAAGCCACATTTATTAGTCTGCTTGGGCTGCCATACCAAAATTCATAGACTGGATGGCTTAAAGAACATAAATTTATTTTCTCACGGTTCTGGAGGCTAGAAGTTCAAGGTCAGGGTGTCAGCATGCTCAGGATCTGGTGAGGGCCTTCTTCCTGGCTTGCAGAGTGCTGACTCCTCACTGTGTGCTCATATGGCCTTTCATTGGTGCATGTGCACAGGGAGGAACAGAGATCGAGCTCTCTGGGGTCTCATAAGGGCACTAGTCCCATCAGACAAGAGCCCTGCCCTCATGATGTAATTACCTTCCAAAGCCTCCCCAGCCATCACATTGGTGTTTAGGACTTCAACATATGAAGTTGGGAGGCAGGGCACACAAACATTTGGTCCATAGCAGCAAGGCATGCCAAAGATTGCCAGGCAGCCATCAGAAGCTAGGAGATAAGCATGGAACAGTTTCTCCCTCAGAGTGTCTAGAAAGAACCAACCCTACTTACACCTTGATTTCAGACTTCTTGCCTCCAGAACTATTAAAGAATAAATTTTTGTTGTTTTAAGACACCTAGTTTTTGGTAATATTTTAGGGCAGCCCTAGGAAACTAATACCCCATTCATATATAATATTAGCTTATTGCTATATGCTCTCTATAATTAATGAGTCTCATAGAAAATTATCATAATTTTGCCTATACTGGGGAAAGTTATTATTTTTTTTAAAGTCACAGTTCCCACTTCAATTCTGTATTCATTTTATAATGCTGTTTGTCATTGATGTCTTCATTTATCACCTTTAAATATACCAAGACTTGGTAATAGACAGGAGGTTATATTTGAAAAGGAGATAGGGAGCATTTTAAAATACGTGCAATAATGAAAACATTCTGCATTCAACAAATATGTCTTATGCACCTCTTCATTTTCCAGGTGCCAGGGACTCTTCTAGGAACTGGAGATACTACAGTGAACAAAACAGAGATGTGCCAGCTCTCATGGAATTCATAGGCTAGATGGCTCGACTGATAATAATCAAATAAAGAGAAGCATACAATACATCTGGTGGAGGTCAGTGTTATGAAGAAAAATAAAACTCTACATGGGATAGAGAGAGGTGGGTGTGTGATTCCAGGCAGGATGTTCAGAGAAGTGCATGGCAGAGAGGGGAAATTAGAGTCCCAGTTTTCTGGCTTGAAGACCAAGAAAGAAGGCCCCAGGAAGTTGAAAGAGGAGAAGATTGTGGCGAGGAGAAAGATCAAGAGAGAAAACTCATAAAGTTGTGTATGAACCCCTGAATAGTTTCACAAGTATCTAATTTTTAAAAGACCCTAAATTTGTAGTTAAAAACCTTTGAAGAAGAAAACCCCATGCACACAGGGTTTCACTAGTGAAAGTATCAAATGTTTAAAGAAGAAACAGCATAAATTCTACACAATTACTTTCAGAAAATACAGCATTTTATGAGATTAACATTACTCTGATGCCAAATTTAGTCAGATAGTACAAGAAAAGGAAACAATAGCCCTCATGAAGATAGATGCAGAATTCCTCAACAAAATGCTGACAAATTGATTCCAGCAAAATATAAAAAAGAACAAAATATTATGACAAAGCTGGATATATCCTGGGAATGCAAGGCTGGTTCAATATTTAAACATAGACAATGTAATTGACCCACCATATTAACAGACTAATGAAGAAAAACCACATGACCCTATGAATTGGTGCAAAAGAAGCATTGGACAAAATTCAACACCCCTCATGAGACAAACATTCAGCAAACTAGTATTAAAATAGAACCCCTACCACCACCAAGGGCACCTACAAAAGCCTTCAGCTAACATCATACTTAGTAATAGAAAGATGAATTTTTTTGCTCTGAAGATCAAAAACAAAGCAAGGATGTCCACATTAACCTCTTTTATTCACTCTCCCACTGGAAGTCCTTGACAGTGGAATAAGTGAGAAAAATAAATAAATGGCATGTGGATTAGGCAGGAAGAGGAAAACCATTCCCATTAACAGAATATTATCTACATAGAAAATCTAATGGAATCTACAAAAAAAAAAGCTCTGAGAAATAATAAATGAACTAATAAGGTTGTAGAATGCAGGGTAAACCCACAAAAATCAATCATATTTCTATATACTAGCAATAAACAATGAAAATGGAAAGTTCTAGAAATTCACAATACCTTTAAAAAATGAAATACTTACAAAGAAGTCTACCAAACTATGTGCAGGATTGAATGCTGAAAATTACAAAACACTGGTGAAAGCAATCAAAGATATAAATAAATTGAGAGACATGACTTCCTTGGTGGTCCAGTGGTTAAGACTCCACACTTCCACTGCAGGGGGCACAGGTTCAATCCCTGGTTGGGGAACTAAGATCCCACATGCCGCGCGTTGCAGCCAAAAAAAAAGCTGAGAGACTTATTCTGTACACTGACTGGGAAACTATGTATTTAAGGTATCAATTCTCCTGGGAAACTATGTATTTAAGGTATCAATTCTCCTGGGAAACTATGTATTTAAGGTATCAATTCTCCCCATACTGATCTACAGATTTAACTCCATTCCCATCAAAAGCCTGGCAAGAGCTTTTTAAAATACAGCTAAGCTTGATTCTAAAAGTTATATAGAAAGGCAGAAGAATGAGTATAGCCAAAAATGTTTTGAAAAAGAAGGACAAAGTTGGACTCACGCTATCTGATTTTTTAAATTAATACATAACTACAGTAAACACGGTGAAGGGACAGATACTTAGTTCAATGTAACAGAAAGCAAAAATCCATAAATAAACCCACACGATTGATGTTTGACAAAGGTGCAAAGGTAATTCAATGGAGAAAGGATAGACTTTTCAACAAATGGTGATGTAATAAAAAAAAAAATTAGGTACCTATGTGACAAAAAAAAAAAGCACCTGCACCTAATCCTCACACCTGTTACAAAAAAATTAACTCAAAATGGATTAGAGCTCTAAATGTAAAATGTAAATCTCTAACACTTTTTGAAGAAAACATAGAAGAAGATATTTGTGATGTGGAGTTAGGAAAAGAGTACTTAGATATGTTACCAAGAGCATGAGCCATAAAATTAAAATTTCTAAATTGGACTTCATCAAAACTGAGTGTTTGCTTTATGAAAAAAAAAACTTAATACAATGAATAGACAAGGTGCAGAATGGGAGAAAATATTTTCAAATCATATATCTGATAAAGGACTTGCATCCAGAATCTATAAAGAAACCCCAAAACTCAACAGTAAGAAAATAAACAATCTCATAAAAATGAGTTTAAAACTTGAACAGAAAATTCACCAAAAAGAATGTAAGGATGTGAAGTAAGCCCATGAAAAGTGGCTCAACATCATTAACCATTAGGGAAATGCGTGTTACAAGCACAATGAGAGGGAGACTTCCGGTTTGAGCCCTGACATGCAAAAAGATGGCAAGTATTGTTGTCTTTACAACAAGAAGAATTGGACAAACGGAAAAGCAATGACTTTTATTGGACCTATCAGAAAACTCATGTTGCAGGACAAGCTGTCACCTAGAAATAGGAAGACAGGTGAAGCTAGAGAGTCACACAAGAGATGTGTTCACCTGGAGAAGCTCCTGGAGCCATACACTGGTAGGAACACTTAGGTGGTAATTTTGACAAATTGCTAGAGGCTGAGTGGGGACTAGCTAGAAAGTGAGGAACTCCTGGGGGCTGAATCTTAGGTGGACATCCACACATAATTGACATTACCTCAAGAAAACTCGCCAGGTTCTCACAGTAAAGATCCAAGGAAGATTCATTTTTGGAGAAAAAGAATAATCTTTGTGAAACATACACAAAACTTTCTCCATAAAAAAGACCTACTTTTCAGGGGGGAAATATTTTATCACAACCTTATCCCAGAACCATGGAAAATGATAGTCCTCTCAATGCAGCCCCCTCTAGCCTGCCTGTTTCACTCAGGGGAAGGGGTGGTGGGGAGGGGAACTTATACAAGAAGAAACGCTTGTTAAGGTCACAGGGAAGAGACGTGGGTCTACTAAAAGAATTGATATTTGAAGACTGTAGAACACTGACCCTCACCCACACCTTACCACCACACTGACAGGATTTCAGGATACCAACAGTGGATTACAGACAAAAGAGCTGTACAACACAGACTCTCTCTGAGGAGGGATACTTAGGGGGCCCCAAAGTTAAGAGAGGAGACAAAATAAAGCTAATAGAGGAAGTTGAAGCCTCTGGTACCTACAACAAACATAAAACAATGCCCCAGTCCTAGCCACATTAACATCAGTCCTCACTCTACAGGGCTATTTACCCCAGTTCCCATTACCCAATACAATATGTCTAGATTTCAGTAAAAATTTACAAGGCATAATAATTCAAAAAGAGTCACACACCACAATGTTCGTTGCAGCTCTATTTACAATAGCCAGGACATGGAAGCAACCTAAGTGTCCATCGACAGATGAATGGATAAAGAAGATGTGGCACATATATACAATGGAATATTACTCAGCCGTAAAAAGAAAAAAAATTGAGTTATTTGTCGTGAGGTAGATGGACCTAGAGTCTGTCACACAGAGTGAAGTAAGTCAGAAAGAGAAAAACAAATACCGTATGCTAACACATATATATGGAATCTAAAAAAAACCAAATGGTTTTGAAGAACCTACGGGCTGGACAGGGATAAAGATGCAGACGTAGAGAATGGATTTGAGACCACGGGGAAGGGGAAGGGTAAGCTGAGACGAAGTGAGAGAGTGGCATGGACATATATACACTACCAAATGTAAAACAGATAGCTAGTGGGAAGCAGCCAAATAGCACAGGGAGATCAGCTCAGTGCTTTGTGACCATCTAGAGGGGTGGGATAGGGAGGGTGGGAGGGAGACACAAGAGGGAGGAGATATGGGGATATATTTATATGTATATCTGATTCACTTTGTTATAAAGTAGAAACTAACACACCATTGTAAAGCAATTATACTCCAATAAAGATGTTAAAAAAAAAGATTACACCAAAAAAAAAATTTACAAGGCATGATAAAAGATGAGAAAAACACAGTCTGAAGAGGTAAATCAAGCAGTAGAACCAGACTCAAATATAGCAGAGATTTTGGAAGTATCAAATAATTTTAAATAATTATGATTAATATTTTAAGAGCTCTGTATGGTTAGTTTTATACATCAAGTTGGCTAGGCTATAGTAGTCAGTTATTCAATTAAACACTAATACAGGTGTTGCTGTGAAAGTATTTTGTAGATGCAGCTAACTTTTATAATCGATTGACTTTAAGTCAAGGACATTTTCCTTGAAAATGTGGATGGGCCTCCTCCAATCTATTAAAAAGACTTAAGAGCAAAACTGAGGTTTCCCTTAGGAAGAAGAAATTATGTCTCAAAACTGCATTATCAGCTCCTAATCAAGTGTTCCAGCCTACACTACTACACTACAGATTTCATACTTGCCAGCCCTCACAATTGCATTAGCCAATTTGTTGATATCTTTCTCTCTCTCTCTCCCAGCTGCATATATTTCTTTTAAGAACCCTGACTGATACAGGCTCTAATAAACATAGATAATCTGCAAGAATACATGGATACTGTAAGCAGTGAGATGGACATTCTAAGAAAAAAACAAAAGGACCTGCCAGAAATTAAAAATCCACTATAACAGAAATGAAGATATCTTTGATGGGTTCATCAGTAGACTTGACATGACTGAGAAAAAAATCAGTGAGCTTGAGTATAAATCAACAGAAACTTCCCAAACTAAAAGCAAAAAGATAATAAATGAAAAAATAAGTATAGAACATCTAAGAACTGTGAGATAACTGTAAAATCATAACATATGTGTAACTGGAATACCAGCAGTAGAAAAAAGAGAGGAAAGGGCAAAATAAATAGTTGAAGTAATAACACCTGAGAACTTTACAAAATTAATGACAGACACCAAACCATAGATCCAAGTAGCTCAAAGAACAACAAACAGGATAAAACAACACAACACAACACAAAACCTATACCTAAGCATATCATAGTCAAATTTCAAAATACAAAAAAAGAGAAAATCTTGAAAGAAGCCATACCAAGGGGGTTGAGGGGTAATGGTTACCCCTAGAGGAAAAAGGATAAAGGATAAGAATTACAGCAGAATTCTCATAAATCATGCAAGCAAGAAGAGAGTGGAGTGAAATGCTTTTTGGATTGAAAGACAAAAACAACCAATCTAGAATTCTGTACCCAGAAAAGTTATCCTTCAAGAGTGAAGGAGATCACCTCACACCTCAGAATGGCTATCATCGAAAAGACAAGAAATAACAAGTGTTGACAAGGATGCGGAGAAAAGGGAATCCTGGTACACTGTTGGTGAGAATGTAAATTGGTGCAGCCACTGTGGAGAACAATATGGAGGTTCCTTAAAAAATTAAGAATAGAGCTACCATACTATCCAGCAATCCCACTCCTGGGTGTTCATCTGAAGAAAACAAAAACACTAATTCAAAAAGATACATGCATCCTAATGTTCATAGCAGCATTATTTATAATAACCAAGATATGGAAGGAACCTAAGTGCCCATCAACAGGTGAATGGATAAAGAAGATGTGATACACACACACACACACACACACACACACAAACACACACACACACAATGGAATATTCCTCTGCCATAAAAAAGAAAGAAATCTTGCCACTTACAACAACATGGATGGACCTAGAAGGTATTATACTTAGTGAAATAAGTCAGACATAGAAAGACAAATACTGTATGTTTTTACTCATATGTGGAATCTAAAAAAATAAATAAATGAGCAAATATAACAAAACAGAAACAGACTCACAGATACAGAGAACAAACTAGTGGCTACCAGAAAAGAGATGAGTGGGGAGGGGGCAAAATAGATGAAGGGGATTAAGAGGTACAAACTACCAGTTATAAAACAAATAAGTTACAAGGATGTAATGTACAGAACAGGGAATATAGTCAACATTTTGTAATAACTTTGTATGTTATGTAATCTATAAAAATATCGAATCACTATGTTTTACACCTGAACCTAATTTAATATTGTAAGTCAACTATACTTCAATAAAAAAGGGAAGAAGAAATTAAAGACTTTCTCAGGCAAACAAAAGCTGAGGCAATTCACCATCAGACCTATCCTTCAGGAAATGTTAAAAGATTTTTTTCAGACAGAAGGAAGATTACATAGGTCAGAAACTTGGATCTACAAAAAGAAGGGAAGAGTATTGGAGAAGGAATTAATGAAAGTATAATAAAATCTTTAATTTTTCTTATTCTTGATTGATCTAAAAGATAACCATTTAAAGCAATACTAGTAAAGTATTAGGAAATTACACATATGGATAAGTGAGTGAATGACAGCAACATCACAAGGAATGAGAGTGGGGATTGGAAACACATGGTTATAAGATGTCAGTACTACATGTGAAGATGAATATTGTTATTGGAAAGTGTACATAAATTAGTGAAAGGGTATATTGTAAATTCTAGAACAACAACTAAAAATTCTTAAAAGAGGTATAATTGATACTCTAAGAGAACAGATAAAGTGGAATCATATAAAATGCTCAATTAAAACTGGAGAGGGCAGAAAAATAAGCCACAGGCAACCAGTAGAAAATCGTTACAAACATGGTTGATATTAATCCAAATGTATCAATAATCATGTTAAATATGAATGGTTTAAGCACATCAATTAGAAGACAGAAAAAAGAAAAAAAGGAAGACAGATGTTGCCAAAATGATAACAAAACAAAACCCAACTACATTGTGTCTACAAGAAGGCCACATTAAACCAAAGTCTGTTTGGTTAAAAGTAAAGGTGGGACTTCCCTGATGGAGCATTGGATAGGACTCTGTGCTCCCAATGCAGGGGGCCCGGGTTCGATCCCTGGTTGGGGAACTAGATCCCACATGCATGCCACAACTAAGGGTTTGCATGCCACAACTAAGGGTTTGCATGCCATAACTAAGGAGCTGGCAAGCTGCAACTTAGAAGTCCGCCTGCCGCAACTAAGACCCTATGCAGCCAAATAAATAAATAAATGAATAAATATTTAAAATAAAGTAAAAGTGTGAAGAAAGATATATCATGCTAGCTCTAATCAAAAGAAAACTGGAGTAGCTAAATTAATTTCAGACAAAACAGATTTGAGGACAAGGGACATTATTAGGAATAAAGGAGGGGGAAACTACATAATCACAAAGAGGCCAATTCTCCAGGAAGATAAAATAATCCTATATGTGTTTACACCTAACAACAGAGCATCAAAATATGTGAGGCAAAAACTGATAAACCTGAAAAAGGAAATGGACCCATCTACTATTATAATTAGAGACTTCAAAGGTCCTCTTTCCAAAACTGATAGCTCAAATAGGCAGCAAATCAATAAGGACGCAGTTGGCCTGAACAGCACAATCAATCACCTTTATCTAACTGACATTTACAAATACTCTATCCAAGACAGCATAATATGCATTCTCCCCAAGCTCGCATGGAATATTCATCAACAAAGACCACATTCTGGGCCATAAAACACACATTAACAAATTACAGAAAAGTAGAAATCATACACAGTATGTTCTTAGACCACAAATGAATTAGCCTAGAAATCAAAACCAGAAAGGTAGCTGAAAATCTCCAATTACTTGGAAACTAAACAATATATTTCTAAAAATATTTGGGTCAAAGAGGAACTCTCAAGTGTAATTAAAATATATTGAATGAAACAAAAATGGAAACACAGCTTATCAAAATTTGTTGTATGCAGCAAAAAGCAGTGCTTAAGAGCAAAATTTATGGCATTAAATGGAAAAGAAGAAAGAAAAAAAATCAACAAGCTCTAGTATACCTTAGTATACTAGAGAGAGAAGAACAATTTAAGCCTAAAGCAAGCAGGAAAAAGAAAAAAAAAGAAATAATAAAAATGAGAGAAGAAATAAATGAAATTAAAAACAGAAAAACAGAGAAAATTAACAAAACCTAAAGTTGATTCTTTGAAAAGATCACTAAAATTTATAAAACTGTCCCAACCTAACTAAGAAACAAGATATTGGACACAGTTTATCAATATCAGAAATGAAAGAAGGTTAATTCCTCCCGACTTCATGAAAATGAAAAAAAATAAAGAATTACAATAAACAACCCTATACTTACAAATTTGAATATTTAGAAGAAATGGATCAATTCTTTGAAAGACACAACTATCAAAAAGTATGCAAGAACAAACAGGTAACAAATAGGTAAACAGGCCTATATCAATAAAAATAAACTCGTTCTATGAAGCCAGCATTACCCCAATATCAAAACAAGAAGACTGAATCCAACCATGTATAAAAGCAAATATAAACCACGACCAGGTGGGATTTATCCCAGGTAGGCAAGGATGCTCAACGTTCTAAAGTAAGACAAGTAATCCATCACATCAACAGGCTGAAGAAAAAAAATCACACAATCCTATCATTAGATGCAGAAAAAGCATCTGACAAAATTCACACCCATTCATTTTAAAAAACCCTCGGTAAACTAGGAATAGAGAGAAACTTTCTCAATTTAATAAAGAATGCGGGGCTTCCCTGGTGGCGCAGTGGTTAAGAATCCGCCTGCCAATGCAAGGGACACAGGTTCGAGCCCTGGTCCGGGAAGGTCCCACATGCCACAGAGCAACTAAGCCTGTGCGCCACAACTACTGAGCCTGTGCTCGAGAGCCTGCACGCCACAACTGTTGAAGCCCGAGCTCCTAGAGCCTGTGTTCTGCAACAAGAGAAGCCACTGCAATGAGAAGCCCATGCACCACAACGATGAGTAGCCCCTGCTCGCCGCAACTAGAGAAAGCCTGCATGCAGCAACGAAGACCCAATGCAGCCAAAAATCAATCGATCAATCAATCAATTAATTAATTTTTAGAAAAAGAATATGAAGCAAATCCTACAGCTAACATCATACTTAATGGTGAGAAATTGGATGCTTCCTCCTAAAATCAGGAACAAGGTAAGCATGTCCTCTTTTATCACTCCTAGTCCACATAATACTGGAAGTCCTAGCTAGTTCAGTAAGATAAGAAAACATATACAGATAGGAAGGGAAGAAATAAAACTGTCTCTATTAGTAAGTGACAATATTCTGGTAGAAAATTCCAAAGAATGCTCAAAAACATTCCTGAAGCAAGTACAGCAAGGTTGCAAGATATAAGGTTAATATACAAAAGCCAACTGCTTTCCTATATTCCAGCAATGAACTACTGAAATTAGAAACTAAAAAACAATATCATTTACAATAGCTCCATAAAATAAAATACTTAAAAGTAACTCTAACAAAATATGTGTGGGACTTTTATACAGAAAACTATAAAACATTGCTGAAAAATTCAAAGAAGATCTAAATAAATAGTTATTTCATATTCATGGACTGGATGACTCAATATTGTTAACATGTCAATTTTTCCAAACTTGATCTACAGATTCAGTGGAATCCCAATCAAAATCCAAACAAGCTATTTTGTAGCTACCTACAAATTGATTCTAAAGTTTATATGAAAAGGCAGAAGAACCAGAATAGCAAACATGATACTAAAAAAAAAAGTCAGAAGAACGACACTACTAAACTTCAAGACTTACTACAAAGCTATAGTAATCAACACAGTGTGACATTATTGGTCAAAGAAAGGATACATGGATCAGTGCAATAGAACAGACCAACACAAATATAGTCAACTGATCTTTGACAAAGGAGCAAAGGCAATTCAACAGGGAAATGATTTTTTTTCAACAAATGATGCTGGAACAACTGAACATTCACATGCAAAAAAAAAAAGAAAATTGACACACACAGATCTTACACCAACATTAAATAAAGACGGATCATGGACCTAAATGTAAAATGTAAAACTATAAAACTTCAAGAAGAAAACATAGACTTAAATCTATGTGACCTACAGTTTGGTGATACATTTAGATATAATACCAAATGTATGATCTCTAAAAGAAAAACAAATGCCAAGTTAGACCTTATTAAAGTTAAAAACTTCTGCTCTGCAAAAGACACTGACATGAGAAAGAAAAGACAAGCCTCACACTGACAGTAAATATTTGCAAAATATATCATATAAAGTACTTCTATCCAAAATATACAAAGAACTCTTAAAACTCAATAATAAGAAAAGAATCAATTTAAAAATGGGCAAAAGATGTGAACAAACATGTCACCAAAGAAGATAACCAGGTAGCAAATAAGCAAGTGAAACGATGCCCCACATTATTTTCCATTAGGGAACTGAAAATTAAAGCAACAATTAAATCTCTCCACACCTATGAGAATACCTAATATACAGCAAATACCAAGTGCTGGCAAGGATTCAGGGAAGTGGGACTCTCATACATTGCTGGTGGTTATGAAAATGTGTAAACACTCTGGAAAACTGTTTTTAGGGTTCCTATAACGATAAACAAGTTTACCAAAAGACCTAGCATTGGTACTCCAAGGTGTTTACTCACCTGATTTGAAAACTTGTCCATACAAAGCTCTGCATGCAACTGCTTATAGAACACCTATTCACAACTGCCCAAAGAGGAAACCTTCAATGGATGAATAAACAAAACGCGGTACAAATAATGGGATAGCATCCAATAATAAAAAGAACTATCGATAAACATGGGGGAATCTCAAAGGCATAATGGTGAATGAATAAAGTCAGTTTCAAAATGCTGCATATTGCATAATTCTATGTGTATAACATTCTCGAAAAGACAAAACTACAGCAATGGAGAATATATCAGTGGTTGCCATATGTCAGAACATATTAGGGTTTGGAGAGGGTGTGGCTATAAAAGGGCAACAAGAGGGAGTTCTTGGGATGATGTATCCTAATTGTGCTAGTGGTTACACGCATCCAAACTGGTGTTTTAAAACTCACAGGGCTGTATATCCAAAAAAATAAAAAGTCAATTTTACTGTATATTAATTTAAGAAGTCAAATAAATTACTAAAAATGATATATTTAGTAATTTACAGATATGTGTGCATAATGTTAAAAACCAAGCAAGAAGTCCTAAACTAAGAGTGAAACAACGATTGTCAAGAAATGCATGAGGATGGCATTAGTAACTTGTAATATAACATTATTTGTAAGGGGGGGCGTGGTTACACCGAGAAGGTGATGTGAGAGTGGGCAGAAGGCAGTGGGCCGGCCTTGGCATCAGAGAGAGGAGCCGTCCGAAGTTGTGGTGTGAAAATACTTTTAAGAGGAAGGCAAGAAATGGGGAAAGGTCAGAGAACCGGTTTAAGAGGCAAAGGGAGCAGCTTCAGATTAGATGTGATGCACTGGCCCCGAAGCAGGTCTCGGGAATGGAGCCGAGACAGGATGGGTGGGAGAAAGTTTGGGATGCTGAGGAAGAAAGCGTGAGCAGAAAGCAAGAAATGATGAAGGTGGGCGCAGACAGTGCGAGGCAGGCAGACGGGCAAAGGAAGGTTATTTAAGCAGCGTCTCCTGCAGTCCCGGAGGCAGGTGCCAAGGGGCACCTGGAAGAGCTACCGCGGGCGCGGGTACGCGAGCGAGGGGTGCCCCGCGCTCTCCCCGGAGTCCGGCTCTCTGCTCGAGTGGTGGCCGCGAGCACGCGCGCTCGGAGCCGGCCGGCAGGGCGGGGGCGGGGTGCGTGCACGTCCACGCGGGAAGGGGGCGGGGCGCGGCTGCGGCCGGTGACGTCAGGGGGCGCGCGCGGCCGCGGGCGGAGCGGAGGGGCGCGAGGGGCGGAGCGGAGCGCGGGAGGAGGCGGGGGTGGAGAGGCCCCCGGACCGCGAGCGGCAGCTGGGGAGGGGGCCGCGGAGCCGGAGCGCGAGAAACAGCTGATCCGATTTTCCTTAAAGCGAGAGAAAATGGAAGTCGGGTAGCGGTGACTGAGGCGCTGCGGGCTGGCCGAGCGGAGCGGCACGGCGCGGCAGGTGAGACGGCGCTGGCCGCGGTGCTGCCGGCGGCGGTGGGGCCGGGGCCGCGGTCCCGGTAGGTGCGCGGTCAGTCCCAGCGCGGCGCCGGATGCCTCCGCGGCTTTGCGGCGGAGCAGGTGGGCGCAGAGGCCGGGCAGCCCCTGTACCGGGCCGCGAGGGCGCGGGGGTCGCGGGCTCGGCGCGGGGCTCGCCGGCGCGTCTGCATTGCGGGCTCGTCTCTGGACCCCGCGGGCGCCGCGGCCACCGGCTCCGGCCCGGCGCGGGTCTCGGGGCAGGGCGCGGCGCTCTCGCTGGGTCGCTGACGGTGTCTCCTCCGGGCCCCTGAGCCATATGCACTGGAACGTGATGACGGGCGCGGGGACACCGGCCCCTCGGTCCGTGTGAGCGCGCCGGAGTCCCGGGGCGCCAGCGGACGCCCGGCCACGGCCCGGCAGCAGCTCGTGAGGCCGCCGGCCGGGTGCCCCGGCTGTGTGGGCCACCGCGGCCCGGTACGCTGCTCGCTCGTTCCACTGGGTTTGTCTGGACAGCGGGCGAACCGTTAATGCAATTTGGCTGTGAACCCGGAGGCCTTCCCTGGTATCTTCTCACTGGAAGGGGGGAGATCGCATCTGCTGTGCTCTAAGTGCTCCTTTAAATTCGGGAGATGTCAGTGATGTCATCATTAACAAAAACTTTCCTTCATTGGACACAACCACCCAAGTGCACCCTCCTCCCGTGCAGCTCTTGCAGTCTTTTGAGACTCTGCCACAAAATAGATTTCCCTCTGCTCTGTGAACTCGCCAGCCTTACACAGGTGAAAACGGTTTTTATTTTTATTTCTTGGCTTGAGAATGAATAGATTCGAGAGTGCCTGGAGGGAAACTTGTTAGATCCCCACGGATCTGGGAATCACTTCATCCACATCACAAGGATCCAGGGGAAAGTCATGCATGACACTTACGTGGTTATTGCCTGGCTTTATCTTTATGATTGAAAGTGAGCCATGAGATGAAAAATTTTAAAAGACATTATATTCGAGGTGGCAGATGATGTGTTCAGGAAAAGGTAGACAGCGTGGCCTAGATCTTCAAGGGCCTTGATTGCTTCAGGAAAATCTGCGGGTCTGCTTCCTATCCATCACCTCCTCTCTCTGACCCCCTCCCCCCCAACTAGGATGGGCCTGGGAGCAGCTTGCCCTGGAGAAAGGGGTGACAGCTTCTCTGGGGCCCTCCCTGCCTTTCCTTTCCTTACTGTAGCAGCTGTGCGGCCCATCAGGTTGAAGGCCAGCTTAACATCTGAAGAGGGTTGAGAGTGCAGAGGCTGGGACCTACCTGTATGGCACACAAAGTTATGGGGAAATTTCTCCCCCTAAATTCGAGCAGCGTGCCAGCCTTATTGTGTGTGTGAGTATTCCATTAGTACTGACTGTGATGAGAACAGAAGTAAGCAAATTCCCAAGACAGTCTGTATATCTACTTAAGCCTATCATATCAAAAGGATATTCAGTAAGGGACAAAAGTATTGACATTCGTGTTTTTAATAATTAATGACTCTTCCTCATTGGTTCAAAGAAGCATGGCTTAAATTATTAGTGTGGTCATATTGGGTCTGTAAGGAATTTAATACCACAGGCCATGCAAAAGTTTGAGTCTGGTCAGGAAGATAAGCTTTCAAAAACCCTGGATTGGTGGGAAGAAAACGGGGAAACAGGGCTTCACCTTAGGCCTTGGCATTCAGGGTGGCAGTAGATGGAAACCATTGCATTATGGAGTCTTGCCTTGTGTGGGTCTCAGCCTGAGTCCTGCGTGGAGGCTCTCAGCCCTGGTGGAGGCCAGCACGAAAGTCACCAGAAAGCTGAACTGTCTGTTCTCCCGTTGTGGAGAAGGGGAGGGGCATGTCCCTCTGAAGCAGCCGTATGTGCATGGCCTGTCACCTCCTGAAGGTGCCAGATTTATTCACAGTGGCAAGGCTGCATGAGACAGGAAGGCTTGTAGTAGAATTGTCTCCAAATGTGCATCTTTTCCTCTTTTCGGCGACTTTGCCCCTGCTGCATAACAGTTGCTACTTGACCTCTTAAGTCATTGCCGAGATTTTTTCTGTAATTGAATTAGCGTCAATCCTATGAAAATTGGTTTTTAAGGCTCTAAGCTATGAATTCTGGCCACATATCCTTTTCACTTGTAGACCTGTGAAAGTATTCATTATAGTGTTTTTGATTTAACTCACTGTAGTACTCGTGAAAATACAAATTCAAGTGTTCTCACTAAATCTTGAGATAGTAACCACTGATTTCCTAAAACATTTCAAAAACCCTTACTTTAAAGACTCTTCATCCCCTTTTTATGGTTAGAACATCACATTTTCTGATTCTGGGAAGCCGAAATTGCCTTGGCTTTTCTTCTTGTTCCCTTTGGGTGTTAAGGTCATTTAATTCCTGTCTTAGGCCCAGAGAATAAAGGCTGAGTCAGCTCCCGAGGGGCCAGCAGGGGGCGTGCTAAATGCATCTTGGCCGTCCTCTACCTGAGCCACCTTGGGAAAGGATGAAGGATCCCCAAACTGCGGGTGTGTGCGTGTGTGCCCCGCGTCTCCGTGTGCCCATCCCCCAATGAATGGACACTGAAGGAAGCACATGCTTTGAATAGCCAGAGGTTGTGGCTTCCAGAATGGATCTCCCTCCGTGGGGCACAGAGATTGCTTTAATGGCTCCATGTCTTTGGAGAGTGATGGTTGGTCGTAGTCGGAGGATTCAATGCCTCCTCAGACCACAGAAGGGAGAGTGTTGGCTTGGGGAGGAGCGACTTGGCCTCATGGAACTCCTGCCTACATCTTGGTCCTGGTGAGGGCGTGATGGTGCCAGCCAGGATAGCCAGTGGAAATGCCCACCATCCCCCAATAATGCTTTCTTTTGGGTTTCACAGCTACTGACTTAAACCCCGGGGACTCTGTCAGTGGCACCTCCCAGGGGGTTTATTTGCCTGCCTTGCTAGGGTTATTGGCCTCAGGGTTTCTCTGATGGAGAAAAGCAAATGTTTAATCCCTCTGTGTGTCTTTACCTGAAGAAAATGAAAACGGGAGAAAAGAGGCAACTGTGCTTTTCACTTAAATGTGCTTAATCTGATTTTAAGTGTGTGCCATGTTATTCATCAGAAAGTTCCTAGTGAGTCTAGAGAGGCGAGCTCCTGCGGGGAGGGTTGTCTTGCCAAGGTGAGGGGGAGGTGTGTGTGTCCCAGGGCTTGGATGACCGTCAAGGGGTCTAGTTATGGTGTCCTCCCCAGGTTCCTTGTGGAGCCCAGATGCTGAAGGGAGAGATCACACCTTGAAGGGAATAAGTCTTCTACTAGACAACTGTCCAAATGCTATGACCGGATATTTCTTTATACTTCTTATTCTGTTGAAAATGCGTGTAAATCGAACTATTGATTTCAAAGGGGCAAATGGAAATTGTTTTCCAGCTTTGTGCCTCTCTTGGAGCACTTTAAATGGCTACAGGGGAAGTGCCACTCAATTAAAAGACAGGTGATACCTGATCCTTTTGGAATCTGTCCATCCCTGAGGAGGAGCACAGAATATCCTACTCAGGGGGAATCCTGAGATCCATAGGCATTTGAAAGGAAGCAAAACATGCTGGTTCCTTTTTATGGTACATCTAATTTGAAAATATTTTACCCTTGAAACTTGGAAGCAGAGTTTCGTTTGCCCTTGGCAGACTGCTGCATCCCCCAAGCAGTCTGTGTGTCAGACCAAGACACAGATGTGACAGATGTGACAAAGCAGGCCAGGAAGGAACTGCCTTTTCTACTCTTTGGGGATGGAGTTCCTTACCATTCATAGTAACAAAATGGGTATATGGGTTGAAAACAAGTCTTTCAAATTCTGAAAATGAGAGAGAGGCTAATGCTGCTATATTACCTGCCCATGTTGTCGAGGTGTGTTTAGCTGGCTGGTTTACACACAGTATCTCGTGGTGGGAGGGAGGGCTCTGGTAAAGACTGGGATTAAGAGGGAGTAGACCCTGCATTTCCTCCTGCATCGGCCACAGCCGGCCACCCTGGATGAGGCATGGCCCTGTCATGCTCTAGGCCACTCGTGAGAAAAGGAGAAAGTTAACCTCCCATGTCTCCAAGGCCTTATCTAGTAAAATTGCCGGATCCCACAGACCCCTAGTGCTTGCTATTAGATTTCTGCTATCCACCATCTCACGTTCTGAGAAGTCAAATGTACATTCATGCTAATGCAAGTTTTAAATACACCTCTCTTGCTTTAAGTAGATAAGTCTAAAGTAAACTCATTTTCTGGGTTTGAAAGATTTTGAGTTTCTCCTTGCAAGGAACTATTTTCTGTTTGAACTTAGTTTATTCTTCCATAGTTTTCCTTATAAGTGTGATGGATATTTGATGTCTGAGTGAATATGCATGCATAAGATGCAGTATTAACTTTTAGGAAATTTAAAAGGAGACCGCAGAAATTCATTTTCTTTTCTGCTCGGTGTTTCATTCAATTGTTTTATTAGATCAGCAGAGTTTCACATGATGCTAGGGATGGGTGTGAACAGACCACCAACCCATCCCTCTGTGAGATTCAGTTTCTCAGTTACTGAGGTGAGTTTAGGAGTGGATGTCCTGGTGCTGCCCCTGCCACCTTGAGCCTTGCTACCGCTGTGAAGACTCCAGCTTTGCTGCCCCTGGGGCTGACACACCCATGATTTACCCAGATTATCTCTGTGGTTCCATTTTAGAATTGTCTATGACATGGGGCTCCCCTGGATATTTTTTTAAATATTTATTTATTTATTTATTTATGGTGTGCCGGGTCTTAGTTGTGGCACGCAGGATCCGTGTTGTGGCATGCAGGCTCTTTTTTAGTTGTGGCATGTGGTCTTCTTAGTTGCGGCATATGGACTCTTATTTGCGGCATGCCTGCAGGATCCCCAACCAGGGATCGAACCCGGGCCCCCTGCATTGGGAGCACAGAGTCTTATCCACTGGACCACCAGGGAAGTCCCCCTCCCCTGGATATTATAGGAAGCTTGGAGCTGCCCTGGCATGTCTGGACTGTGGAAGAGACCACACGATGGACTGTGTCCTAGGATGTGATGTGCCTCCTGCCCCGAAGCCCACCCCACGTCCCAAGACTGAGTCAGTACCTATTCATATTGGGTGTCCAAAGACCACATTCCATTCCATTTCCCCACAGTTACTGTAATGATTATTTGAAGCTTGGAGAATGTGTGTATTATTGAAATATGGGGCAACACATTTGCATGTGTAGTTTTTCATGCCTTTAAAAAAAATTGTTGAACAAGGTATGTATTGTTCACTTTTTATTTTTTTAAATTGAAGTATAGTTGATTTACAATGTGTTAATTACTGCTGTACAGCAAAGTGATTCAATTATACATATATATGTATATATATACACATTCTTTTTTTAATATTCTTTTCCATTATGGTTTATCATAGGATATTGAATATAGTTCCGTGTGCTATACAGTAGAACCTTGTTGTTTATCCATTCTATATATAATAGTTTGCATCTGCTAACCCAACCTCCCACTCCATCCCTCCCCCAACCCTCCCCCTTGGCAACCACCAGCCTGTTCTCTATGTACGTGATTCCATTTCTGTTTCATAGATAGGTTCATTTGTGTCATATCTTAGATTCCATGTATAAGGGATAATCATATGGTATTTGTCTTTCTCTTTCTGACTTACTTCACTTAGTATGATAATCTCTAGTTGCACACTTTTTCTTTTTAAAATGTATTCATTGGAGTGTGTTTTACCAGTCTTTTAAATAATATCATGCTGTCTCTTGAAAGAATCATCCCTGAGCAGAAAAAAAAAATGGATGAGTTGCCAGCCAACTTGGACAGGGTGAACAGCTGTGTGACCCTGGGTGCAGTCCCAGGTGGCCTCCCAAGAGGAGAATCTCTGCTCTGGCTTCGCGTAGGTTTGCGGGGAGGAGCAGGTGAGAGAGGGTGCAGTGAGTCCCTCAATTCTAAAGAGATCAGTCGTTCCAATAAAAGGAACTGGAGGCAGAGTGTGCCCACCTCACTTACCACGAGCCCGTTTCTCTCCCTTAGTTTTCTCAATTGATGGATTTACAGTTTGCACTAGATTCAAGTCCTAGCTTCAGTGAACTTGCTTTAACTTTTTTTTGTTGAGGAAGGAGGCATGGGTAAGAAAGATGGAGGGCCTTCTTTGGCCTAGTGATTCTTGTTGTTTATCTGGAATTGTCAGCCAGTTCTGCTAAAACAGGCTAAAGGAAGTTCCTCCAAGTCAGAATAGACGCCAGACCTCCTGAGAATTGGGCTGCATCTCCTACCTCTTGGGTGCTGCTGGGCATGTGAATAGCAGGCCCCCCAGGGCTCATTGGATGGATCATTACAGAACACACTTTCTTACTCTTAGAGTTGATGAAAGATTAGTCTTTCAAATGGAAAACTAGGGGGTGAAGGAGAGGAAAGAGAAAAGGATTCCAAAGGTGGGGTCCTGCCAGTCCCATGTCAGTGAGGGTCAGTGACCATGGCCTGAGGCCCCGCCAGCATGGGCGGTCTTGGCATTTACCCTTGGGGGAGGTGTTGGCCGGCCTGGTGTCCGCACCACTCTCCCCACCCTGAGCGAACCCCCTGGCAGGGCCTGCTGCCGTGCTTGGAGCAGGTCTCTGGGCGGTGAGACCAAGGAGCATCCCTTGTCATCGGTGTTAAATGTGGTGCAGGGCAGAGAAGTCTCTGTGCCTCCTGAGGGACGACGCAGGCCCCACGGGAGGAAGTGGCTCTTTTGCAAGCCCCGTCACTTATTAGGTCACGTGAAAGCTCTGTGGCTGACTGTTTCACATGATACCGTGTCTGCACAGTTATCGGTAGGCAAATTGAAAGGCTGCACTGGATCTCTTGGGAGCCTGTGCCCTGGACTTGCAGGGATGGGTTGCACTTCGTATCCACGTCTCTTGATTATTCCGTTTGTACAGTCTGTCTGGTCTGAGGTGCTGTGAACTGGGCCCTAAGGGCCCCCTAGTTGGAAGTGGCTGGAGGACTCCGGTTGTCAGGCCTGCCGTGTGCAGTCAGCCTCCATCTCCCCGGGGTCATCTGCCCTCACTGGCCGAGGCTGACAGCGTTTCCTAAGGTTTCTTCCACCCAAGTTCACTTACCCCATGAACAGTCTGGAGGGCACTGTGTTCAGAAATGCATTATCACATAGGGCTCGACGCATAAGGCTTCTGGGGCTCGGGAGGTGTGATACAGGCAAGAAATTCCACTGCTTCATGTTAGCGGTTTGTTAGAAGATGCTGTGTTGCTGCATTTAAATTAGGAGCTACTGTGGAGGTTGCAGACACCACAATGAAGCGAGTCACATGAATTTTTTTGGTTTCCCAGTGCATATAGAAGTTATGTTTACACCATCCTGTAGTCTATTAAGTGTGCAATAGCATTATGTCTACAAAATACATATACCTTAATTTAAAAATACTTTGTGGCTAAAAAATGCTAACCATTATCTGACAGGTATCTGCAGGGTTGCCACAAACCTTCAGGTTGTAAAAAATGCAGCATCTGCGAAGCGCAGTGAAGCAAAGTGCAATGACAGGAAGTCTGCCTGTACTAGTCCGTGGGGTGACCAGAGGTCCAGGCGGGAAACGTGGCCGTGGCCATGGAGGAGTATGTGTGTGTGGCCCCTGCGGGCTGAAGGCCGGGCTGGGCCTGCTGGGGGAGACTCCCAGCCTCTGGCCCAGGCCCCCACCTTGGGCACCTTTCTAGTCCTCTGTTTCACAGGTGAGGTGGAGACAGGTAGCTGCCTGACCTCTGATGTCTCATTCAAGTCCATGATTCTGTGCCCAGTAATTCCCTCCTTCTCTCCAAGTGCTGACTAATCAGGGGAAAGAAAGCCCCACTCATTGCTGGGAGAGAACAGCTAGGGGAAATTAGGCGTCTCTTAAAAATATTTGTATCCATTTTTCAAGCTGAGGAGAATACAGAGCATTTTAAGAAGGATTTATAATTAGAAATGGATTGTGTGGTCAGCATCCCTCCTTCTGACCATGAGGCTGCGAGGAGAAGGCTGTGCTGTGGCCCCGTGTTCAGAACAGGCTCTCCACACGTGTTTGTGAAATGCAGTTCCTACTCCTGTGGGAATTAAAATTAGAAATTTAATTATTCTTTCTAGAATTGTTTAGCTCCCATGAGTTCAAAAGTGTTATAGTTGAGAATGTGGCTCATGTCAGATCTGACACATTTTCAGACTTGAGCCCCCAGTTTGGCAGCGTGCAGAATAAAAAAAGCCTGCATTATTTACCGATTCACCGTGATGTGACACACCACAGAGTGTCCGTTCTCTGGGGAGGTGTAGTTTCACCTTCTCCGTATATGTGTCGCAGACACTGTATGCAGTCTTAGGGAATATTAGCTACATCTATTTGATAAGGCAAATGACTGTATTCCGGATTTTTAAAAACCCTCCTCCCCACCTCCCCTTTCCTCGTCTGGGGTTGCGGAGGGGCCTTGAAGAAAGAAGCAGTCTGCATCATCCATGCTTAGCCGGGGCCTGGGACCCCTGGGGCTAATGCTTCCTCTAGGCCTCCCTCCGCACCCTGACAACAGTGCGGCCCACTCTGGCCCCCTGACCAGCACTGCCCTCCTGCTCCCTGCCACGCCTCTCTCCTGGGCTCGTCGCCCTGCTCTGGAGAGTCCTCAGGGGGCTGCTGGACCCCTCAGACCTCACCCCTGAGCAAGATCCCTTCCCACCTGCCTCCCTGTTATTTCAGTTTGGCAAGAGGATAAGATCTACCCGACTTCGCCTAACAGAGCAGAACCATGATGCCATGATGGACAGGTATTGAGTGGGAAAACGATCCTTTCTGGGTAAAGTACTGCTAGGAAATTTTTTTCTTTTAAGTAATTAATTAACCTTCTCTGTCAATGTCCCCTCTCGGTGTTCTCTCTGCTGCAAAAGTTGCCCAAGAAGGAACCGAACCACTGTACACGTGATGATAAAAGTGGGGGTTCACGATTCAACACTGCTGCCTTGGCAGAACAGCCCTTTATGAGAATGGAAGGTCTGTGGTCCTTCCCCTCCCCACCCCACCAAGCTCTGGATGAGGCCAGGTGTGGGTCCCTAGAGGGAGGTGAGGGTGGACATTACTGAGAACAGGCTTGCAATCATTGTTTACCCTCTCGGTAAGGCGATGCCCAGGGCACCAGAGAGAGGGAGAGTCTAGTGCTTGAGGGTGTGTTTGGAGCAGTCTGGAGACCCAGACCCCTCTTCCCCAACCCCAAAGTGTGTTTTCTTCCTGTCACACTCTTCCTAACAGGGAGGAAGAGAGAAGCAGAGACATTTTCCGAGCAGGAGGTCGTGTTGGCCATCCACTCCCCAGCGTGATGGAACAACCTGTCTAAATTCACAGAGCTGCCAAGCCTGCAGCACGGAAGACCAGGTTCCTCATGTTCTTCCCATCAGTTCGTTGTGTTGCCCAAGAGACGGGCAGTGACATTTTGCCCCGAATTCCTGGTGGTATTCATGGACCAGTGGGCAAAGGCATGAGAAAGCACCTCTTACATGGACGTTTGGTCGCCCCAGCAACAGATCTTCCCCGAGGGTCCCGGGTGCTGGCCCAGGCTGAGCCTGAGTGACATAAGGAAAACTGGGGCGCTGCATGATCTCTGGGCAGCTACCAGGCTGGAGGGGAGTCCACATGTGAGGCATCATGTCGACGGAGCACAGCCAGGCAGGAGCCACGCTTCCTCCATAGTGGACAGGTGGGGTGGGGGCCTCCACGGCCCAGGCACATTCTCCAGGGAGGCAGAGCCCTTCACAAGTCCAGGCTGGGTTTCTTCATCTAGGTATGAGGCTGTACTTTGTAAATTAAGACTATACAAATGTAAGAAACTGTTTTGAGGTTTTTGTTGTTGTTATTGTAGTTACTTTTCAGAAGCAAGAATAAAAACCTGAAGGAAATGTAGAAAGAGCCTAAGTCTTTTGGAGACATGTAGAATTTGCATGAAGCTGTTAGGTGGTTCCCAGTGGTTCACAGAGGAGAATGGCCCCCAGACGTTCGCTGCTAGCCCAGGAGGCTAGAACTAGACTCATGGGCTGTATGCAGGCAGGGCTTAACCATGGTCAGGCTGTGGGACTTTTCAGAGGGACCCAGCAGGCCTGAGGCTGCGTGCCCATTCCCTGGGGCTGTGCCATATCCTCCCCAGGGTGTTTCCAGGCACTTGGCCCAGGTTAGCGCATGAGTGTCTGCTGGATGGACCCCCACATTCAGGGCACTGAGTGGAGCGGGTCCAGGTCAGGCCCCTTCTCTGACCACCTGCTGGCCTTGCACTTGCTCTGGCCAGCCACTCCCATGGGGTCCTGCATCCCCAACATGTTCTGCTTTCCAGAGAGTCCACAGGGGAGGTTGTAGGCACCCAAGTGCCTGCAGAGGAGCCCCTGAGTGCCCAGGCCAGTGGGGGGTGGGACACCGCCATCCCTGGGCCCCCTGGGGGCATGGGTGTGGGAGAGGCTGTGCTTTGGGGCCAGACACACTGTGTTCTGTTTCCATGGTGCTGCCTCCTGCTGTGAGTCCCTGGCTGGGTCCAGTTGTCTCCCAGCCTCTGCGTCCCTGCAGGTGACAGCAGGTCCAGGGGTACCTGTTGGCTCTCTGCAGCTTCTCTCCAGGCTCCTCTCCCCTCAGGATGGAGCCCTAACCCACTGGGTGTTCATTCCTTTTCAGCAGGGTTGGGAAGAGACCTGCCCCATCGCTGGGGACCTTGGGGAGGTGTCTCACTGCCCTGAGCCTCCATTCCCACGTCTGGAATGAGGGAGAGCCTCATTCCATTCACGGGGTTGTTGTGAGGACCACAGAGGCTGGTGGACAGGTGCTTGTGTTGAGATCAGAGAGAGGTCACCCTGGAAACAGAGACCCTGGAGACCCTCTGAGAGCTCCAGAGCGAGTCGCGCCAGCACCATCTTCCTGAGTTTGTGGGATGTTCTGGGATACAGAACAGCCTGGAGCAGGAGAGGGCCGTCTGGACCCTTTGGACTTTCATCGGAATTCACTGTGCATTTTCCTTTTTAGGGAGCAAACCGGAGGATACTTCAAACCTTTGTCCAGTGTGTGTCATCGATGTTCATTTTTTAATAGACTATTGATGAGTGTAATTGATGTGTTGGGGGAGGGGGAGGGGAGGTAGGAGAACCTGTTTGTCTGCACTTTGCTCTTGGTGTTTTGAGCATAAACCATTTGTTTTGGGGATACTTTTTGTAAAACACATTCCATAAGAAATACTGAAATCTAGAAAGACAAAACTAATACAGAACTTGCCACATCCTGTCCCCAGCCCTACAGAAAGGTGGGAGGGCAGGTATTACTCCATAGAAATAGGGGCATACTAGTTTTTGCCCTTTCTCCTTTGCTTATTCAATTTTCTTAAAAAATGAGATGGCCAGTATGTGCACAGGCTAACAGAATTCAAGTAAAACAAGAGTATATAGTAAAATGTGAGTCATTTTCTTACGCCAGACCCAGTCCCTCTCTCAAGAGGCCCTGCTGTTAATTGCTCCTGTGTACCTTTCTAGAAATATTCTGTGGATGCCCAAGGATGTATCTTTTCTTTTTTCATGTTTAAACACATAGGAGCATACAGTGTCCATTGTTCTCCAGTTTCCTTTATTCTCACTTAATCATGTTGAAGATTATTACATTTTTTAGATTGTCGTATGTGCTATTTAAATAAAATGTACTCCATTGTATATATGTGCCGCATCTTCTTTATCCATTCATCTGTCGATGGACACTTAGGTTGCTTCCATGTCCTGGCTATTGTAAATAGAGCTGCAGTGAACATTTTGATACATGACTCTTTTTGAATTATGGTTTTCTCAGGGTATATGCCCAGTAGTGGGATTGCTGGGTCGTATGGTAGTTCTATTTTTAGTTCTTTAAGGAAGCTTCATACTGTTCTCCATAGTGGCTGAATCAATTTACATTCCCACCAACAGTGCAAGAGGGTTCCCTTTTCTCCACACCCTCTCCAGCATTTATTGTTTCTAGATTTTTTGATGATGGCCATTCTGACCAGTGTGAGATGATATCTCATTGTAGTTTTGATTTGCATTTCTCTAATGATTAATGATGTTGAGCATTCTTTCATGTGTTTGTTGGCAATCTGTGTATCTTCTTTGGAGAAATGTCAATTTAGGTCTTCTGCCCATTTTTGGATTGGGATGTTTGTTTTTTTGATATTGAGCTGGAATATTACTCAGCCATAAAAAGAAACGAAATTGAGTTATTTGTAGTGAGGTGGATGGACCTAGAGTCTGTCATACAGAGTGAAGTAAGTCAGAAAGAGAAAAACAAATACCGTATGCTAACACATATATATGGAATCTAAAACAAACAAACAAAAAAAAGTCATGAAGAACCTAGGGGCAAGACAGGAATAAAGACACAGACCTACTAGAGAATGGACTTGAGGATACGGGGAGGGGGAAGGGTAAGCTGGGACAAAGTGAGAGAGTGGCATGGACATATATACACTATCAAACGTAAAATAGCTAGCTAGCGGGAAGGAGCCGCATAGCACAGGGAGGTCAGCTTGGTGCTTTGTGACCACCTAGAGGGGTGGGATAGGGAGGGTGGGAGGGAGGGAGATGCAAGAGGGAAGAGATATGGGGACATATGTATATGTATAACTGATTCATTTTGTTATAAAGCAGAAACTAACACGCCATTGTAAAGCAATTATACTCCAATAAAGATGTTAAAAAATAAATAAATAAAATAAAATGCACTCATTTAAATTTTATTTAATTTAATAATGAAGGATTTGCTGAATTTAAGCTTAGTGTCTTCTATCTTGGAGTTCCCAGCATGTTTCTTCCCTGGGCTGGGTGGGCCAGCCCGTGGTAACCATAGTCCCAGAGTACGTAGTGGCCGGCCCCTCCCAGGTGGCAGTTCCTGCAGTAGGGCGGGCCCATGGGCAGGAAGTAGTGTCCCTCTGTCCACTCCCTGCCATGTGGGTTAGGCAGGTGCTCAGGAGGAAGGATTGACTGGGGAGAAGCTATAGTCTCCATTCAATCCCTGTAAAGTTAGGAGGAAACTATGAAATATGTTTGCCAGCTGCCTTGAGTGATATCAGTTTAGTTCTGCTTTGAAAGATGACTAAAGTGCATGCCCACCCTTCTTTCCCCCACCCTCCCATTCCTGCTGTCTTGTTGTTTATGTCACCATTGCTTACATGGTCTAGAAACATACTATTTGCCCTCTCGTAGGTAACCTCATTTTCCACAGTTACGTGGTCTTCGTGCTACATTTAGATGGATTCCAGGATCACACAGTACTGGTCCTTTATCTGTAATTTTAGAGGAATTCTCAAGGCTTTTCTTTCAATTCCTATTTCAGTTGTTGCAGTTCATGATAGAGTTTTTTGGTCATGATCCCCTGCTCTCCTCTCAAGTGGCTCATGACTCCCAGTGGAGAATTTTTGCAAGCTTCAAAATATCTCTTGCCTGAGTATAAAACTCTTGAGTCGCACTCTTTCCTTTAAAACTTTATAGAAATATTTTTGTCTTTTAGCATTGAGCATGATTGTGAAGGTATTTGAGCTCAGCCTGTCTTCTACCTGGATGTTCGTATGATTCTTTTGATTCAGTAACTTCTCCAGGCTGTTTCTGTATGCTCATCTTCTGTGTCACTTTCTTTTAAACCGAACACAATATACCCTATCATCTGACAGAGACAAGTCACTTTATCTATGTAGCATTTCTTCTGGGTCTTATATCTGTCATCTCTTTGATAAACTTGATATTTCACATCCTTTGCCATTTCATTTGCTTGTGTCTTTGTTTGGTTGATTGTGTTTATTCTATTTTTTAATGGCTTATAATGTGGTCATCATCCCTAGCCCATTTATTTTCTCTTTCTCCCTTTCTTTCCCAAGCTCTTCTTCTCCTTCTGTTGGTTTATAATCTCTTCTTTGATTTTTAAAAATCTTTTTAGGAGAGTGTGGTAGGCAGAATAAAGGCCCCTCAAAGATATCAGTATCCCGATGTCCAGAACCTGTGAATATGTTGGGAGAATTGGAATTGAAAAAAGTAAAATTGAATATGGAGTGAAGGTTGCTAACCAGCTGACCTCGAATAGAGGGATTATCCTGGGTTATCCTGAGTGGACCCAGTGTAATCAGAGGGTCCATGAAAGTGGAAGAGGGAGGACCAGAGAGGCATCAGCACGAGAAAGACTGGTACTGATGTTGTTGGCAGCAGGAAGCCATGAGCCAATGCATGTGTGTGGCCTCCACACTGGACATGGCAAGGAAAAAGGGGCTTCCTGCGGTGGCTGGAATCATGACTCCCGAAGACGTTCATGTCCCAATCCCCAGAACCTGGGAATATGTTATTTTATATGGAAAAGGAGACTTTGCAGATGTAATTAAGTTAAGAATCTTGAGATGGGGAGATTGGCCTGAATTATCCATTGTGGGCCTGATGTAACCCCAAGGGAGGCAGGAGGGGCAAAGTCAGAGCAGACCTGATGCTGGAAGCAGAGGTCGGGGGATGCGGTTCCTGGAAGGGGACCACCGGCCGAGGAACGAGAGCAGCCCCTAGAAACTGTAAAAGGCAGGGGCACATTCCCCCTGGAGCCTCCAGAAGGAACACCATCCTGCAATACTTTGGTTTTAGCCCAGTAAGACCCATTTCAGAGGTGTAACCTCTAGAACTGTAGGATGATACATTTCTCTTGTTTTAAGCCACTAGGTTTGTTGTGATTTGTTGCAGTAATAATAGGAAGCTTACAGAGACTAAAAAAGCTCTTCTCCTATTTCCTTATGAGGCTTTCCTCTGGGTCTGCACGTGCTTACCCTCCTCCCCCACCCTATTTCTGTGCCTGATTCCAGAGCTAGTTACTTGGTGACTTTAGTCAGTTCTTTGTTGAAGAATAGGATGGGGGTGCACTTCATTTCAAGGTTGTGGTCTGTAATACACTCTCTCCGAATACATTTCCTTTGCCCAGCCGGAGGGCTGCATTCCCCAGATCTTCATGTATAAATTGGGCGTTGCTCCTAGCAGGTCTTTGTGCTTCTATCCTGTATTTGCTGCCTGTTTCTCTCTGTGTATGAGACCAAGTCCACAGGCCACGGTCTACTCAGTGGCTCTGCTCCCATGTCTATGTGATCCTTTGCAAGCAGCCATCTCAAGGTCTGTATCTCTTCAGGGGTCAGGAGCGGGGCTCTGGCTTGCTCTGTCCATTCCTGATTCCATTGGTCCGGTCCACCCAGGGATTTGTGCTCTCTGCTAGTGTCTGGCTTCCTGATTTGTTGAAAGTGGAATATATTTCTCTTTCTAGTCTCTCTCTCCGTTTTCATTGTTTTGGGGGCTTTCAAAGAAAGTGTGGAGGAGTAAGCCATTCCCTGGAAACTGCTGTCTGGTGGATGGTGGTGTAGATGCCTAGGGATCTTGCTTATAATCTTTGGAGAGCTCCTTGTGCTTTGAGAGAGAGAAATCGGGTCGCCTTTTCTCTTGGGGGCTGGGCATTGTTTAGCACTTGTAACTTTGTGGTTCCTTTTCTAAGAAGAGCTTTTGTTTTACTCCAGAACACTTTTTCATAAAAGCCCTTCGTTTAGATTAGACAAGCTATTGTAGAAAGATCTGGCCTTTCTGAGGGCCCCCAGGCCTCCCCTGCTAGCAGCCTGGGGGAAGGAGGCAGACAAGTGCCACACTGGATATCTGACCCAAGCCTCCCTTACCTCTGAGGCCTGATCCTGCCCCTGCCACGCCCCAGCAGCCTTGGACTCACACTGCCTGTATCTCAGAAATCTATGTGGCTTTTTAGACGTTAATCAATAAAGCCTTGAATGAACACTTGCTGCTTTAATCACTAATGAATATTACATTAATGCTGTAATCCATAAACAGTAGAATAGCTTCCAGTGATTGCCGTGTGTTTTTCCGACATTATCTGGTTTAAATTTCACAGCCATCCTGTGAGACGGGTGTCACCTTTCATCCCCACTTGGCCGCTGAGCTGGGCTGGGGGCACCTGGAATGCCATTTGTCTGTCTTATGAAGCACAAGCTGCCTTCACAGTTGACCTGTTCCATGCCAGGAGGTGTGCACGCACTTTGTTGGGCTGAGTTGAAGCTTATGAACTTTTTGCATTCTTTTATAGGCTCTTTGTGTGTGCAAATCTGTTGGCTCCAAATATGTTTGGAACAGCTTACTTGGCAGTAATCTAAGATATGTTCGTTTTAAATATTCAATTTTAAATAGTTGTATGTTAATAGCCCTTAGTTTTGCAGTGTTTTCCTGTCTTTTAAAAGCCATGGCAACTTAAAAGTAGGAAGCCCTAAATCCTGAGGAATGAGAGTTCGTGAGGATTTTGCCCCAGCCAGACCTACTCTGGGCTGTCCTATGCGCACAGAGGCCCTCCAGCTTGTTGCCCCTGGGGTGCCTGCCAGCCAAACAGTGTACAAGGAGGGGAATGCCCATGCTCACGTCTTCAGTTGCTGGGAGAGAAATCCACCATGCACTAAAAAGATAGTAAACTGGAGTCTTTAAATATTTTTCTTTTTCTCTGCCTGCCTTCCGGTTTGTAGGGTCCACAGGGTTGTCAGTCATGGGGATGAGTAGCTGGTGGACCACGGCTTCAGAGAGGCCAGCAGGGCCAAGCCCTGCATCCCTGTAGACAGAAGGTCAGCAGCACTCAAGAATCAGGTGAAATGATCACTGTGCTGTCGCCAATGTGGAGGAAGGACAAAATGTACCTGGTATTTGAGAAAGACCACGTCCCGGGGTCACCTGTACAACCAGAATGTGTGAGACCTCGGGGAACGTAGCCTTGTAGTCTTCCTGAAGCTTCTTTGGACACCTGGGAAGATGAGAGAATGAGCTATCCTCTTGCCTGCTCCTCTGGGCCTCCCCCAGGGATGATTCATGCTGGGATCAGTTCCATGACATTAGCTTTTAGCTCTCCAAAGATTGCCTATTACCACTTCCCTCTCTTCCTTCCTCTCTCAGTTTGTCATTTATTGGTCCTTTTTGTTCCATCATTCTGATTTTTCAGCGATTCTCTTGCATTATGCCTTCATCTAAGGGCTTTCCTCAGTGCTGCCTTCCACTTGGCTAATCTGCCCTCTGCCCAACCCACATCAAACCCACTGTAAAGACCAGCCACTTGGTTTTTGGTTTCTGTGATTCTGTTGCTCATTTCCATAAATTCTCTTAATTTCCCATATCCTTGGTCTTTTTAAAAGGTATCATATTGTTTACTTAGGGTTTTGATCACTTTAAGAAGTGCTTGAATCCATCATTTAAAACAGTATGTTATGGTCTCTGATTCATAATTTGTTACCTGAACTTCTTGGTGGTGGTGAGTTGGGGGTTTTTGTCTGATGTTACTGTTTGCTGGGTCTGCTGGCCCTGTTCTTGGGGAGTCGCTTCTTCTTGTGTTTCCTCACTTGATTGCAGCCTCTTCTTTGCTTGGCATTAGGGTGGGGTGGGTGCATCTGGCCAGTGAGATTGTATTTGCTTCTGTCAGGTCTCCAGGGGGCTGTGAGTCCAGGGTCACCTTGCGTGTCAGCAACTCGGGTTGGTGGTTTTGGAGACGGTGGCTGTCTGAGCTGAGTGCCCTGTGAGCCTTTGCCCTTCATCGGTTTGTCATGCAACCTACAGTGAGGGCTGTGGAAGTGCTTTGTATGTGGCAGGGATACAGTGGGTGAGGCGTCAGGACAGGACTGGTCACAAGACACAGATCCTGTTCACCTGTTGAATGGGTGGCTCACTCTGAAGTTGGGACCAGCTTGGAGAGTGGAACCACTAAAGGACAGGGCAATGGCCAGTACGTTTGTGTGCCGAGGCCTGGGAATGCCTGGTGAGCGGTTTCCTGAGAGTGCCCTGTGGTGGCTAGAGCAATGTTGGCCCCCCATCGGCAGGCTCTGTTGGCTGTACAGAGGCAAAGGACTGGCAGACCTTTCCCAACTGAGCCTGCTGCATTTTCTGGAAGCTTCTTTGCTTCTTTTTATCATATCAACATGATCAAATGCAAAGCATTGGGTGTAGAAGAGCACAAGATACCTCAGGAATCAGTGCTGAGTCAGTGCAGAGAAAGGAGGAAGGCAGTCCATACACTGATGGCGGGAGTATTCTTGAGCCTGTTATGTGGATGTTATCTGAGGTTTTAACTATAGAAAACTTAAAAAAACAAAAAGCACAAAGCATTTTAGAGTATTGCCTAGAGCTGGGGAACCATTACTTGAAGTTCAGGGTTAGACACTCCCCCCAGGCAGACTGGTCCACCCCCGCCCCCTTGTCCCAGGTACACCACATGGCTCTCTTGGCACATCTTGGTTGCTGGCTCCCCTGCCCTTCCCTGGATGCAGAGCCCTCCCTTCCAGTGCCAACCCCTGCCTCTCCTATGATGCCTTTTACGGTTTCCTCGCTCACAGCACCTGTGAACTGTGCCCTACATCACAGAATGTGTGCTCTCCCAGGAGCTCCCAAAAGGCGGGCTGCCAGTCTTCGTGTGTTAGTGCATCTCACCCACGGGATGCCTCCTCATGGTGACCATGCTTTTCATGGTCATGACATTTGAAGAGCTCTTTATATTTCCAAAAGAAGGAACTTAGCTGTGTTGCAAGCCCTTGCACTGTTAGTTCCCCCATAAAGCCTTGCAGTACCTCCCCCACACACAAACACATAGTAGATTTGGGAGCCTGAGGTCATTTTGTTGCTTCCCTGGAGTGTAGCACTCATTACCACGTCACTGTGACCTGGGGTCTTCACAAGTAGCCTCCTTCTCCTGGTCGTAAAGGGTGGGACCATCATTTGTTGTACTCAGTGGAGGAGAGCACCCATCGTGCTCTGACATGTTCTTGCACGCTTCATTCATTTCCATCGTATGCTCAGTGGTGGGCAAGTGTGTGCCACCGTCCTGCTCTGGACACTGTTCTGCTGTGCGTTGGGAACGAGGCAGCGCTGTCTCGGGAGCCCAAGTCTCCGATCACCTGCACAGTCGGCCCTCTGTATCCTCAGGTTTGGCATTCATGCATGTAACCAACCACAATCAATGATGTTGTAAGAAATATTCCAGAAAGTTCCAAAAAGCAAAACTTGAATTAATTGTACTCTGGCAGCTATTTACATAGCATTTACATTGTGTTAGGTATTATAAGTAATCTAAGGATGATATAAAGAATAGGGGAGAATGTGCAGTGAGTTATTTGCAAATATGACACCATTTTATATAAGGGACTTGAGCATCTGTGGATTTTGGTATCCTCAGGAGTCCTGGAACCAACCTTCCATGGATACTGAGGGGTAACTGTATTTACTCCTGGAAGGTTTAAAGTGGTCGTGCATTTATGTAAAATGTCCCCAGGTGTCCCTGTTACATCTTGAACTTCCTCTGTAGTCTGACCACCTCTGCTGCCCTGACACACACGGCTCGCTCAGTGCAGCCTGGTCCATCCGGAAGGGTTGGCAGACCTGCTGGGCACCCCGCTTCCTCATCGTAGCTTGGCAGGAGGGCAGGGAGGGCTCTGCAGTGTCCCCTCCAGGCCAGGAGCGGTGGGGCGACCCTCGGCATTTTATTGACTCCGTTTCTGCATTTAATTTTTTGCAAAATTGTGCTGCCCTTGGCTTTGTGTCATCTCATTCATTCAACAGACATTGTGTCTAAAGACTTGCTTTCTCCCAAAAGTAACAAATACCTTTGGAAAAATACCCACTGGAGAAGAAGTAATCATGTGCAAAGAATTTTTCCTCTGGTCTTGTTTTCCTCTTCACTTGGCATTATTTCTTGAGCCTTTTCCACATTACTAAATAGCCTTAAACTGAGGTCCCCACGGCTACGTGACACTGCATGGGCTGAGCGTGCTGTAGTCGGTGAACGATAACGGATCGATCGTGGGCTCCTGAGGGCTGGGTGCGTGGCCCTGCAGGGGACATGCTCCAGGTCAGATGATGGGTCATCCAGCGCAGCGTGGCAGGTCACCACACACACGAACAGGTGGCCTGTTCCTGTTCCTGATGCCACTGCCAGAGCCCTCCTTTTAGTCCTGTTCTTCTGGTTTTCAGGGGGCTACCTGGGTGATTTTACTCTGGTCTCTTTCACACACGATCATACCAGCTTTCTGAGCTTAGTTGGTAACAGTGTACCCAAGGAGTTTATGATTCCACATCCTTCCTCCACGGGCCTCCACCAAAGGAAGTTAAAGGACAGTCTGGGCCATAGACAGAATAGCAGCTGCCCACAGCCCAGCGGGACGAGCTCAGCACCGGGAGAGGTTGTGTGGCTCAGATTCCAGAGATCAGGATTCTTGGGGATTTGAATTGGGGAATATGGAAGAAGTCAGGCACCTGGGAATGACAGGAGAGACCCAGAAGGCAGGAGCTGGAGAGAGGCCGCAGGGACTGCGACCAACAGTGGGTGGACCTCTGGGAGAGTGGACAGGAGCAGCAGGGCTGTAGGGGCAGGAGGCCGGAGACCCAGTCCTGCAGGAGGTAGAGCCTGCGCCAGTGGAGAGGAGCCGAAGGGAGCAGCCTGGATCCCACACCCCTGGGGCTGCGGCCCTGACAGCTGCCTCCCGAGCAGCCCCAGGACTGTGCGCCCAGCTGTGTGCTGGAGCCCCCGGGCTCCTCCACCTTCCCCCTCCTCCTCCTCCCCTTCCTCCCCTCCCCGTCTCACTCGTCCTCCCTCTCCTCCTCCCCCCTCTTCCCCCTCTTCCCCCTCCCCTCCCTCCTCCTCTCCCTCCTCTTCCCCCTCCTCCTCCTCTTCTCCCTCCTCCTCCCTCTCATCCTCCCCCTCCTCTTCCCCCTCCTCCTCCTCCTCTTCTCCCTCCTCCTCCCCTCCTCCTCCTCCAGGGGGGAGATCCACCAGTGCCCCAAAGGTCTGCTGGCCTCTATCACTGCACTCAGAGCACTGGCCTCTCTGCCCCTATGCAGGCCCTTCCTCACTGTGTGTAGGACCAGGTGAGAGCCTGGGGTCCTGACACATCAGTGTGGAGGGATAGGAGGTGCCGTAAGGGAAGAGGTGTCTCCAGAGATGCTAGGAGGGGCCTGGTGGGAAGAGCACTGGACAGTCGAGGACTCCCAGGCAGGCCACATCCCTCACAGTGGGTGTTTGCCCAAGGTCTCAGGATTTGTAATAGGTGCCAGGCGTGGTTATCCTGCTAAACTGGCTCCCCTGTCCCCCCTGGGGCATGTCGTGTGGTCAGAGCCAGCGTGCAGCCAGCTTCACGAGGGCAAAGGATTGGGAAGGTGGCTGATTTCGCGGGTGCACACACATTCACCTGCCTGCTGGAAAGCTGGGGCTGAGCATGGGCAGGAGAACGGAATGGAGCCCCAGGCCTCGTGCCGCTCAGCGGCCTCTCCTGTTCACCTCCCCCGAGAGAGAGGCCCAGGGTGGGACAAGGTGTGTGCACATGTCAGGGCTCAGGGGTACGCTGTCCAGGGCAGGTGAGGGGATGCCCAGGGCCCTGTGCCATGGGGAAGGCTGACATATCAAAGGATCCTGCTTTGTAAGATTACTATTATGATTGTAAAACAAGCAGTAAGATGGGAACAGGCAGGTGTTTGGGTGGCAAGGAGCCACCATATCTGTGGGATCTCTCGGGAGCCCAGCACTGAGGAGCAGCCTCCTGCAGGCTATGCAGGGGAGACTGGATGCCTGGCTCGCTGCAGGGAAGCAGGGTCTCCGGGCTCCCACGTGTGCCGCTCGGTACGTGGTGACCTCGCCTCTGGCTCACGGGGACAGTGAGGCCACGGATGGCGCCCTGGTTGGTGAGCAGGGCCCAAGTGTACCTGCAGGATGTGTATAAGTGCCGTGCCCACAGAGCAGGGCAGACCTTGCCTCAGTCCTCCTTCCGTGGGGCCCACCTGTCTACCTGGTACTAGCTCTTACCCTTGTGCAAGGTTGGGAGGGTTTAATTTGTAATTTAATATTTCTTACTTAACAAAACAAAGTTTCTGTATGAACCCTTAACCTTTGGGGGGACCCTCTATGGTCTGTGGAATCAGATGTTCTGAGAGCCCCTGGGCTGTGTGTCAGGACCTGGGGGAGACAGGCAGATGCAGCTGTGTCAGGGGGCTGTGGAACTGTTTGTGATTCTTGGTTTCCTTTTCTGTTGCATTTTGTGCCATGGTGTGGGTGGCTGGGCCACCAGGGCAGCCTCTGCCTGCGGGGTCCAGAGAAGCAGAGGCTGTGGAGGAGGCAACAGTGGGACCATCCCCCTCCCCCGTCCTCATGGCCCTGGCTCAGGGTCCGAGGGTAGAGGAAAGCTCAGGTCCTCTGGGAGGTTGTGAAAGATGTTTCCAGACGATGAAGAGGTGATGAAGGGTCATTGTCCTGCCCTGGTTTTCAGATTTCCCATCACAGTGAGCGTGTCTTTGGAGGTTTTGCTGGACTTCACAGAGAGGATTTGATTTGAAAGCTCCAGGGTGTATCCCACTCACCGGCCTGGCAGGGCTGTCCTCACACAGGCCATGTGTTAGCTGGAGCCTCCGTGACTCCGGGGCATCCCAGGTCATCGAAGGCACTTTGGTGTGAGCTCAGAGCCCACCCCGCACAGGATGGAGGTGGTTCCTGGGCTGCACATTGATTGTGACAGGCTGGCCCTGCTAGTCCTTAAACTATTTTGTTTGAGTCATAAGACAGAAATAAATAAATAAACAGGCCAAAAAGGATTACTGTGACACAGCCAGGGTTTGTGTGTAGTCATCAAGCCCAGCAAGGGCCCATCTGCGATGCTGCTGCAGATGTTTGCAGGAAATGTGACCATTGCCTGCTGTGAGCCTGTCAAGTGGACATGGTACCCACTTTCATTTTAAGTTGTAAATTTTTTTTCATATTCTTTTCCATTATGGTTTGTTACAGCATATTGAATATAATTCCCTGTGCTATACAGTAGGACCTTGTTGTTTATTTTATATATAATAGTGTGTATCTGTTAATCCCAAACTCCTAATTTATCTCTCCCCTGCCCCTTTCCCCTTTGGTAACCATAGGTTTGTTTTCTATGTCTGTGAGTCTGTTTCTGTTTTGTAGCTGAGTTAATTTGTATCATATTTTAGATTCCACATATAAGTGATAGCATATGGTGTTTGTCTTTGTCTGACTCTTAAGTTATAAATTTTTAAAGGAAGAGCTGGAAACATAGTACAGGTAGAAAAAAAATCACTGTCAGAATGTGTTTTAGAGAGACGAGGTTAATGAAGGCTCGATTGTGGTTTTCATTTTTGAAGAAACCATTTTAAAAATTCTTGTCACATGGAAGATGAAAGCTTCCAAGACAAATCCCCCCCAGGATATGGGTTCCCTGTGTCCGAGGCGCTTTTCTAGGGCGTGGTCTCCCTTGGCTGTCAGGAGGGTGATCCTGGGGGGCAGTGCAGGGCGGCCAGGCCTGGTTGGCCTTCCTCTCTTTGTTTCCTTTATCCAGTGAGGTCTGCACAGCTGCATTTTGAGGTTGGACACGCACCCAGCAGCATCTCAGACCTCCCCTATGGGTACCAGGAGTGTTCGTTGCAATTCATATTGCATTATCGTTTGGGACCTTTGGGGACAGGTAGCAAAGGTAAACCCATCTTTTGGAACGCGATGAATTGGGGGTTTTCTTTTGTTCCGTTCTTGCTTCAGTCATGAGAGACATGCTTTAAATAGGGAAGCGGCGATGTCATTTCCAGGCGCTTTCCCAGCACTAAGTAGGTCAGGGTTTTGTCACAGTTTTGACAAGATCACAGGTGACTCACTGTAAATTTGGAGAGAGTCACGAATCTTGTCAGGATACGGAGTGCATTTGCAATCTGATTAAATGGCCTTAATTCCTGGCCTGTGGAGGGTCCTCTTGCCCCGCACCCCCTGACCCCACGGCACAATCTCTGCTGAAACTGGCCCTCAGAGGGCAGGGGGCACAGTGAGTCCCCCAGGACTTGTCCTCACTACTGTCTGAGGACATCTGTCCTCTTGCCTGCCTGACAAAACCAACTCCTGGGAGCGGATGAGAGAACCGTCCCCTCTCCCTGACTTGCAGCATTTTGTGCAAGTGTAGCCTCACGCAGAAAGGTGCACGGCATAAGCGCACACACACAGGTGTGCCTGTGATCACACCGCCCCCCGGGCCACTGCTGCCCCCACATCTCACGCCACACACCCGCGTGGCTGCTGCGCTTCCCGTCTGTGAGACCCCACAGCGCGTGTTCTTCCTCTAGCCCCTTCGGCTCCTTGGGGTGTTTGTGGGGTCCGTCCAGGTCCCCATGTGTCACTGTTGCTAGTTCATTCCCAGTGCCGTGTGAACAGGTGACATTCCCTGCTGATGGGTGTTGGGGGGTTTGCAGGGTGGGCTTTTGGAGCAGGGGGCCATCCTGGACCATGTCTTTTGCTGGACATTTGGCTGCATTTCTGTTGGGAGCACACCTGGGGGTGAAAGTGCTGGGTCACGGGACTGCAGAGCTTCAGTTTAGGAGACCCTCCGGCTTCCCCAAAATGCACTCTGCCCGGCAGGTAGAGGCCAGACTGAGGTTTCCCAGGCAGAGAGAATAAGCCCTGATGGCAATAGAGTGTATTTTGGATTGACGTGGGTTCAGGTAAGAATCCAAAGGCACTTTAGTCAGCATTTATTCTCAGACATCTGAGAGGGGAGAACTGGTCTTTACAGAGGTGGATTCTGCACTTAAATGAGCAATTGGTATCCCCCTGTCTGCTGTGTGGCTCACGTAACCTTTTCTCACTGTGCTCAGGTGATGTCATCCACCAACAGGGCATGTCCTGCCCTGACAAACCAACTCTGGGTAAGGGGCTGAATCATGTCCCCTTACTCCCCGGGGACGGGCAGAGGCAGGGTGGGCCCGCCACGTTATCACTGCTTGTCACGTGCTGCAGAGGCTGCACTTGTATTAAGCTCTGTCTCAGGATGGCCCTGGGTGCTAAGGAAACCCGCCACGCATGTGTCACGTCCTGGGCACCTCATGACTTAACCCAGGCTTCGGTCAGCATCGCCTCCACACCCTCTGAGGTGGGGGAGCAGGGACAGGGTTACCCTCTTGTCACAGATGATGAAACCAAGGTTCAAGTTAAGTATGTGGCCCAGGGTCTCAACTTGACTAATAAGAAAAGGGGGCCTGGCCCACATCTTCTGGCACAAACCCCGTGATACTCTGCTACACTGCAGCCCCCTCCTCTGTTTATCAAGCAGAAAATTGAAAGGTGGTACTGTATTTTACAGCGACCTTTAATAGCGACCTAAGCAACTGACTCCTTTGGGCTTGGCAGAGGGGAGCCTTTACACCTCCGTCTTGCACAGGTGATGGTACAGGACTGGTGGTCCCACCAGTGTGAAACCATCACAAGCCCGTCATTTTGGGTATCCCTTTATGTGCTAGTTTGTACTGATTCTAAAAAGTTATTTGAGGAAATTGAGGTAATGGGATATAGTCGGTCGAGTCATGTGAAATCTAAATGTTCGAGGACATTTGGCAGTAGTATAGATTTTAACCTTTCCTGTTCGTGTGTGGTATTTTCTGAAGCCTGATAGTTAAAAGCGTATTTTCCAAAACTACTGGTGTCTATGAAAGGAAGAAATAAATAGAGAAATAGTCTAGTTAACTTCATGGTATGTCTGTCATTAAAGGACGCTTGATAACCTTCAAAATTACCTTTGATGGTTCTAATAAAAAACAGACTTCTGTTGTTTGCAGAGTGAACTTTGCGCTGTGACTGTTGAATATTCTGTAAAATTGTTTCAGAAACTGCCACCTGTATCTTGAAATCTTTAATGGTGAATACCAGTTAAAAATTAGTTAGTTTTATTATCAAAAGAGATTTTATTTTGTGCAAATAGTTTAGTTCAGTTCTGACCAAGTTAAAGAGCTAAAAACATAAAACAAGGAAAAAATAACCCCTAAATTGGTTTTTTTTTGGTAAATAAAGCAACTTCCTGTGTCATTTATCATTTTGTATCTATGTTAGTGATACAAATCATATCACTCCCAGTCAAGCGATTAAGACTTTTAATTAATGCGTGAGGATCCCAGCCTTGATGTGAGAGTCTACATCTCACAGTCAGTGATCCCAGGTCAGTTTTTTTCATGGATGTGGACACTTTTGTTCTTCCTAAGAATCCTGCAGGAGACACGCCAGTTCCTCACTCTGGTAGCAAGAAACCAGGTGTTGGACCAGGGCTACAGAGACACGGGGTGGAGCTTCTTCCTTGGCCTTTATATCCAACCATGTGCCCTAAATTTCAAATTCATGTGTGCTTACAGTTTTGAAACACCGTCACGGTGACTGGTGATGGTAAGTTCCCCTGGCATGTGGTTGGATATAAAGGCTGGGTGTCAGCCCCGAGTGTGCCCCCGTGACCCCCCAGGCCTGCGGTCATACTCCATGCCTGTGCTAAGCAGGGCCGGTGCTGCCTTCAGGAAGGGGTGTGTCTTTGGGGACATGTTTGACTCCACTATTTCAGAGCCTCAGATGATGGTGTATTCCCTTCGGAGTTCAAATTAAAATCCCTTTGAGCCCTCATCCCGTTGGTCATTCTTTGTTGTGTGGTCCAGGGACCCTCAACGTGCTGGCAGTCTTGCTACCAGCAATGGCAGAAGAAGGAACAGCACGTGAATGGGAGGTCCTGCTCCCCAAAGTGGCCGCCACTGGGTGGCTTTGTCACTGCAGGGTGGGGACATCCAGCATTCAGGCTAGTGCCCACCCACTGTAGAAAGCAGCATGGTCCCCGGTGGCGGCTGCTGGCCAGGGGGAGGAGGGGAGGGGTTGCTGCTGGCCTCAACATTGTGCTTAAAGCCATGCTCTAGCTAGAGGGGGCCTGGACGCCCACCAGCCGTGCCCTTGGGAGCACACAGACACTGGCTGGGAGGGCAGCACACCCAGCCTAATGCAACTCCCACCCCAGTTCAGCTGTTGGGTCACCTGATCCGTCAAATCTGCTTTAATGTGTTGGGGTCTCAAAGAATCAGGTCTGGATCGTGATCAGATGTGCATTTGACAAAAGTCTCTCTGGCTGTTGAATGGATTGTGGAGGGTGCGGGGAATTGATTATAAGGGAGGACCCTGGAGCTCAATTAGGATGGTGGGGGTCCTCCAGATCACTGAGGAGCAGTGGGGAGGGGTCCTTGGGATCACTGAGGTCTCACAGCCCTGCAGGTCCTAGAGAGGGTTGAGGACAGTTTAGACTCGTGTGATAGAGGTGGAGAGAGGCCTGGCTTTGGCATCTGGTCGGTGGGATGAGGTGGACAGATGTGAGACAGAGGATGATGTGCAAGTGGTGCCAAGGTCTGGCCTGACCCCTGGGGGATGTGCCGGTGGCTGAGGTAGTGATGTCTAAGCTTGAGCTCTATTATAGGGTTTTCTGCAGAACAAAAGTTGTTTTTGTTTCTGTTTTTAATTTTGATGAAGTCTAATTTATTATTTTTAGCTATTGGTGTCATGTCTAAGAACTTTTCACCTAGGCTAGCTCCTGAAGATTTCCTATGTTATTCTAAAATTTTATAGTTGTACATTTTACATTTGTATCTTTGATCCATTTGAGTTAATTTGTTCAGGTGTGATGTTTAGGTGGAATTTCAGTGTTCTGCCTGTGCATGTCCAATTGCCCCAGCACTCCTGGTTGAAAAGATGAGCCTTCCTCCATTGAACTGTATTTTCACCGTTGTCAGAATCAGTTGGCTGTACTTGTGTGGGTCTGTTTCTGTTTTGTTTTGTTTTTATTTCTGTTCCACTGACCTGCTTGTCTGCTTTCTGCTAATACTTCACTATGTCGATGACTGCAGCATTATGGTAAGCCCTTGTCTCAAGTACAGTGATGCCTCTCTTCCCATTCCCATTCTTTTTTTTTTCCTTATTATTTATTTATTTATTTACTTACTTATTTATTTATTTATTTTAACATCTTTATTGGAGTATAATTGCTTTACAATGGTGTGTTAGTTTCTGCTTTATAACAAAGTGAATCAGTTATACATATACATATGTTCCCATATCTCTTCCCTCTTGCATCTCCCTCCCTCCCACCCTCCCTATCCCACCCCTCTAGGTGGTCACAAACCACCGAGCTGATCTGCCTGTGCTATGCGGCTGCTTCCCACTAGCTATCTATTTTACGTTTGGTAGTGTATATATGTCCATGCCACTCTCTCATTTTGTCCCAGCTTACCCCTCGCCCTCCCCATATCCTCAAGTCCATTCTCTAGTAGGTCTGTGTCTTTATTCCTGTCTTGCCCCTAGGTTCTTCATGACCTTTTTTTTTTTTTTTCTTAGATTCCATATATATGTGTTAGCATATGGTATTTGTTTTTCTCTTTCTGACTTACTTCACTCTGTATGACAGACTCTAGGTCCATCCACCTCACTACAAATAACTCAGCCCATTCCTTTTTTTTCAAAATTGTTTTAGCTATTCCAGTTCCTTTGCCTTTACATAAATATTTTAGAATAAGCTTGTCTATATCTATTAAAAACAGCTTGCTGGGATTTTAGTAGGAATTTGGATAGAATCAACATCTTTACTATGTTGAGCCTTCTAACCCATGAACATGCTTTGTCTCTCAATTTATTTCAGTCTTCTTTGATTCCTTTCATCATTTCATAAATTTCAATATATATCCCATACATGTTTGTTCAGTTGACACCTAAGTATTTTATTTTATCTGAATGATTGTAAACCATATCGTGTTTATCCACTTTCCACATGTGCATTGCTAGTATGTAGAAACACTGTTGATATCTGTATGTTGATCTCTTATCCTGTGACCTTGCTGAATTCATTGAGTTCTAGGAGATTTTCTGTAGATTCCTTAGGATTTTCTGTGTAGACTATTTCATTATCTGTAAAGAGCTTTATTTCTTCTTTTTTAAGCTATATGCCTTTTATTTTCTTTTTACACCTTATTGTACTTGCTAGAACTAATACTGTGTTGAATGGCAATGGTGAGAGTAGACATCCTTTCTTGTTCCTGATCTTAAGGAGAAAGCATTTAATCTTTGGCCATCAATTAGGATAGTAGCTGTAGGGTTTTCATAGATGCCCTTAGTGTGAGAAAGTTCCCTTGTATTCCTAGTTGCTGACTGTTTTATCATGAGCGCATGTTGGATTTTGTCAAATGTTTTTCTGAGGCAATCGATATGACCATGTGGTTTTTATATTTAGCTTGTTCAAATGGTGGATTATATTGCTTGGTTTTTGAATATTGAACTAGCCTTGTATCCCTGGAATAAAGCCCACTTGGTCACAGTGTATAATTCTTTTTATACATTGCTAGCTTTTGTTTGCTAATATTTTGTGGAGGTTTGTTGTTTCTCTGTTCATGAGGGGTGTTGGTACTTTTTTTGTACTGTCTTTGACTGGTTTTGGTATCATGGTGGTACTGACCTCATAAAATCAGTTGATAGTATTTTTCTTAGTAAGCCTTTTTATGAAAGGAATCATGAGTTAAATGTTGCACTGCAAATATTTTTTAGATATTCTCAAGTTAAAATGGTATAAATTCATGAAAAGTGCAAAAAAGAAAAACAAAATACTTAAGAAGAATTGAAAAGTTATTAAGTTATACAAGTAACCTCTTCCATGTTCTGAAATAGCCTGTCCCAGAGAGAATTGTGAAAGACAACATCTGTACTACAATTATGCATTGGAGAGTATTTAAACATTTCAGCGCCAAATATCAGCTTTGGAGTTTGCCTGAAATGTGTGTCTTGAATAAGAGGCAAATTATAAAACAGTGCTGGGTTTCAGGGAGGAAAAAAAAAGGGTTTTTGTGTGTGTGGGGGGTGGTGGTTTGCAGTAGTGCGATCACGAGGAAAGTATTGAGTTGGTCACCTCAACTCATATATATAATATTTAAATATTTAAATCTAGATCCAAAAAAATAGGACAGTTTGGAGAACAAAGAGGAAACTATAATTTAAAAAATAATGAAACAGTAACTGCATTTCCTGTCCATTATGGCCAGCCGTGGCTGCCTCTGGCTTACTATTTGCAGTGAAAACCCAGTGACATTTTTGCCTTGTTCCACATTGCTTGCCCATTGCATCCGGTGACCAGCAGAGACGGTTTCAGGAAGGTCAAACAAGTTTATACTTCCTTTATAGTTGTCAGATGTAGCAAACAGAAATACAGGGTGCCTAGTTAAATTTGAATTTCAGTTAAATAATGGATAATGTTTTCATGTAAGTTTGTCCCAAATATTGCATCGGACATACTTATAGAAAACATTTATTGTTTATCTGAAATTCATATTTAACCAGACACCTGTTTTTCATCTGGCGGCCCTAGATTTTTGCCTTATTTTTTCTGTACTTTGAACCTTGCTCATTTTCATTTAGGTAGAAGCACCAGAAGTTATAGAGGAATGTCAAAACTCTGTAGCAGTTGTTTTATTTCATGTAAGACAGTTGTCTTTTCCTGGCAGGTGAACATGATGGCGGACCTTGTGTAATATTTTGTGTTTTTTCTCGTGTTTATGGGTGCCTGCATCAGGGTGTCCAGCCCTGGGCAGGAGTCCCCCCTCCAAGGACTAGTTTGTGCCCTGCACCACCAAGGCCCATTCACACTCTGCAGTGATCTCACTTCGTTCTCTTGCCAGCGTCTAATGATTCATAAAGATTCTTACTCATCCACGTATTCCCACCTCAGTCCCATTTGCAATTACCCTCTTAGGATGCTGCCTAAATTTGTGCCCATGCACTACAGATACATCGTATGTCTTACATACTCCTGGGTCAGATGTATAAGTAGAAACAGAGTTTATCTCTTGCATGCTTTGCTTGAATAATCCACCACAGTGAGCTTTGTGCTGGTGTCATCTGTGGTGCCTGTATTAGATGATGGGTCTACAGAAGGTCTGAAGAGCTCTGTCAACACCCTGAGGTTTCAGGTATCAGCAGGAAGAGGCCTGCTTGGGGGAGAGCTCTCAGCCATCACCCCGCTGTCTCTCTTTACAGCAGCACTGGCCCCTAGAGTCCCCTGGTCTGTCCTCTTCTGCTTTCATTCTGTTCCAGGCGGCTGGCAAAACCACACCTCACTGCTGAACCTCTTTGCTGTGGACAGTGTCCTTATATCTGTTATATCGTTTTAACCCAGAGGAAGGAAATGCCCCTGATTCTTGTTTGTATTTTTGTCTGGTTTTAGGACACGTGAAGCTGTTAGAATCACAACTCTGCTAAAAAACAAAGCTAAAGAGAATTGCTCTTGTAAGGGCAAATACTCCTTAAAGTCAAGTCAGAAAAAAGCATTATAGGCAGTTTACCAGCAGCTAAAATGAAGGCCCCACATGGTCTTCCTGTTACATTTGTAAGATCCCAAAGAATGTGGGGCTCTGGATGGGGATGAGTTGGGGGTCCACCCGAAAGCAATGTGGAAGCTTCTAGGGTCATTTTCTTCATGCCTTGTGAAAAGTGAACTCGCTGTTCTCAAGTTTGTGATTGATTCTCCGATTTCTACAATTTCCAACTAAACTCACTTAGAATACAGGTTAAAATATTCTTTGTGATGAGCTATTTTACTCAAAATACAGAAGTGAGAAATTTGATAATTTCTAATATCTCTGGAATTCTGAGGATATTTAAAACTGGCCCAGTTCTTAAAATGTCAAGAAATTGTTAAGTATAACATTTTGTGTTGACTTAAATATGTTTTATTGCTTAATTTGCATAAATATATATTTCCTAAGAATTGGTCTTTCAGTGCTCAGAATGTATATTTTCCTATAATTTTGGAGTTAAAATAGGAAGGACAAAATTTGCTGCAATTTTATTCCCATTTGGGGGAATGTTTCTGCAGCCATTAATCCTGAATAAAGATTTTTCCAAACGGAAATTGCTTCTTTTGTAAATATGTTCTGTTTATTAACTTTAACACTTAAACATAAAGAACTTGCTTTCGTTTCTGTTATCTAGGAATTATACACTCACTTGCATTAAATATATGTTGGCCAAGCCTCGTGTGCATACATGCAGGGGACTCCTCAGAGTCAGGCGATTTGGGGATACGGCCCCCTTTTATCCCCTGGGCCGCCTTCTCTGCCTCAGTTCCCGACTGTGAGGCTCTGAGCCCTGCTGGAAAATTATGCTGTAAATAAGCTCCCTTTATTTTCCTGTGGGAAAGGAGCATAGAATTGCTTCTTTTTTTTTAAAGGTATTAAGGATATTACCTCACCTCTATTAGACTGGCTATCATCCCCTCCCCAACAAAAAACCCACAGAAAGTAACAAGTGTTGGGACCAAGATTTGTAAAAATTGTAACCCTTGTGCACTGCTGGTGAGAGTATAAAATGGTACAGCCGCTTTGGAATAAGGTACAGTGGTTCCTCAAAAAAATAAAAATAGATTTACCATATGATCTAGCAATCCTCCTTCTGCGTATGTACCCAAAAGAAGTAAAAGCAAGGACTCTAAAAGATATTGGTACACCCATATTCATAGCAGCATTATTCACAGTAGGCAAAAGGTGGAAACAACCCAAGTGTCCATTGACAGATGAACAGATAAACGAAATGTGGTATTTGCATCAAATGGGGTATTAGCCTTAAAAAGGAAGGAAGTTCTGACACTTGTTAGAACATGGATGAACCTTGAGGACATTATGCTCAGTGAAATAAGCCAGTCACAACAGGACAAATACTGTGATTGCACTCAGTGAGGTCCCTAGAGTAGTCACATTTATAGAGACAGGAAGTAGATGGTGGATGCCAGGCACTGGGGAAGGAGAGAAAGGGGAGTTATTGTTTTTTAAGAGGTATAGAGTTTCAGTTTGGGAAGATGCAGAAGTTCTGGAGATGGATGGTGGTGACGGTTGCACGGCAGTATCAATATACTGAATGCCACTGAACTGTACACTTAAAAGTGGTTTAAATGGTAAGTTGTATGTTATATGTATTCTGCCAAAATCTTTTAAAAGTATCATGGTTGTGTGCCTATCTGGAGATCAAGGGACCACTCACTCCTTCCTGTGGGTCACTTATGACACCCTCGGGCACTTTAGGTTCTGTTTCAGGTTCTGTCCCCTGAGCCCCCATACATTTGTCCAGCTCCCCATCACTCAACACTGGTGTGGTCAATGGGGCCCCGGTGAGAAGGCAGGATGCTCGAAGTACCTCTGGTTCAGGCTGGACAGAGGCGGGGGGGTCTAGATTCTGAGCCTACCAGCTCAACTTTTCCTTTTTTTTTTTTTTTGGAAGTAAAATGAAATGCACAAATTGTAAGAACACTTTCAGCTGAGTCTTGACAAATACATGCATCTGTGTAATTCACATCCTCATCAAGCTATGGAAGGTTAACATTAACATCATGCCCCGAAGTTCTCTCAGGCCTGCCTCCAGCCTCTTCGCCACAGGCAGATGCTTTTTTGATTTCACCATCATAGGTTAGTTTTGCCTGTTCTAGAGCTTTCTCTGAAAGGAACCAGGCAGTAGGTGCTCATCTCCGCTCAGTGTGAGGTTTCTGCGATTCATCCGATTCATCCGTATTGTTGCTTTATCAGTGGCTTGCTCCCCTTCCTTGCTGTCTGTGTTCCATTGTCTCACTGTGCCAGGGGTTGTTTGGCTACTTTCTTGTTGCTGAACTGCTGTGCTGTTCCCAGTTTGGGGCTCTTATGAATAAGGCAGCTGTGAACATTTTGATACAAGGCTTTTTGTAGACAGATGCTTTTGTTTCTCTTAGGTTAATACCTAGGAGTGGAATTACTGGGTCATGGGGCAGGCTTGTGAAAGACCACCAGACCATTTCATACCCCCACCCACCAGGCTGGAGGGTTCTGGTTGCCAACATTCGGTACTGTCAGCCTCATTTCCTTTAAGGCATCCCAGTGCGTGTGCAGTGGTATATCATCGGAGTTTTAATTTGCATCTCCTTGGTGACTAATGATGTTGAAGTGCCTGTCCAGCTCTTTCACTTTTTACTAGGTGGTTTTTCTTCATATTATTGAGTTGTAGTCGTGACTTTGATAAGCAGAATTTTAAAATGTTTATGAAGTTAACTTGCCATTTATGATTATTCCTTTCTGTGTCCTAAAAAAACTTTTGCCTACCCTAAGCCATGAAGATATTCTCCTGTAGTTCTTCCTGAAGTTCTTTAGTTAAGCTTTTACAACAAGGTTTGTGATTCAGCTTCAATTAATTTTTACGTATGGGGTGAGGTAGGGGTTGAGGTTCATTTTTTTCCATATGGATATCCAGTGTCTTCCAGCACCATTTGTTGCAAAGACCATCCTATCCATGCTGAATTGTGGTGGTGGCTTTGTCAAAAATCAAATGGTCATGTAAGTGAGGATCTATTTCTGGGCTCTTTATTCTGTTCCGTTGATCCATTTGTCTGTCATTATGCCAGTATCGCACTGCCTTGGTTACTGCACCTTTATGGTAATATCCAAGCTCCTGCCCATCACATTATCCTGGCTCTGCTCCAGGGTGATACAGTAGATGATAATTGCATCGTTTGCTCACACTCATTTTCCTTACATGTGAAACGGTGATGCTACCACTGAGTGATGGTGATGACTGTGTGAATTACCTATGGTGACACCTGAGGCAGTGCCACACACAGGACATGTTCAGTAAGTGTTTGTCTCCCTCTTTGATTCTGTAAGTGGCTCACATCTTTGTGTACCATCACCACATCTCTGGCATGGCTGAGAAGTCGGTAGAGAAGCAACAGGATGAAATAATTTTTTTATTGAAATATAATTGATTTATAATGTGTTAGTTTCAGGTGTACAGCGCAGTGATTCAGTTATATATATACACATATATATGTATATATTCTTTTTTAGATTCTTTTTCCTTATAGGTTATTACAAGATATTGAGTACAGTTCCGCATGCTATATAGTAGGTCCTTGTGGTTGATCTATTTTATGTATAGTAGTGTGTATATGTTAATCCCAAACTCCTAACTTATCCCTTTCCCCTACCTTCCCTTTGGTAACCATAAGTTTGTTTTCTATGTCTATGAGTCTGTTTCTGTTTTGTAAATAAGTTCATTTGTATCTTTTGTTCAGATTCCACATGTAAGCAATATCATATGATATTTGTCTTTCTCTATCTGGCTTACTTTCATGTAGTATGATAATCTCTAGGTCCATCCATGTTCCTGCAAATGGCATTATTTCATTCTTTTTTATGGCTGAGTAGTATTCCAGTGTGTGTGTGTGTGTGTGTGTGTGTGTGTGTGTGTGTGTGTGTGTGTGTTTGGATATATATATACACACACATATATATATATCACATCTTCTTTATCCATTCATCTGTCAGTGGACATTCAGGATGACATAATTTTAATTACGATCCTGGATTCTGTGGCAGAGGACAAAACCAAGCTACTGCCTGCTTAGTTCCAATATTGACCTTGGCTGTTTTATTTTGAAGCATTCTCTAATCTTTTAAAGTTTACTTCTCTGAGTCTCAGTTTTCTCATATGTAAAATTAAGATAATACCCCTCAAGGTCCTTGTCAGACACATGGGCATTAAAGCATGTGAAAGCACTTTGTTGGAGCTAAAACATTATAATAGCATCAACTGCCATATTTTCCATTCTCTCTCCACTGGGATTGCAAGCATTCAGGGCCCAGGGGATACATTTTTTCCCGTTTTTCGTGTGTTACTCAGACATGAGGGCTCACATCATTGATTTGGCACCTATTTTATTTTTTTCATTGTCATTAATACAACTGCTTCTAGCAGGATTTTCTCAGGGCCCACAGATAACAGAGCATACTTGAATCCCTCTAGTGTTTGTTGTCACGCTTTGCGAACAGCACGTTAAAATCATTTAGTAGGAATGTTTACAGACTCAAAGAACCAGCTCCTGCCTTCTTGAAGGTTTGATTTAAGACACAGAGCAGGGCAGGTGTGAACAAGGGGCAGCAACTGCGGAACACAGGCACCCAGGCCTGAGTAAGCGGCAGGCGGTGGTGTGAGACTGACTGTCCACTCTCGAGCCATCCGTACCTCCTGAGGTGGGTCTGGAACATCCCTTACTCCCTTAACCCAGAAGAGGGGTGGGAGCCCCCAGCTAGGGGCTGGGTGGGCATGGGGAGGTCAAGAGAAGGGTGGAAAGTGGCTCCCTGGAGGCAGAGATTGCCGGGGTCATGCTGAGCCTTGAGTGGAGGCTTTGAGGGCTGTTTAGGAGTGTCTCGGGTTAGGTGTATCTGCATCTCAGGCAGCAAACTCAGGTGTCAAGGAAGGGCCCTTCTCCTTTTCCGTCTGTCTGCCTAGATTCTGATTCTGAACCTCTGTTCCCTGTGCCACAGTCATTTGGGGTGTCTTCCGCCTCCCTGCGTTGTGCTACAGGTGGGCTCTTCAGAGCCAAAAGGAGGTGGTCTGCAGGGGGAATGACCGCCCTCTTGCCAGTGGTCCACACAGGTGGACCCCGAGTGTCCAAGCTCCCCCCTGCCTGATGCAGACAGGTGTGTGCACCTGGAGGAGGTCGGCACATCTGGCACCTTTACGGTGACATCCTGACTTCCAGTGTCTTCATATCACTGCATGGTGGCCTCTGCTCCCTGGAGCTGTCACTCTGTGGGGGATAGAGACCTTCAGAACCAAGAGTGAAGACTGTAGTAACTTCCAGAACAAAACTGGCATGAACCAGGATGAAGTGTAGGATGCCTTCCTTACTGTACTGATGACCCCAGGCCACGCCTGCGCCAGAGACTTGCTGGAGCCGTGGGAAGTGCCAGCACATCCCCAGCCCTGGCCCGGATCTAGCACCACACTCGCTGGAGGAGGGGGTGTCAGCTTCGTGCCTCTGGACTTGACTTGCAGACTGTCCTGCGACTGCCCCCTGGTGTGCTGTGCTCCATGTTTATCTCCTTGGTTTTCTTCATCTGGTTTATTGACTCAATCTTCATTCCTGAAGCGGATGTTTATTGAGCATGTACTATGTATCAGGGACAGCAAATGCAGAAGGAAGTGAGCACTTTCTCTGCTCAGATGAAGCCAGGTCAGTGCCACTGGGTATTCAGAGGTGGCGGTGGAGGAGGGACCATGCCCTCCTCCATGTGTGTTGTATGTGACCTGGCTCCTGGCTCAGGGACCTGCCCCAGGTGAATAGGGAGAGGCAGGTCTGGGAGGCAGCAGTGACAAATCCCCACCCAGTGGGTGCGCGGCAATGAATGCTTTGTTATTAGCCAGCCCTACACTTGAAGTCCAAAGACTCAAGGAGACAGGTTCCCAAGACAGAATAAAGTCCAGATGGGTGAGAAAATATTCCAGACAAATTTGAATCAAAGCCTTATATTTTTTCAGCCTAATCCTGCCATTTACTCTGTACTCTTTTTCCTTGATAAATAGCTGATCTCATTCAGAGATGACTAAGGACTACAAAAGAATTACAAGAGAAACCTGAAAATAAAGAAAGACAAAGAAAAACACAAGCCAAAGACTGCGGGGAAATGTGGATGATTCAGAGACCAGCCCAAGAGTTCAGAAAAGTAAGTTTCCAGACTCTCAAGGAAAATGCTGGCAACATGATCTCTAAAGCAGAATTTGAGCATAGAAGAAAGATTCAGAGGATTGAGTGAGACAGAATAGAACAAAGCCCACACTGGCAGAATTCAGGGGAAAAAAATCAGAAGAGAAAAAAGTAAAAATGATAGCAACACAAAGACTAATTCAGAAGCCAGAAAATCAGAGGCCTCATTGGGCAGATACAGCGTGGAGGAAATGCCACAAAAGGAACCAAGTGTCACCACGATTTGATTTCCTAACAAAGAGCTTTAGAAAAGAAGGGGAAAAGTTAAGTAGATGATCAAAGAAAACTGTGTAAATATCCAGGCCAAACTTGACTCTGTCATTCATAAGGAATTATTGCATTTAGTTAAGCTTTTAAAAAAATGACCAAAGCTGGACCCCTATATACACCGTACCAAAAAACCAACTCAAGATGGATTAAAGACTTGAATGTAAGACATAAAAACATAAACTTCCCAGAAAAAAAAAAAACAGGGCATAAAATCCTTGATGTTGGTCTTGGTGATGGTTTTTTGGATATGACACCTAAAACAACGGCAACAAAAGTCAAAATGAACAAATTGAACTACATCAAGCTAAAAGCTTCTACACAGCAAAGGAAACCATCAACAAACTGGAAAAGCAACTGGTGGGATGGGCGAAAATATTTGCAAATCATATATTTGATAAGGGGTTAATATCCAAAATATGGAATACAACTCAATAGCAAAATAAAACAGAAAAACAAACAATTCTATTAAAAAATGGGCAGAGGCCCTGAATAGACTTTTTTCCAAAGAAGATGTACAGATGGCCAACAAGTGTATGAAAAGGTGTTCAGCATCGCTAATCATCAGGGAAATGCAAATTAAAATCACAATGAGATATCACCTTACACCTGTCACGTGGCTATCATCAAGAAGACAAGAGATATTGGTGAGTATCGGCGAGGATGTGGAGAAAAGGGAACCATCCTACACTGTTGGTGGGAACCTAAGTTGGTGCAGCCACTATGGAAAACAGTATAGAGGGTCCTCAAAAAATTAAAAATAGAACTAACATATGATCCATCAATTCTACTTCTGGGTATATATCTAAAGGAAATGAAAACAGGATCTCAAAGATATATCTGCATTCTCATGTTCATTACAGCATTATTCACAATATATGTACACAATATTATATGTATATACAATGGAATATTATTCAGCCATGAGAAAGAAGCAAATCTTGCCATTTATAACAACACGGATGAACCTGGAGCACATTATGATAAGTGAAATAAGCCAGGCAGAGAAAGACAAATAGTGCATGGTACCACTTATATATGGGATCTTAAAAAAAAAAAAAAAAGAAAGTAAAACTCAGAAACAGATAGTAGAAAAGTGCTTTTCCAGGATCTGGGGGTGGAGGAAATAGGGAGGGGTTGGTGAAAGGAAAAAGTAACAAATAAATAGAAAAGAATGAGTCGTGGTGAGTTTTTTGATTTCCTTGGTACCCTTCACCTGGCATCAGGGCAGAAAAGGTAAGGAGCATCAGTGAGGATAGAACATGCTGGGCCAGCCTGTGCCGAGCTGCACCCTCTGAAAGGACCCTGATGGATTCTGAGTAGAACAATGGATGTCCCAATAGTTCCTTATTTAGCCAAACTGACTAGTGTAAAGACAGAGACAGTGGACAGATATTCTCAAGCATGCCCGAAATCAGAGAGCTTAGATTCTGTGAGCCCTTCTAAATAAGGGTTTTGAATAAAACCATTGAATGTCGAAATCCAGCCAAAATAGAAGTGCGTAAAAGTTCAACACTTGTAAATGGGTGGTGAACCTTAAATCTGTTTAAATATAAAAGTAAGAAAGATCGACCATCTGTGTGAGTTATAGTGGCAGCACATAGTATGGATAATATAAACCTTACAAGTAGTACTATAACATAGGAAAATCCCTGGGAGGGAAAAAGGAGAGGCCAGGCAAATATACAGTGTCTTCATCTTTCTTAGCAGAGCAGTCGATAGTCACTAAGTTGAAAATGCTTTTTTACAAAATGAGGGCTATAACTTCAAGGCTTTTCATAGTGTTTTTGTTACCTTTAGAGCAATCTTTTAAGAAGCTGTCTCCTGTAGCAAAGAAACATTTCTTTGAAATTTAGCAAGTCTTTCTGTTTTGCTGTCACATCCTTGCTTCCCTTTCTTTGTCCTTAATGAAAAATGCTGCTCAGCAATGCTCAGTGTGCTGTAGGGATTGGGAATACCTGGTGAGCTGGCATCCATGAACAGGTGATGAGAGTTGCTATGGAAATGAAGCAGGTGAAGCGATGGAGAACAGAGGTGAGATGTGGCTAAGGAAGGCCTCGGGGAGGAGATGCTTAGATCAGGCCCTGATGCTGATCTGGAGCCCGTCAGGCTGGGGAGCATGCTGCAGATCCCTGGGCAGGAAGGGTCCTGTTCCAGAAACAGAACAAGGGCCTTGTGTTTGGTGCCCCACTTTGTTGATAATCCAGCAGATGGTCTGCCTACTGCGTAATCCTGTCCCTACTATACTCTTCATGCCTGGGACTGTGTCTTTGTGTTTTTACCTACCTAACCATTGTTTAGGACTGTCTGGAAGATGCCCAATGAAGGTAGAAAGATAGATGAATGAATGGATGAATGAGTGAATGGATGGATTTTTGAGGGTGTAAGGTTAATGACATATTACAGTTTATGCCATTAGCCACGTTTTGTGTTTTTTTTTTAACATCTTTATTGGAGTATAACTGCTTTACAATGGTGTGTTAGTTTCTGCTTTATAACAACCACGTTTTATGTTGAAGCTTATATTTTTAAACAAGATTGCCTTTTTTTGTGGGGGGGACTTTCTAGGCAGGTTATTTAAAAGGTAAAAAAAAAAAAAAAATTCACAATCTGTTATCAAAAGCAGACCAAAAATCCAATAAAACTTTCTCCTTTTAACAGAGAGAAAAACAATTCTAATTTTACATCAGTGTACTTTCAATATTAAAATTCATTTTTTTAACTTAAAGAAATTTATCCCAATCTTACCCAGTTTGACCATGCATAAAATTCCTTCCCAAGATCCTTTTTCCACAAAACTGCTAAAAGTTCGTCCTATTTTCCCCCCTCTTTCTCATTCGGGAACAGTCAGTCATTCTACTTTCCTTACCTACTTTTCACACAGTTGTTTCCTTTCATCCTTATTATTTCTGCATAGTTTTAAAATTAAAATTCCTAACCCTTAAAACTCTTTTTTTTTTTTTCAGGTGTTCTTTTTTTTTTAACATCTTTATTGGAGTATAATTGCTTTACAGTGGTGTGTTAGTTTCTGCTTTATAACAAGGTGAATCAGCTATACATATACATGTATCCCCATATCTCCTCCCTCTTGTGTCTCCCTCCCACCCTCCCTATCCCACCCCTCTAAGTGGTCACAGAGCACCAAGCTGATCTCCCTGTGCTATGTGGCTGCTTCCCACTAGCTAGCTATTTTATATTTGGTAGTGTATATATGTCCATGGCACTCTCTCATTTCGTCCCAGCTTACCCTTCCCCCTCCCTGTGTCCTCAGGTCCATTCTCTATGTCTGTATCTTTATTCCTGTCCTGCCCCTAGGTTTTTCAGAACCTTTTTTTTTTTTAGATTCCATATATATGTGTTAGCATATGGTATTTGTTTTTCTCTTTCCGACTTACTTCACTCTGTATGACAGACTCTAGGTCCATCCACCTCACTGCAAATAACTCAATTTCATTTCTTTTTATGGCTGAGTAATATTCCATTGTATATATGTGCCACATCTTCTTTATCCCAAGATTGCCTTTTGGGAGCATTGTGAAATCCACATTTTACAGCATATGATTTAGGCTGCTAATGATGACCCAGGACCAGCCAGTTCGAGATTCTAGCCTCCCATGAACTACATGGATTTATCTTCTGAGAGCTTTATGTTCTAAGGTACATGTGCAATAAGAGAAATTAAATTCATGGCCAAGATTCTAATCTGTGTTTATCTGAGAAGAAAGTGAGTTGAGATATTTTCTATCAGGTTCTGGAGGCAATGCCCTTCTGGAAGTACACTTTGGCTAACTTCATGTTCACCTGTTCTCTGCCACGATATGTTGAAATCACAGATATGGTGACTCTTGGAAGCAGGTTAGTAAGTCATTTTAATTCCTTTAGGATAAACGTATCCTCTTTGTTGGCAAGACTGGTTGGTGGGAATCTGCATTTTGATGATCACATATAGATTCATTATTTTGTTTAGAGTGATGTACTGCTTTGTGTGTAGAGTGTTCTGAGTCTAAAGCCCATGGGGTGAGAGAAAGGTGGCCTCCACCCTAGAAGCCCAGGTTCGTGCGATTGGAGGGAGGTTGCTGATGTAGAGAGAGATGGGGAGAGGGCCCAGGAGTGGTGCTCTATGGACACATTGTTTTTTGTCTTTGAAACACGAGCTGGAGCATCCTTTGAACCAATGTTTTTCAACACTGAAATCCCAGCCCCATCAGTCAAGCTTTTTGTTCCATTTCACTCTGTAGTTTGTATATGGAACAGCAGATATTTTAGTTTTCCACACAGAAAATTTATAAAATTGAGTTTTGACCAGGCATAGTCCGTGGAGACTTTGGCAGCTTCCATTTGGCCACCAGCCCTCCCTCTGCCTTGAGGTTCTATCTGTACCTGGATTTTTCCTGGGCTCGTGTTACTGCATTGTCTTCAAGATTTGCCCCCTTGATTCCAACGGGCCTCCTCTTCCTTTCTGAGTGATTCCACTGCACCAGCCAGCACGGTCATGAGCGGTGCCCCTCTTAGGGCTCCTGGCCTCTGGAATTGAAGATGAAGGCTCTGCTGACTCTGATTCCTCATCTCTCTCACGTTAGAAAGTCCGAGCAGCTGAAACAGTGTGCTTTTGAAAGGAGGTTTTCTGTGAGCCTCTTTCCAAGTAAAGAGGCTTGTCTGTTTCTTTGTGATGCTTGTATCCTGCCCATGGGGAGGCCGGAGGTGGGGGGACAGGCTGGGGCACAGACTGGCATTGGAATCCCAGTCCCTTGATGGGGCCTGATCCTCTTGGAACCTATTTTTTCTCGTCTCTAAACTGGGTATACTGGTCAGAGTTCTTGTTTTCTTCATTGTCGTTTCTTTGTCTTTTTGCTGGCAAACAGCTGAAACTGGACAGAGCTGGGAAGCAGGTCTCTAGGGTTCCAAGGAGTCCCCATCACATCCAGCTGGTCTCAGGTGTGCTAGCCCGAGAGGGCAGTGCTGGGGGAGCCCAGGCCTGTCTCCCCTGCACATTTCTCCACTTCACACATTCTCCTCTGTTTCTCTATGTGACTGTCATTCTCTCTCCATGTGGACTGATTGATTCCCTCTTGAGTCCCCTCACCCACCTGGGGGCGGATGGCCGCCAACAGCTCCCTCACTTCAGAAAGCTACCACCTATGACACCAAAAGCAGAAGCAACTAAATAACAAAATAGATAAATTGCACCACATTAAAATTTAAAACTTTTGTGCTGCAAACAAGACCTTCAAGGAAGCGAAAAGACAACTCAAGGAATGAGTGAAGATGCTTGTAAAATTGTATCATCAAAGAACTCATATCCAGGACATATAAAGAATTCTTACAACTCAATAAAAAAGACAAATAATAGCCCAATAAAAAATAGACCAAAAAATTTGAGTAGACGTTCCTCCAAAGATGATATATGTGGCACATGAAAAGATGCTCAACATACAGTCATTGGGGAAATGCAAATCAAAACCACAAGGAGATACCACTTCACACCCACTAGGATGTCTAGAACCAAAAGAAAAAGATCAACGTTGATGTGGAGGTAGAGAGATTGAAACCATTGCACATGACTAGTGGAAATATAAAATGCTGTAGCCCCTTTGAAAAACAGTTTGGCAGTTCCTCAAAAAGTTAAACAGAATTTCCATATGACCCAACAGTTCCGCTCCTGAGTATATATTGAAGAGAAGGGAAAACGTATGTCCCCACAAAGGCTTGTACATGAATGTTCAGTAGCATTTTTTATAATAACCAAAAAGTAGAACCAACCCAAATATCCATCAACTGATGAATAGATAAATAATATGTATTCTGGTCCACCATGGAATATTATGCAGAGTGGGATTCTGTTGTAAAAACACGGGGACCTTGTACCCCTGTACGATGAACCTGGTAAAGAGCTGAGTTAGAGGGAGCAGTGGGTGTTCATGTGGGAAGATGATAGTGTCCGCCTCATAGAGTGATGTCAGGATGAAGATAAATAACTGCCTGTGAATCATTCAGTCCAGAGCCTGGCACACTGTACATGCCAGCTGCAGTGGCTCCATCAGTGTCGTGCTACACCTGGAAAAATGAAATGTAGTGCACAAAACATGGTCACATGATAAACTTAACCTCAGGGAACCTGAAGATAAGTCCAAGAATGAAAAGGATGTTTGGACTTCCTGAGTGGTGCAGTGGTTAAGAATCCGCCAGCCAATGCAGGGGACACGGGTTCGAGCCCTGGTCTGGGAAGATCCCACATGTGGCGGAGCAACTAAGCCCCTGAGCCACAACTACTGAGCCTGCAGTCTAGAGCCCGCAAGCCACAACTACCAAGCCCATGTGCCACAACTACTGAAGCCCAGCGCCTAGAGCCCGTGCTCTGGAGCAAGAGAAGCCACCGCCATGAGAAGCCCGTGCACGGCAAGCAAGAGTAGCCCCCGCTCGCCACAACTATAGAAAGCCCGCACAGCAACAAAGACCCAACGCAGCCAAAAATAAATAAATTAAATAAATAAATTAAAGAGAAAAAAGAAAAGGATGTTAATTGATATGCTCAGTTGCCTGCTTGCATGAGAATCTTTACAGGTTTGTCTCTGTATTGTACTGTCATTACTTTCCGTTGTTGCTTTCTGAGATATTAGGTATTAAGAGCTTGCCAACAGAAGCAAATAACCATATCATTTGAGGGGAGGAGGACAGGAGTGAGCTTTCTAAATGAGCTTTTGTGTCTGACACTCAGAGCAAGAGCTTTATTCAACCTCTCATCGTCTCATCTGCCATGTGAACGATACCTACTTCACAGTGTCCGGGTGATGAGGACAGGAGAGAAGGGGAAACCTGTGTACCTAGAAGACAGTCATAAAGCTATAATTAGTGTGATAATAATTTAATTATCACAGCCTATGTAATATATAACATATATGTACATACAGGCAGACCTCGTTTTATTGTACTTTGCTTTATGCACTTCTCAGATATTCAGTTTTTTTACAAATTGAAGATATGGGGCAATCTTCATACAATCAGTTGTTTCCGTTGCGTGAGGAGACAGTGTGTCAAGCACTTGGTGCCATTTTTCCAACAGCATTTGCTCACTTCTTGTCTCTGTGTCACATTTTGGTAATTCTCCCAAGATTTAAAGTTTTTTCATTGTTATTATATTTATTATGATGATCTGTGACCAGTGATCATTTTTTTCTTTTGTTTAATTTAAGTATAGTTGATTTACAATATTATATTAGTTTCAGGTTTACAGCATAGTGATTCAGTATTTTTATAGATTTTACTATAAAGTTGTTTTAAAATATTGGCTACATTCCCTGTGCTGTACAATATATCCTTGTAGCTTATTTATTTTACAACATGGTAGTGTGTACCTTCTAATCCCCTACCCTTCTCCTGTCCTTCTCCGCCACCCCTCTCCCCGCTGGTAACCGCTCCTTTGTTGTCTGTATCTGTGAGTCTGATTCTGTTTTGTTATATTCATTCATTTGCATTATTTTTTAGATTCCACATATAAATGATAGCATATAATATTTCTCTTTCTCTGTTTGACTTACTCCAGTCAGTATGATAATCTCTAGGTCCATCCATGTTGCTGCAAATGGCAAATTTTCATTCTTTTTTATGGCTGAGTGATACTCCATTGTAGATACACACCACATTTTCTTTATCCATTCGTCTATTGATGGACAAACAGATTACTTCCATACCTTCACTATTGTAAATAGTGCTGCTATGAACGTTGAGATGCATGTATCTTTTCAAATTAGCGTTTTTGTTTTCTTTTGATATATACTCAGGAATGAAATTGCTGGATCATATGGTAATTCTATTTTTAGTTTTTTGAGGAATCTCCATACTGTTTTCTATATCGACTGCATCAGTTTACATTCCCACCCTCTCCAGCATTTGTTATTTGTAGACTTTTTGGTGATAGCCATTCTGACTGCTGTGAGGTGATATCTCATTGTTGTTTTGATTTACATGTCTCTAATAATTAGTGATGCTGAGCATCTTTTCATGTGCCTGTTGACCATCTGTATGTCTTCTTTGGAGAAATATCTATTCAGGTCTTCTACCTGTCTTTTGATTGAGTTGTTTGTTTGTTTGTTGTTTGTTTTGATGTTGAGCTGTAATACCTTTTCATATATTTTGGATATTAACCCCTTGTTGGTCACATCATTTGCAAATATTTCCTCCCTTTCCATAGGTCTTTTCATTTTGTCAGTGGTTTCCTTTGCTGTGCAGAAGCTTTTAAGTTTAATAAGGTCCCATTTGTTTATTTTTGCTTCTGTTTCCTTTGCCTGAGGAGACAGATCCAAAAAAATATTTCTATGGTTTATGTCAAAGAGTGTTCTGCCTATGTTTTTGTCTAGGAGTTTTGTGGCTTCCAGTCTTACATTTAGGTCTTTAATCCATTTTGAGCTTATTTTTGTATATGGTATGAGAAACTGTTCTAATTTAATTCTTTTACATGTAGCTGTTCAGTTTTCCCAGCATTTCCCCTTAATGAAGAGACAGTCTTTTCCCATTTTTATTCTTGTTTCCTTTGTCATAAATTAATTGACCATAAGTGCATGGGCTTATTTCTGGGCTCTCTATTCTGTTTCATTGATCTATGTGTCTGGTTTTATGCCAGTACCATGCTGTTTCAATTACTTTAGCTATATAATATAGTCTGAAGTCAGAGAGCGTGTTACTTCTGGCTTTGTTCTTTTTTTCTCAAGACTGTTTTGGCTATTTGGGGTCTTTTGTGGTTCCATATAAGTTTTAGGATTATTTGTTCTAGTTCTGTGAAAAATGTCATGGGTATTTGGCTAGGGATTGCATTAAATTTGTAGATTACTTTGGGTAGTATGGACATTTTAACAATATTAATTCTTCCAAATCATGAACACAGGATATCTTTCCATTTCTTTGTATCATTTTCAGTTTTCTTCATCAGTGTCCTATAGTTTTCAGAGTATAGGTCTTTGGCCTCCATGGTTAAGTTTATTCTGAGGTATATTATTCCTTTTGATGCAATTTTAAATGGACTTCTTCTTGCTTTCTCTTTCTGATAGTTCATTGTTAGGGTATAGAAAAGCAACAGATTTTTTTTTTAAATATTTATTTATTTATTTATTTATTTTTGGCTGTGTTGGGTCTGTTGCTGTACATGGGCTTTTCTCTAGTTGCAGCAAGCGGGAGCTACTCTTCATCGTAGTGTGTGGGCTTCTCATTGTGGTGGCTTCTCTTGTTGAGGAGCATGGGCTCTAGGTGCGTGGGCTTCAGTAGTTGTGGCTCACAAGCTCTAGAGCGCAGGCTCAGTAGTTGTGGTGCATGGACTCAGCTGCTCCGCGGCATGTGGGATCTTCCCGAACCAGGGCTCAAACCCGTGTCCCCTGCATTGGCAGGTGGATTCTTAACCACTGTGCCACCAGGGAAGTCCCCAGATTTCTGTATATTAATCTTGTTTCCTGAAACTTTACTGAATTCATATATTAGTTCTCATAATTTATGGTGGAGATTTTGGGTTTTTTTCTAAATATACTATCATGTCAACAGCAAATAGTAACACTGTTACTTCTTCCCTTCCAATTTGGATGCCTTTTATTTCTTTCCCTTGTCTGATTGCTGTGGCTAGGACTTCCAATACTATGTTAAACACATGTGGCAAGAGGGAACATCCTTATCTTGTTCCTGATTTTAAAGGAAAAGCTTTCAGCTTTTTACCGTTGAGTATAATGTTAGCTGTGGGTTTGCCATAAATGGCCTTTATTATGTTGAGACATGTTCTCTCTATATTGACTTTGATGAGAGTTTTTATCATGAATGGATATTGAATTTTGTCATATACTTTTTCTGCAACTATTGAGATGATCATGTGATTATTATCCTTCCTTTTGTTGATGTAGTGTAGCACATCCATTGGTTTGCAGATAATGAACCATCCTTGCATCTCTGGAATAAATTCCACTTGATCATGGTGTATGATCCTTTTTATATATTGTTGAACTTGGTTTGCTAATATTTTGTTGAGCATTTTTGCATCTATATTCATCAGAGATATTGGCCTGTAATTTTATTTTTTATAGTGTCTTTGTCTGGTTTTGGTACCAGGGTAATGATGGCCTCATAGAATGAATTTGGGAGTGTTCCTTCCTCTTCAATTTTTTGGAATAGTTTGAGAAGAATAGGTATTAGCTCTTCTCTATACGTTTGGTAGAATTCAACCTATGAAGCCATCCAGTCCTGGACTTTTGTTTGCAGGGAGTTTTTTTTTATTACTAATTCAATTTCACTACTAGTGATTGGTCTGTTCAGATTGTCTATTTCCTCCTGATTCAGTCTTGGAAGACTGTATGTTTCTAGAAATGTATTGCTTTCTTCTATGTTGACCAATTTGTTGGTATATAACTGTTCATAATATTCTCTTATGATTTTTTGTATCTTTGAAATATTGGTTGTAATTTCTCCTTATTCTTATTTTGTTTAGTTGGGGCCTCTCTCTTTTTTTTCTTAGTGAGCCTGGCTAAAGGCTTATCAATTTTGCTTATCTTTTCAAAAACCAACTGGTTTGATTGAGCTTTTCTATTGTTTGGTTTTTTTTGGTCTCTATTTTATTTATTTCCTCTCGATCTTTATTATTTCCTTCTGCTGACTTTGTGGTTTGTTTGTTCTTCTTTATCTAATTCCTTTAGATGGTAGATTAAGTTGTTTAAGATTTTTCTTGTTTCTTGAGGTAGACCTATTTCACTCTAAAATTCCCTCTTAGAACTGCTTTTGCTGCATCCCTTAGATTTTTGAAAGTTGTGTTTTTATTTTTATTTCTCTCAAGGTATTTGATGATTTTCTCTTTATTTCTTCATTCACCCATCTTTAGTAGCATGTTGTTTAGTCTCTGTGTGTTTGTGTTTTTTCTGTTTTTTTACATGTACTTCATTTCTAGTTTCATACTGTTGTGGTTGGAAAAAATGTTAGATATAATTTCTATTCTCTTAACTTTGATGAGACTTGTTTAGTGGCTTACCATGTGATCTACCCTGGAGAACATTTCACATGCACTTGAAAAGAAAGTATATTCTGCTATTTTTGTGTGGAATGGCCTGTAGATATCTATTAAGTCCAACTGGTTTAATATGTCATTTAAAACCACTATTGCCTTATTGATTTTCTATCTGGATGATCTGTCCATTGATGTAGTGGAGTGTTAAAATGCTCTACTATTATTGTATTGTCAATTTCTCCCTTTATGTATGTTAATATTTGCTTTATATATTTAGTTGCACCTATATTAGATGCATATATGTTAATGATTGTTATATTCTCTTGTATTGATCCCTTTATCATTATATAATGCCCTTCTTTGTCTTTTGTTATAGACTTTGTTTTAAAGCCTACTTTGTCTTTTATTAGTATTGCTGCCCCAGCTTTCTTTTATTTCCATTGTCATGAAATATCTTTTTCCATTCCCTCACTTTCAGTCTGTGTGTGTCCTTAGCTACGAAGTGAGTCCCTTGTAAGCAGCATATAGATGGGTCTTTTTTTTAATCCAGTCAGCCACTGTGTGTCTTTTGATTGGAGCATTGATATTTAAAGTGATTAGTGATAGGTATGTACTTATCGCCATTTTGTTACTTACTTTCTGGTTGTTTTTGTAGTTCTTTTTTGTTCTTTTTCTTTTAATTTCTTCCGTGTGGTTTGATGATTTTCATTAGTGGTATATTTGTGCTCCATTCTCTCTATTTTGTGTGTATCTATTGTAGGTTTTTTAATTTGTGGTTACCATGGGGTTCATATGTGTTGACTTATATATACTTGTTTTAAACTGATAGTCATTTAAGTTCAGACACATTCTAAAAGATCTACATTTTGTACTCCCCCCACACGCACATTTTATGGTTTTGATGTCATATTTTACATCTTCATGTTTATCTCTTACCTGTTTATTGTAGTTATAGTTGATTTTACAATTTTTGTCTTTTAATCTTAGTACTAGCTTATTTAAGTGGTTGATCCATAGCCTTTACTATATATTTGCCTTTACTAGTGGGATTTTGCCTTTCCTATAAATTACTACTTTTTGTAGCCTTTCCTTTTCCACTTGGAGAAGACCCTTTAACACTTCTTTTAGGGTTGGTTTAGTGTTTATGAAACTCTTAGTTTTTTGCTTGTCTGAGAAGTTTCTTATTTCTCCTTCAATTCAGAATGATAACCTTGCTGTATAGAGTATACTAGGTTGCAGGATTTTCCCTTTCAGCATTTTAAATATATCATGCCACCCCCTTGTGGTCTGCAGAGTTTCTTCAGAAAAGTCAGAAAAAATAAACAAATAGTCTTGTGGGGTTTCCCTTGTATATGCCTCTTTGCTTCTTTTTGCTGCCTTTAAAATTCTCTTTAACTTTTGCCATTTTAATTATGGTATGTCTTGGTGTGGGTCTGTATGGATTTGTCTTGTTTGGGACTCTCTGTATTTCCTGTACCTGGATGTCTATTTCCTTCTTCAGCTTCAGGAATTTTTTAGTCATAATTTGAACAAATACATTTTTGAAAACTTTCTCTCTTCTCCTTCTGGGACCCCTATAATGTGAATGTTTAGTACACTTGATGTTGTATGAGAGGTTTCTTAAAGTGTCCTCATTTTTAAAATTTGTTTTCCTTTTTGCTGCTCTGATCAGGTGATTTCCATTATACCATCTTCCAGATCACTTATGCATTCTTCTGTATCAGCTAGTCTGCTGTTAGTTCCTTCTAGTGCGTTTTTCATTTTAGTTATTGTATTCTTCATCTCTGACTGATTCTTTTCTCTGTTTTCTAGTTCCTTGTTAAAATTCAAACTGTGTTCATCTATTCTTTTCCCCAGTTCAGTTAGCATTTTTATTAATAATTCTTTGAACTCTTTATCTGGTAAATTATTTATCTCTATTTTATTAGTTGTTTTTTCAGGATTTTTTTTTAAATTTTTATTTATTTATGGCTGTATTGGGTCTTCGTTTCTGTGTGAGGGCTTTCTCTAGTTGCGGCAAGTGGGGGCCACTCCTCATCGCGGTGTGCAGGCCTCTCATTATCGCGGCCTCTCTTGTTGCGTAGCACAGGCTCCAGACACTCAGGCTCAGTAATTGTGGCTCACGGGCCTAGTTGCTCCACGGCATGTGGGATCTTCCCAGACCAGGGCTCGAACCCTTGTCCCCTGCATTGGCAGGCAGATTCTCAACCACTGCGCCACCAGGGAAGCCCAGGATTTTTTTTGTTGTTCCTTCATTTGTAACAAGTTCCTCTGTCTTCTCATTTTGTTTAACTTTCTCTGTCTCTGTCAAGTTAGTTGAAACAGTCACCTGTCCTGGTCTTGAAGGAGTGTCCTTGTACGGAAACGTCCTATGCAGTTCGTGTGTGTACAGTGGCTTTGGTGGGAGAGCTGGATCTGACGTGAGCATGGGTCACATCTTCCCCCAGGATGTGCTGGCAGCTATCACCATGGTGGGAGGTGGGGCTGGAGATGGAGGGGCTAAAGCCAGAGCCATGTATGAACCGAACTACTCCTGTGTTCAGTGACCATCATCACCCTCTTGGGGGCAGGGTGAAGAAGAGGAGAGGGCACCTCAGTGGACTCATCTTCCTGGTGTCAGACCCCAAGGCTGGGTGCCCAATATGTGGTTCCAGCCCCTCACTTCCCAGGGAGGATCCCTGAGCCCATGTAATCCCCCTCCTCTTCTATATCCCCTCCCAGGGGTGCTTGTCCCAACCTGATCACTCACTTCCCTTCCTGCCCGACTCCATTTGGCTTTTTCTGTAGCCTTGGTTGTAGCAGAGTCTTCCTGCCAGGCTTCAGGTTGTTTTCAGTGGGAATGTTCCTCATGTAGGTTTATTTTTGATGTGTCCTCCTGCTCCACCATCTTGATCTCAGCCCCTGATCAGTGATCTTTGATGTGACTGTTGCAAAAAGATTACAACCTGCTGAAGGCTCAGATGATGATTAGCATTTTTAGCAATAAGGTATTTTAATTAAGGTATATACATTTTTTTAGACATAATGCTATTGCGCGCTTAACGGACCACAGTATAGTGTAAACCTAACTTTTATGTGCACTTGGAAACCAGAAAATTTGTGTGACTCACCACTTTATTGTGATATTCGCTTTATAAAGCAATGGTCTGGAACCAAATTCACAATATCTCGAGGTCTGCCTGTATACTATGTGTGTAATCAATATAAATTTATATGAAAATTAAAGTTATTGAATTATACACCTAATTTATGATCGCCTTTTTAAAAAGACTATGCAAATAAACAAAAAAGAATAAATTGAAATTTCATCTTTACAAACAACCACTATTGATATCTACCTGGAAGGATTTTATTTATTTCCGTGCACATATGTGGATTACGCTGGTTGTATTTTTCTTTTCACTGAACGTTTACTAACTATCCTTATGCAGATTTGTAACATCATTTTGTTTTTCTTTTTTACTTCTTGTTTTCAGATAATTTTAGACTTATGGGAGGCTTGCAAATATAGCACTTACCTTTCCCTCACACTCAACTTAGTGACAGCTTCCTTGGACCTATCAGGCTTCCACAGAAGTGCCTTACCCCTAGTTTTTAGGTTTTATTTTTTTCCCTAAGCCATTTTGCCCAACTAAAAACAATTACTGGACTTTTCATTTATCCACAGTTTATAACAATAGAGTAAAGGTTCTATCCTTCATTAGATCCTTGCCTTTAAACTTTAGTTTTGTAGCTCAAATCCCACTGTTGTTTTAATCTCTTAATATTTGGAGATTAGAAGCTGTTTCATCTTACACTTGGCAAATCCCTAAATTTACAGGCTCTCTCTGTCTCCTCTCATGACTGCTTGCAAATCAGGCAGTTCTTTTCTGAGCTCATATTTCTTGTTTTACCTAATCAAACCCAACAAACAGCGAACCCCACACCCGCCAGACACTGAGCCCTCCACCTTTAGTAAGTGCAAGATCTGCCCTCCAGGTGTTTCCTGGAAATGCTTTCAATGAATCTTTCCTCATCCTCCCAGCCTCAGATAAGAGTATCCTTCCCGCTCTCTATCCAACCCCCGAGGCCAATCTACATAAGTTAATATTATTTACAACAGAAGCTCACTACTAGATACTCATTTCTGTGTCAGTCACCCTAAGCTCTGTTGTGCTTTGGTAACAAACAACTTCAGGATGGCAGTGGCTTATCGCTCACTCCCATTTCGGGTCCATCCTGGGTCAGCACGGGCCTCTGGGACACAGACTGACAGAGCGGCCCCTGCAGAGAACGTTGCAGGAGGGGCAGGGGTGGGGGCCGCGTGGGAGCCATCCCTCCAGGAGGTGGCAGGACACCTCTGCCTGCTCCTTATCAGCCAAAGCAAGGCCGTGGCTTCATTCCCCAGGGCAGGGGAGCCACTATCACCCCTCATCTGGAAGGAGGAAGGCCAGGCTTCTCCATTAGCAGCACCAGTAGTGACCATAATACCCTTCTGTTGAAATTCTCAGCTTCCATTTTGCTCCTTAGAAACAGAGATGCAATGACCATCTTCTTGTGTCCATACCTTTGTTTGTGTTTGTCCTTTTATTTTCTAAGGATAAGTTTATAGGCATAGAATTACTGTGTTAAAATGTTTGGTGTTAAGGCTGCTGCTGGCCTGCATGGTGTGTCTCTGTGTACAGATGGGAAGCTGGCAGGTGGGTTTGCCAGGTAGGTGGCACCTTGGGGTCAATGAGAAGGTGGGACCCTTTGCAGCCCAGGCCAGGGGTATGGTTTGGATAGTGGCTGGTGGCTCAATTTCAGGATCCACTGGCCCCTGTCTCCTCAGGGGGTAAGGCAGTATGCCAGCTTCTTAGCTGTGGAAAGGATTTACCAAAAACCCAGAAAGTACAGGTTGCCATTCAGAAGCAGTTCATGCTTTCAGAAACCACTCATGTGTCCTGACTTGCGAGGCCTCCAGGAGAACAATAATCCTGGGTTTTTCAATGATCAGTAGAAGAAAGGGCCAGAGTAGAAACATTCATTGTGCAGAATTTCTTCTAATCTATAAATGATACTGAGTTTCTGGATAGAGCATGACACAACAGAAAACCGTGACTGAAATGCACCAAATCTCCTGGTGTTTGATGTCTCATTTGTGAAAGGGGACCTGCCTTCCTTAGAATTCCATTGTTTTATCAATCCCGGCTTCTCCAGACTTGTAGCAAAGTCTCACCAGAGAGCTGTGGGTGGTGGGAAAATGAGCCAGAATGGTATGAAGGCAAAGAGGAAAAAATGTAATGGCTTAACTTGGAGGAAAAGCTCTGAACAGCAATCTGAGTGACCTTGAAATAGGTAGGGTTTGGAAACCCCCCAGGCCGGGAACCCAGGGAGACGCTGTCATAGACTGAAACCACGATTTTCATAGCCTCAGTCCGGACACACACCCAGGAGCTGATCGCTTTGTTATTTATTTCTGATTTGGGTTCCCGAGAATGCAGTTCTACAATTTTATTGTCATTGTGAGCTCAACTAGAGAGGGCAGTTTGGGCTTTTTTAATTTGTTTATTAGCTTGTCTTTTTAAATGTGTTGTCACATGACAGGTTCAGGTCCCCTTTCTAGTGCCCTCCTCTAAGTAGGTGGTGGGTGGGCCCTGCTGGCTGTCACCCACCCTGACTCCATGAGGGTGGGGCCTTGTGTCCCCTGCTGTGGACCCCACTGTGTGCCTCTCAGCACCTGCCTTAGAACTTATTTGTTGTTTTAATCTTTTACATTTCACTGATATGCTGCATTGTTGCTTTTTTTTTTTTTTTAAAGTACCTAAAGCAGTTATAACTCTAATATATATAAATTAAATTCTGGCAGGAATGATGTTTGCCAAAGGATTTACTCTAGGATTCTTTCAAGTAGCAAGCATCTCAATGTACATTTAACACATGATTCTAATTTTAAAAATAAGTTTCCTTAATATAATAGTATCAATTGTAAAGGAAAAAAAAAAGCCTGGTATTTCAGACAGCTTTTTTCCTTCTTCTCTTTTCTGGCCTTATGAGGAAAGAATAAAATATCTTCTTTGTGCACTCCAAGAAAGGCAGCCTGGAATTATATGTCTCGACCTGGGCCTGCCACCCCAGCTTTGATGTCCCCTTAGATTAATTTGATGAGTAGACATGTACAAAGCACACTGCTTGAGGTCTCCTGACCCAAGGTGGGAAAGTAGCTGGAGCGCCCAAAGCAGCATCCTTGCCTCGGCGAGGAGCAGCTTCTGTACTGGAGGCTGGCAGGGGCCCACACTGGAGCAGCCGCCCCTGGCCTGTCACTATCACCAGGGGGAGGAGCAGGGCTCAGGGCATAAGCCGCCACCTGCCCTGCAGTTTGGGAACGTGGGGAGGGACCGCTCTCCCTCAAGAGGCCCTGGTCCTGTTGACAGAGAGACAGGCTGCAGATAAACGTCCACGTGAGAGGGGAAGCTTCCTGTTCGTTATACTTACCCGGTGCTTCCACGCATGTTGTGATACAGCTTGTGAGCAGCCATCTATGGGAGTCTACGGAGGGGATGCTGTCAGCCTGTTTGCCCACCTCGTATCCTGGTGCTACTTCCAGAATGAACCTACCAGGTTCCTTCCAAGATTGGCAGACCTAGTCTGTGGTTCTTCTCAAAATAAACTACCACAGAATGTTCCAGCCTCTCCTGGGTCTTGGTGGAAAGCCATCAGCAGAGGGGCCAGAAGCACCAGACACCTGAAAAACCAGAATGTCAATTATCCGAGTGACCTCAAGCTGATGCCTTGCTGTGTGTTCATCTGTAAGAGGGAATGATTGTACATCACCCTGGCTGCCCTCCAGCGACGGCCGTGATGATTAGACGGAGGACAGATGTGAAGGGTCACCCACATTTGGGGCCAAGGAGCTCACAGGGGCAGGATGGTTGCACTGGGGGCCATCTGATTCGTAGCTCTTTGTGAGGGGATGTTACTCTTCCTGCTAAAGTTGGGTGCCTGTAAAGCACTGGGCCACAGCATCACAAATGTCCTGGCAGAGGGCGTTTGGAGGGACATTTCCACGTGGCATGGATTCGGGCGATTGCAAACCTAGATGCAGCATCCTGGGGCCCTGGGAGGCAGGGGCAAGGCTGGGAATTCTTGTTCATGCCTCTGATGAGGGACCAGGGACAAATGCTGAGGAAGGCCGACTGCCTCCTTTGCAGCCTCTGGGCCTCCAGAGCCGGGGCAGGTGGCCCCGAGTGTGCGAAAGGTCACTCCCTTCTTGGCAAAGCAGGTTGGTCACTCAGAGCTGTCGTGTCACAAATACTTGGCCAATGTGTGCATGGATTCATACCTGTGCACATATTAACTAGTCAGGAAACATGGAACTTAAGCACGAATTTTTTAATTCCATTTTCTTAAATGTTAAGATTCATCTTTATATCTTAGTGTTGCTGAAGTTAGGACATGCCAGGTGGTCAGGGTCACACCATGACCAGGGTGGGCAGGCTTTCCAGCTTTCCAGGCTCGTGGCACCCAGCAGGGCTGCGTTCCAGGCCTGGGTGGTGGGGCGGGCCTGGGGGATGGGTTCTGCCACATGAGTTATCTGAGTGGGAGTGATGTGTGTCGCTTACAGGCTGTTTGCATGAAGGCGTGTGACCCTTCAGAGCTGTCCTGCCCTCTGCTTGGTGATGAGCAGCGTTGGGGGTGGAGGGCTGCCCCATCAGCCTGTGGCCCAGAATGGGGAGAGGTCCTAGGGCACAGCCCAGCTGACCCATCATGACTGCGCAGCATGGGCTGGAAATAAACCGTGGTGGGTGTGAGCTGCCAGCTTATTGGCTGGAACTGATGCTCTCACTGCTTTTTTTTTTCCTTTCTTTTTTTCTCTACAAGCTGTTATCAGAAGGATCCTATGTCTTAGAACCAAGACAATATGATAATTTCTCTGGTCACTTTCCAGCTTTCCTGGTTAAGGAATCTTCAGGCATTCTCAACAAAACAGGAATGAAGCCACTTGCCTACGGAGGCAGGAACTGGGCGTGGACATTCCAGGAGATTCTTATTTACAGAAGCATGTTGAAAACTAGAAAACTCTGTGAAATGGTGAACTAGAGATTTCCCCATTTATGTTTCATGATACTAAAATAGGTTTCATTAAAAAATAAAACAAGGTGCTTTGCTTCAGTAAGTTTGGGAAATATTCTGTACACTCTCAATTTGTCCTTGAAGGTATGCAATGACCATTAGCGGATCAAAGACTCTGAGAAGGCCCGCAGTTTAGTCAAGTAGAATCCAGTATTTTTCAAACTTGTTTGAAAAATGTCCTCCCCTACCCCAGTCCCACACATCTTTCAGGCCCAGTGTTTACAGGGAAGTTAGTACACGATATATGGAATTTGCTGAATCCTGGTGCAGTAGAATAGTGCTTCTTCCCTGTCTAAAAGCTGCAGGATGTGTCATAAAGGAAGTCATTATGATATAGTGCATATTATGACATAGTTACTTCCTTTTCTAGTCTTTTCTAAGCAGCAATGTCTTGAGCTCCACCTGTATACAGGGCTTCCTGTGCTGGCTGGTGTGTAGAAAGAACACTCCGTGTCTGGCCCAGGACCCTATGCGTCAGCATCGGTGTGGGGAGAGCACCCAGAAACCCACAGGTCCTTGGCTCCCACCAGCACCCGCACAAAGGGCTGTCTTGGCATGAGGCCTGGGAATCTGCATGGAGAGCACACACCACGTGACTCTCAGGCTCCCCGACCTGTGAAAGACCCCGCACCAGATGCCTGGCTTCTGCCCTCTGTCTGTATGGGGCTGGGTTCTGGAAGTGGCTGGGAATGTCCCGGACTCGAAGACCTAGCGTGGGGCCCTGAGGGAGCCCATGTGATGAGTTAAGACCTCACAGCTGTGTTTGTGCCCTTTAGAAGTGACTGCTATACTTCTGCATTTTAGTGGAGGCCGTCACTTGTTAGGGCCAAGGGTGCTGAGGACCAAGGGGAGAGTTCGCTAAGGTGGCCACCAGGGGGCTGAGGGGTGGGCAGAGGGCTGGGGGCCGGGTCCCTAGACAGGGCTGTGCTCACCATGTATGTCAGTCCCATGAGGCTTGGTGCACAGTGGAGGGGTCTGGCCTTCACACCTGCGGCCGGGTACCTGCTCGGTGATGTGATGGAGGGAGATGCTGGTGGGGACGGCAGGGGAGGGGGCTTCACAGCAGCTGGGCGGATTCTTCCCCGTGGACACCTTTCCTTTCAGCCGTCGTGCAAGGGATCTTGATGCCTCTGATGAGGCAGTTCTGGAATTTGTTCAGGCTCAAAAGACAGAAATCAGTCTTTAATGGAGGCCATGACATGGCTTCAGGGCCCGAGTTTTAACTGTCCTGTGAAGCCTCTCCCAAGGCTGCGGCTTCTCTCCTGCAGCAAGGACAGCTGGAAACGAGGCAGAACAATTTAACTTCTGCCCCCTTTTACGTTCAAATGACCTCACGATGGCTGAGGTGGCCCTTTGGAAGGTGCTGCCCTCGGCCAGCGGATGCTGTAACTGCCCAATTCTGCAGGTCAGCATCATGGGCACAGGGCCTCCGGGGAGAGTGCTGAAGCCCTAAAAGGGCCTCCCTGGTGACAGGGTCAGCAGGAACATTCTGGTCCGATAGGGCATTGGGTCTGGTAATTCAGGGACACTTACAAAAATACAGAAGCTGGGGTCCCACTCCTGGGGCATCTTTGTTAACGATCCCCAAGCGAGCCAGCCCGTGCAGCCAGGGTGTGAGCCCGGGGATGGGACTGAGCAGGACTCGGGTCAGTGCTTCCGCCCTGAGAGGCTGGAGAGCAGGTCACAGGGACCCAGCATCTTCCACTCCTCCTCCCAGGTCTCCTTGGGCCACCCTGCCTGGACAGGACTCTGGCTAGAGAGAAACTGGCCCATCCACACCCCAGCCCTGGGCCCCTGGCCCGTCAGCACTCCTGCCACCCAGCCTCTGGGCCCCGGTCCCAGCCCTCCTCGCCTCCCTGGCCGAGGCCACTCCTCTCCCCTGCCTGGGGGCTGGGCTCTCTTCTCTGCAGCACATGGGCCTGGCTGACACCTGTGGGCCAAGTGTCCCCCAGCCCCGGGAGGGCTTCTCCAGCCGCCTGCCGGATGCTTTCACTTCCCATGCCAACATGTGTTCTCGTTTCCTGTCCCTCAAAGGACCAAAAGACGTGTGCTCATGACACACACACATGTGCACACAAACCACAATTTATGCTCATACATTTTATGAATGCTGCACACACCCACACACACCACATGTGTGCACGGCCACACACATGCACTCACACATGCACACACCATGCACAAGTGCACTCTTATACACACGTGCATGCCCCTCCTGTACGGAAGAACCCGAGGAGGTGGCAGCTTGGTGCACTAAATGCCCTTGGTCCCTGTTGATGCGGGGAAAGGACAGGGTGACAAACCAGACAGCGATGGCCAGTGAACTTCCCAGGCTCTCTCCAGGTCCCCCTGAAATGCAGTGTGCAGTGGCCTGGGATGCAGTGTGATGGTCCAGGCTGGACCTCCTCCAGGGGCCCGGGTCAGGGGCTTTGCACAGCCATTGACCGTCCCGTCTTGTCCATACAATTCCTCTCCTGCCACAAGCGCTGGAGCTGGACCCCTCCTACCCCACTGTCGGTGGACACCTGCCAGCCCCACTCGCAAGCTGACTGCGTGGTCACCTGTGTCCTGGTTCTCATCTGTCACCAGGACCCTTGTGCTCCCACAGCACAAGGAGTGGGGTTTGGATTCTTGTTATTCCCACTGCCTCCTCCCCCCACATAGACACACACAGCACACACGTTACCACATGTGTGCACACACCACATACACCCCATGTACCACATGTCACACACACGCATCCCCCCACACCACGTGACACACCATACACCCCCCCACACACACGCATACATGTCACATCAATCACAAGGTCCTCGTAATTCATTTACTCACTCTATCTGCCTCTCTCCATCCATGCTGTCCTGGTTGCAGCCATCACCGTCTCTCTCTGACCTGAAATATTATTATCTTTTCCACCAAATGTCATTTAAATTGCTCTTAATGGTAGAGACTGAGACAGGAGGTTAAATCCGTGCACCCCTCCCCCTCTGCAGTGCCTGGTCTGTGTATAATGCGTTTTTTACTTGCTCTGCCCCTCCCTCAACAGGACACCCTTGGACCTGGCTCTGGAGGTGTGCACATGCAAGGCCTCTCCATCCACGGGCACATAGCGTGGGCCGGCAGCCACGTGGTTTGAGCCTGATTGAATTTGGGGCTTTCTCATCAGAGGGAGCCCTGCCTTGCCCTGCTGGGTGTCCTTCAGGGTTCAGAGCCTCCTGGGCACAAATGTTGAGCTAGCCGACACTGCAGAGCTGAGAGAAGCTGGTGTTCATGAGCAATTCCAGAAGGGACCAAGTTAGTCCTTGGAGCACTGATCCTCCAAAGGTTAGTCCAGAACCATTGGAGATATGGCTCATTTTAGCAGCACTTAGAGGCTGCTGAAATTTCCAGTCGAGGTGGTGGTTGTATTAATCAGCTCAGGCTGCCCTAACAGAACTCCACAGACTAGGTAGTTTAAACAACAGACATTTATTTCTCACAGCTCTGGAGGCTGGAAGTCCAAGATCAAGGCACTGGCACTTTGGTTTCTGGTGAGGCCACGCTCCTTGGTTGAAGATGGCTACTTTCTCGCCGTGTTTTTACCTGGCCTCTTCTGTGCATGTACAGGGGAGAGAGATAGAGAGATCTCTGGCGTCTCTTCCTCGTCTTGGAAGGACACTAATCTTATCAGATCAGGGCCCCACCCCTTAAGACCTCATTTAAGCTTAATTACCTCCCAAGGGTCCTGTGTCTAAATACACTCCCATTGGGCATTAGGGCTTCAACAAATGAATTTGGAGGCACGCTCTTCAGTCTGTAACAGTGGTGGAGTTTTCAGCTTGGCTCTGCTGCCTGCTCTGGCCTCCTTCAGCTGCCCTCCCTTGTCTCACGTGTACTCTTTGTGTAGGTAGCTCCCTGGAGCTCTGGGTGTGAGCTCACAGACAGGCCAGTGTGCCATGTGGGGAGGGACACACTCCCTGCCTCCTGGAATGGCCTCCCTCCTCAGCCACCTGATGAGCTGCACTGTCCTCCTCAACCTGGCTGCCGGGTGCTGATTCCACAGGAAGCACTGGGGAGGGCCTGGCGAGCGTCACTTGGATTTACCACTTTACCTTTCAGAGTATGTGTTCTTATCTCAGGAATGGGGAGAAGACACTTGCCTGGTAACAAGATGTCAGTGGGTCCAGTTAGATAGGCTTTGTGGAAGTCTTCAGTAGATTAAACAACGATTATACACAGGAAGATAATTATTATGGCTGTTATCACTGAATTATTGGTGTGTGAAAATAAAATATCTCAGCGTGTGTATCAGGAATCTGTTCAGGTGTAAGTAACAGAAAACTGACCAGATAGTGGGTTGCTTCTCACACATAAGGAAGTTCCTAGCATTGGTTCAGAGGCTTCACCCTTTGGTTGACGTCTCTGTAATTCTCCTGACCACCTGGCCACAAGGTGGCTGCTGAAGCACTAGCCATTATGTCCTAGTTCAAGGAAGGAGGAGGGGTCAGTGCCAGCTGTTTCTGTTTTTTGTTTATCAGGATTACAAAGATTTCCTGGAAATCTGCCAGACGGGTTTATATTTAGATTTTATTGGCCAGAGCTGTGTCACATGGCTACCACTGTCTTGGAGGGAGGCAGGGAAAGTGGGAAACAATGTTGTCTCACACTAACTGGCATTGGCTTACACTCACCAATATCTATTGCCTGAGCCAGGCATGTGAACCCACCGCCAACACCCAAACTAGGTTCTTGATGGTGAGGCAGGAGGAGACTAGACTGGTGCTGGGTGGATGGCAAACAAAAGTAGTGTCTCTCATGGGATACACTTATTGCCTAATAGCTGGAATTCAGAATTGCCAGTGGTGGAAAGGTTACTAGATTCTCTGAAAGGGACTCTCCCCAGTGTTTCTTACCTGGGCTGTGAATAGAAAACAGAGTCTGGGGGACTTGGAGTCAGGTGTGAATCTAACCTGGGGGAATGGAGATGTTGTGTCCTGACCCTGGTGTGTCCTCCATCCCCTCCCACCTGCCGCTGCCCTCCACTCTCCCTGCGCCTGTCTCCTTTCCCGCTGGCATCTGTCTTGCACATCCCCTGCACCTCTCTGTGCCTTGGCTTCCTGTTGGCTTTGCTTTTCGTTCAGTCTCCACTTTGGTCAATTGTGCAGGAAGTTTAAAAAGGAAAGTCTCTTCAACAAGTGATGCGGGGAAAGCTGAACAGCTACACGTGAAACAATGAGATTAGAACACTCCCTCACACCACATGCAGAACTAAACTCAAAATGGATTAAAGACCTAAATGTAAGACCTGAAACCATAAAACTCCTAGAAGAGAACATAGGCAGAGCACTCTTTGACATAAATTGTAGCAGTATATTCTTGGACCAGGCTCCTAAGGCAAAAGAAATAAAAGCAAAAATAAACAAATGGGACCTGATTAAACTTAAAAGCTTTTGCACAGCAAAGGAAACCACTGACAAAATGAAAAGATCTGTGGAATGGGAGAAAATATTTGCAAATGATGTGACCAACAAGGGGTTAATATCCAAAATATATAAATAGCTCATACAACTCAATATCAAAAAAACAAACAACTCAATCAAAAGATGGGCAGAAGACCTGAATAGACATATCTCCAAAGAAGTCATACAGATGGCCAACAGGCACATGAAAAGATGCTCAGTATCACTAATTATTAGAGAAATACAAATCAGAAGAACAATGAGATGTCACCTCACACCTGTCAAAATGGCTCTCATCAAAAAGTCTACCAATAACAAATGTTGGAGAGGGTGTAAAGAAAAGGAAACCCTGTACACTACTTGTGGGAATGTAAATTGGTGCAGACACTATGGAAAACAGTATGGAGGTTCCTCAGAAAACTAAAAGTGGAACTACCATATGATCCAGTAGTCCCACTCCAGGTATATATCCAGAAAAAAACGAAAACAGTAATGCAAAAAGATACGTGCACCCCAATGTTCATAGGAGCACTGTTTACAATAGCCAAGACATGGAAGCAACCGAAGTGCCCATCAACAGACTATTGGATAAAGAAGATATGGTATATATGTACAGTGGAATACTATTCAGCCATAAAAAAGAATGAAATGCTGCCATTTGCAGCAATGTGGATGGACCTAGAGAATATTATGCTTAGTGAAATAAGTCAGGCAGAGAGAGACAAATACTGTATATCACTTATATGTGGCATCTAAAAAATAATACAGATGAATGTATATGCAAAACAGTAATTGACTCACATATACAAAAAACAAACTTGTGATTACCAAAGGAGAGAGGGAGGGGGGAGGGGCACGAAGGGGGTATGGGATTAAGAGATACAAACTACTATGTATAAAATAGATAAGCAACAAGGATATATTGTATAGCATAGGGTGTTATAGCCCTTATCTTGTAATTATTTATAATCTGCAAAAATACTGAATCAATACGCTGTAAACCTGAAACTAATATAATATTGTAAATCAGCTGTTCTTCAGTAAAAAAAAAAAAAAAAAGAAAGGCAGGGTGCTGTGCATGATTAAACATTGTAATAGGCAGCAGGCCTGGCAGGGTGGGGCCCAGGAAGACCTGGGCCGGGCTCCCCTCATCAGGTGCCTGGTCTGTGCAGGAACTCAGCACTGCTGCGCTGCAGTTGTGAGGTGCAGGGCAGAAGCAGGTTTCTTTGGTTCATTCTTTTGTTGGCTCTCAGCCCATGTGAGTGGCCCTGTGTGCAGAGCCAGGCAAGGCCTTGGTTCAGGCTGTCCCACAGCCCAGAACATGAAGTAGATCCAGCGTTGGGCTCTGGTGTCTCTAAAAAGGAAAGGACCCCAGGGTCTCTTGCACTCGACTTCTAAACATGGAAAGTGAAGTCCTAGATACATGTGCACGGTCATCCCGAGGCAAAAAGGAGTGGGGTCGGGAAGGACGGCCCATGCTAGACTGTGGCTCAGGCACCTTCTGTTCTCAGAGCATCTGTTTTCTGAGAAGTTCTTCACAGCCCTGGATATGCTCATCTAAACAGGGTGCATGTTGGGAGGTCCTGGCAGGTGTCACTGTGGATGCTTGACTGGATTTCAAGGCATGTTGGCTTCACCTCGGGGCCCGTGTAACAAGGAGGCAGAGTTTTGCTTAATAGGAAGGTTGCTTTGCTTGGAAAGTTTATCCTGGCTCCTTGCTGATGGTTTGGCAATTGTTGGATCATGTTTTAATTGAAATTTTGTGAAGGATTTATGAGGTTTTTTTCCTTTTGGGTAGCAAACTTTTATCCCCTCATATATAGGCATTTATTAGCTCGACTGTGGAACAAAATAGTATGTGTTTGGATTTTCTCTCTTCTGACCCTTAGTCCATTCAGGCAGCTGTAACCAAAATACCAGAGACTGGGCAGCTTGTAAACCACAGAAATTTTATTCTCACAATTCTGGAGGCCAGAAGCCTAAGATCATGGCCCCAGCATGGTTGTGTTCTGGTGAGGGCCCTTACCCAGCTTGTAGACAGCCTCTTCTCCTTGTGTCCTCATGTGGTGGGAGGGGTGAGGGAGCTCTGGGGTCTTTTATAAGGACACTAATCCCATTCACGAGGGCTCCACCCTCATGAGACCTAAGTACCTCCCAAAGGCCCCAACTCCTAATACTATCATCTTTGGGGGTTAGGATTTCAACATAGGAATTTGGGGAGGAAACAGGCTGGGACCTGGGACCCTTTGCTGCAGTGCTGCAATGCTTGCACCTGGACAAACGTCTCCTCGAGCTACAAAATATAAAGAAACTATAATGGACTAAAAATAACTGCATGTATGCACAGTTGGCACAAATTCTGAACAAGAAACAAAGAGACCAAAAAACCCAACTGCCACCTCTGAAGAGCCAGGAGCAAAAGCAGGGTACTGCGCATGCCCCCTGCACACAACACAACACAAAGGGGTGGGCAAACCACCTAAGCCAACCCTCCAGCCGGACCCCTGGACACACCCCTATCCTCACCCCATATAAGGAACCAGCTCGCCCCTGTTGGGGAGTGAGCAAGCAAGGGATACTTGCTTGTTTTCACTCCCCCCTGCTGCAATAGGGGCCCCAGTAAAGCCTTGCTGGAAATTCTTGTCTGGCCTCTGATCAATTTCTGTACATTAAGGAGGACAAGAACCCTGGTGGGTAACAGGGGGAGCATGAACATTCAGACCATAGCGGACTCCTTCTCTATGTAAAAGTACCACATGCTTTGAGGTATCAACTCTTCAAATGACACATATTATTAGTTTAAAAAAACTTTGAAATGTGAACAGACCAATCACAAGCACTGAAATTGAAACTGTGATTAAAAACCTTCCAACAAACAAAAGCCCAGGACCAGATGGCTTCACAGGTGAATTCTATCAAACATTTAGAGAAGAGCTAACACCTATCCTTCTCAAACTCTTCCAAAATATTGCAGAGGGAGGAACACTCCCCAACTCATTCTACGAGGCCACCATCACCCTGATACCAAAACCAGACAAAGATGTCACAAAGAAAGAAAACTACAGGCCAATATCACTGATGAACATAGATGCAAAAATCCTCAACAAAATACTAGCAAACAGAATCCAACAGCACATTAAAAGGATCATACACCATGATCAAGTGGGGTTTATTCCAGGAATGCAAGGATTCTTCAATATACGCAAATCAATCAATGTGATACACCATATTAACAAATTGAAGGAGAAAAACCATATGATCATCTCAATAGATGCAGAGAAAGCTTTCGACAAAATTCAACACCCATTTATGATAAAAGCCCTGCAGAAAGTAGGCATAGAGGGAACTTTCCTCAACATAATAAAGGCCATATATGACAAACCCACAGCCAACATCGTCCTCAATGGTGAAAAACTGAAACCATTTCCACTAAGATCAGGAACAAGACAAGGTTGCCCACTCTCACCACTATTATTCAACATAGTTTTGGAAGTGTTAGCCACAGCAATCAGAGAAGACAAAGAAATAAAAGGAATCCAAATCGGAAAAGAAGAAGTAAAGCTGTCACTATTTGCAGATGACATGATACTATACATAGAGAATCCTAAAGATGCTACCAGAAAACTCCTAGAGCTAATCAATGAATTTGGTAAAGTAGCAGGATACAAAATTAATGCACAGAAATCTCTTGCATTTCTATACACTAATGATGAAAAATCTGAAAGTGAAATTAAGAAAACACTCCCGTTTACCATTGCAACAAAAAGAATAAAATATCTAGGAATAAACCTACCTAAGGAGACAAAAGACCTGTATGCAGAAAATTATAAGACACTGATGAAAGAAATTAAAGATGATACAAATAGATGGAGAGATATACCATGTTCCTGGATTGGAAGAATCAACATTGTGAAAATGACTCTACTACCCAAAGCAATCTACAGATTCAATGCAATCCCTATCAAACTACCACTGGCATTTTTCACAGAACTAGAATAAAAATTTCACAATTTGTATGGAAACACAGAAGACCCCGAATAGCCAAAGCAATCTTGAGAACGAAAAACGGAGCTGGGGGAATCAGGCTCCCTGACTTCAGACTATATTACAAAGCTACAGTAATCAAGACAGTTTGGTACTGGCACAAAAACAGAAATATAGATCAATGGAACAGGATAGAAAGCCCAGAGATAAACCCACGCACATATGGTCACCTTATCTTTGATAAAGGAGGCAAGCATATACAGTGGAGAAAAGACAGCCTCTTCAATCAGTGGTGCTGGGAAAATTGGACAGATACATGTAAAAGTATGAAATTAGAACACTCCCTGACACCATGCACAAAAATAAACTCAAAATGGATTAAAGACCTAAGTGTAAGGCCAGACACTATCAAACTCTTAGAGGAAAACATAGGCAGAACACTCTATGACATACATCACAGCAAGATTCTTTTTGACCCAGCTCCCAGAGAAATGGAAATAAGAACACAAATAAACAAATGGGACCTAATGAAACTTCAAAGCTTTTGCACAGCAAAGGAAACCATAAACAAGACCAAAAGACAACCATCAGAATGGGAGAAAATATTTGCAAATGAAGCAACTGACAAAGGATTAATCTCCAAGATTTACAAGCAGCTCATGCAGCTCAATAACAAAAAAACGAACAACCCAATCCAAAAATGGGCAGAAGACCTAAATAGACATTTCTCCAAAGAAGATATACAGATTGCCAACAGACACATGAAAGAATGCTCAACATCATTAATCATTAGAGAAATGCAAATCAAAACTACAATGAGATATCATCTCACACCAGTCAGAATGGCCATCATCAAAAAATCTAGAAACAATAAATGCTGGAGAGGGTGTGGAGGAAAGGGAACCCTCTTGCACTGTTGGTGGGAATGTAAATTGATACAGCCACTATGGAGAACAGTATGGAGGTTCCTTAAAAAACTACAAGTAGAACTACCATACGACCCAGCAATCCCACTACTGGGCATATACCCTGAGAAAACCATAGTTCAAAAAGAGTCATGTACCAAAATGTTCATTGCAGCTCTATTTACAATAGCCAGGACATGGAAGCAACCTAAATGTCCATTGACAGATGAATGGATAAAGAAGATGTGGCACATATATACAATGGAATATTACTCAGCCATAAAAAGAAATGAAATGGAGCTATTTGTAATGAGGTGGATGGAGTTAGAGTCTGTCATACAGAGTGAAGTAAGTCAGAAAGAGAAAACCAAATACAGTACGCTAACACATATATACGGAATCTAAGGAAAAAAAAAAAAAAGGCCATGAAGAACCTAGTGGCAAGACGGGAATAAAGACACAGACCTACTAGAGAATGGACTTGAGGATATGGGGAGGGGGTGGGGTGAGATGTGACAGGGTGAGAGAGTGTCATGGACATATATACACTACCAAATGTAAAATAGATAGCTAGTGGGAAGCAGCCGCATAGCACAGGGAGATCAGCTCGGTGCTTTGTGACCACCTAGAGGGGTGGGATGGGGAGGGTGGGAGGGAGGGAGATGTAAGAGGGAAGAGATATGGGAACATATTGTATATGTATAACTGATTCACTTTGTTATAAAGCAGAAGCTAACACACCATTGTAAGGCAATTATACTTCAATAAAGATGTTAAAAAAAAAAAAAAAACAACTTTGTTTAAAAAATGGCAACTATAGGCAGGGAAACTTTCTCTAGACCATTAAATATAAAAACAGCATCTTGGTAACAGAGGCTCTCGGAACTGGATGGTTTCCCCTCAGTTCTCGGCAGAGTTCCCGTAACATGACATAGACCATGGAGGGGGGTGAGCAGCATCCTAGGAGGGTCCTGTCACTTCCTCTGATGTGCTGTTTGCTTGTTTGTTTTCTGCTCTGTGATTCCAGATCCACTGTACTTCTGTGAGACTGTGAGACTCTAATCAAATGTAGCACGTCCATCACTAGGAGACTGGCTGTGGCGGGCTCTGCTCGCTCACAGCAGAGGGGCCGGCGTCGCTGACTCAGCTGTGGTGCCAGGCGGGCCTCGCAATCTCACTGGGCCACTGCGGGCCTCTCCAACGCCTTCTCCAGATCTGTCCACACGGGAGCTGGGGCACGTCCTGGTCAGCCCCCAAGTCATTTTAAGCCCAGACAAGAGATTGGATGTGTTTCTCCATTTTTTTGCTGCACCTTTTGGGCCAAATTAGAGTGCAATTTGGAGACAGTCAGAAAAGTAATACGTAAATGCTTAATAATAGAAACTTAGAATTAAAAACAGGCATTAAGCACATTCACAAACCACAGTGACTTGTAGTAACTCAAGTAACTCACACAGGCATGGTCCTTTTCAGACACCTGTGTGTATGAGTGTGTGAATATGTGTGTATGTGAGTGTGTGTATGTGCATGTGTGTGTATGTGAGAGTATGTGTGAGTGTGAATACGTGTGTATGTAAGTGCTGGGTATGGGCATGTGTGTGTATGTGAGAGTGTGTGCAGGTGTGTGAGTGCATGTGTGAGTGTGTATGTGCATGTGTGATTATGTGCGTGTGTGTGCACACACACTCATTTCCCTGCCAGACCGTGTTTCTAGGGTGACAACAGTGAAGAGCCCAGGGTTCAGTGGTGGGGAGGCCTGGTCTGCACCATAGCTACTGTGGGCAGGTTACTCATTCCCTCTGAGGCCCCCTTGCCCCTGCGGAAGGGGGTGATGTCATTGACCGCCCCCAAGCCTGTGTGGGGATTAAATGAGGAAATGCTATAAAAAGACTAGTACACTGCCTGGCACATAGGAACTGGCAAATAAAGGACAATTGAATTGAATGGACCCAGAGGCTTACCGATGTCTACCAGCAAGAGAGGGGGACCTGGGGTTGGGCGGCACACACAGCCCAAGGCCAACCCCACTTCCTGGAAAGCGGGAGAGTCCACATCCCATGATGCTAGGCAGGGGCGTCCATGTGCTCCGTGGACCCCTGTCATCTGGTCTGTCAGGGTGGTAGGCTGTGTGCCTCGCTGGCTCCCCAGAGGCAGGGCTAGGATGGCAGCAACACTTTCCCAGTGGGACACTCACTGCTCCTGACTTAGCATTTACACTGAATTGTAAGTACTCTGTGGTCACTTTTTAATTGACTATATAGTTTGATAAATCATCTCTCTTTTTAATAAAAGGAACTGATTTCTCTACATGATCCTGGGACACCAGGCACAGGCGCTGGTACTGATGGGGAGACAGGTGGGTTTGAACCCAGAGCCGTCAGTGGTGACGGCAGGTGCCCTGTGGGCGCACAGATCCTCACTGGGCTGCAAAGAGGTCTGACGAGAAGGCTGGAGTGCCAGTAAACATTTGAACAGGTCTTTTTAATCACAGAAGCCTTGAATACCTGCTGCAGTATATTCTACAGACTAAATTGAGCTTTGAGTCATTTGCCGTTGGGTTTAAGAGGTTGTCTTGGATGGTCTTTTCTTAAATGCATTGCTGAAAGAATGACTTACTGACTCACAAGAAAATCTCTCCTGGTGCACGTGTTTCTCTTTGAACTCACCAAGGGCACATCCATGAGGGACCAGGGAAAGTTCCTGTCCAGAGAGGCACCAATTATTGCAAGAGGAGCTACGTGCTGCTGGGGTTGAATGAGACTCAGAGAATTGTGTTAACATCAGCAAAGATCTTAAATGAACTCTTAGCAGAAAATGATCATAGTTCTCTGGACAGAATAAACCTCAACGGGTTTAGAGATTGGAAGCCAACAAGCGTTTTGCATAAAGCAATTTACAGTTTTATGGCCATGATCACTACAGATTAGTTGGAATGCAGTTCCTGAACGTGTAGAAAATCTCCAGATCTCTAAACTAATTTGGTATACTGCCACATAGAAACCTTCTTAAAATGTATTCTAAATAATATGGCAATTTGGGGAAGCCAGAGAAAGCCTTGAAAATGTTCATCTTACTCCTCTGGCCTCTTCTCCTGCTTGGTAGCTGAGAGGGTACCATTGACGTGGGTAATTTTTGTTCACTTTCTTGGGTTTTGGAGGATGGCGATCCTGAGAGACCCCAGGCTGTCCCTTAGCTGTCAGGCCCCCAGAGGAAGTCCACGGAGGTAGGCCTTTCCTCCCAGGGGGGCATCTGGTTGAGACCATGCCTTCTCTTCCTGCTCCAGAGAGGAGCACATTCGTTCCTAAGTAAAGGCGCTGAGTGTGATGTAATTAGGTCTTGGATTTTGCCAAATATGAGTCTGTTAGTTCCTGCCTGTGCCTCTGTCCAGTGACCTTTGGGTAAGTCACAGGCCTCCCTTTGGAGGCCGTGTTGCCACATTCCCCAGCCGTGTACTTGTCCAGATGGAAGCCGTTACCACTGCCCATTCAGGGGAGGAGAGAAGGGAGGACATGGACACGTGCTGAGTGCCGGCCAGCTGGGCGCCAGCCCAAAACCCCACTCAGGCTCTTCCCCCCCATAGGGCCCTGTGAGGTGGGACGCATCCCCACCTTCAGGAGGACGCTGGGCCCTCGGGAGAGGCAGGAAGAGTCCAGGTTGCCCTGTGCCAAGCCCATGTTGGCCCGGCCTTCCAGCGCAGGCCCACTGCTGAGCTGTGCACTCTCTCCAGGTTACAGGGTGGCCTGCGTTCATCTGGCCTTTTCCAGTTCATTAAAAACCAGCTTTAAGTTTCCTTCTGCCTGTGGCAGCCTCAGGGCTGGTGGGGCCTCCAGGGGCTGCCCTCTTGCTTCCAACTAATCCTGAACCCCCATCCTCCCCAGGGGCTGGGGTGCAGCAGCTGTTGGCCTTCCAAGTAGTCTCGGGAAGCATTCCCTCCTCCAGCCCGGTTTAGGGGGAGGAAAAGGTCAAGGGCGGGTCAAGGGCAGTTCCTGCCTGCCTGCAAGGAGCCTTCACACACAGCTGCTTTTCTGATGCCTGTCTACTTCCAAGGCCTCCCCACGCAGTGCTTGGGGCGATTGTATATTTCTCAAGCCCATTATTCCTTTAGCAGTCACTTTTGTGTCTTTTGTGAGTGGTTCTCCTAGAATTCAAGAGAAATAGCTAGTCAGTGCTTAAAACCAAAGGAGTCTGCACAGATATGGGGTTGACTTTCTCCCCAGGTAGGTTGGGTTGGCATGCCTTGTACTCACCCCCGGGTTTGTGTGTGTGTGCGCACGTACACGCACAGGCACCATCCAGCCTGGGGGCAGTGTGCTCTGAGCCCCACCATGATGGCTCCTCTGTAGGTGGGGGTCCACCAGCTCTCTCTGGTCCAGCAGGACTGGGCCCCCTCCACCCCAGCCTCACCCCAGGACCAGTGCAGTCCCTGGCAGACTGAGCTGGGTTTCTGACATCAGGCCTGGCTCACGGCAGCAGCCCTAAGAATCGTGTGAGGTGGAGGGGAGGTCAGTGGAGGGCGAGGCGGACATGACCCCTGGCAGAGCACCATCCTGAGATCCCGTCCAGAGAGGGTAGGAAGGGAGGAGGAGATGGTCCCCGGGGAAGGAGCTGGGCAAGGCAGGGGGAATGCCCGGAGCTTCGGAAGGGAGAGCTTCCTGGGGAGATTCTAGTTCAGAGAGTGGGTGGGACCCCAGTGTGTCCTATAAACTGTAAAAGCACCCCGTTGGGGCTGTGCTTTTAGGGCTGCGTCCCAGGGACTCTCCCCAACATGCTTTAGAGGGAATGCAGGGGTGCAGGGAGATGGGCACCTCCCCCACCACCCTGCTCTGCATTTTACTCCCAGCTCTTCTTGCAATTCCTTTTGAAGAAAGTGCTGCCCTGAAAGGGTCTGGGAGCCTCCGTGGAGCTGAGGCGTGAAGGGCAGGCGATGGCCAGGACAGCAATGGGATTTGGTTAAATTGACTTCAATTTGCAGGACGGAAGTGTCTCCCACCTGTGACACTCTGTCCCCTCGTAGGTCAGGGCAGCATCCGTCTTACCCTCCAGTTGGGGACTGAGCTGTCACCCACTGTCATCGCCCTGACTCACACCAAGGGGACACTTTGGTGCCCGGGCAGACACGTGGAGCTGGGCAGCTCGGCTCTGGGCTGAGAACTCTCTGCTTCTGCCCTTGGGCACCTTGAAGCATCTCCTTGGGGGATGTGGTTTCCAGGGCCTTTTGCCTGGCCCAGCCTCACGGGGCAGGGAGGCGCCGCACATCAGCTGCCAGAGAATGTTGCTCTCGGGTGGTCACTGTAAGGGCACTTAAGTGACAAGCTGCCTGAGGACAGGGTGATGGACCTCAGAGGCCAGTCTTTCAAGTTATAATTAAAACTCTGTGATTCAGCCTCGTGGCTCGGCAGCATGTGTGGAAAAGACATGGAGTCTTTGCTCCTAATGGAGTTGAGGCCAGCCGCGGGACAGGACGGCTTCAGACAGGGTGCTGGCCTCCCCCAGGGTCCTCGGGAAGACAAGCGCAGTGGTGGCCCCCAACCCCCCTGGGCAGCCTGGTCACCGAGCTCAGAAAGGGGGTGTCAGTGGTGTATCCGGTGAGGAATCTGAGCCATCAGTCTTAGGGACAATAAGGAACAAGCTTAAAATACACAATTTGCAAGAAATGTTTTGTGAATGGGGAAGACATAAAGGGAAAATGACATTTTGCAAATGACTTTGTTTTTTTACAGTTCTGCTTAAGGATTTTGAAGTGATTCTGGAGTCTGATGTGGAAGGACGTTTTTAGCCCTGAGCCCTGAGCAGCAGGCACTGTGCCACAGAGGCGAGCATTTGTGGCCTGCAGATCAGAACTGCCAGTCCCAATCTGGGGTTCGCTGCTCCGTGACCCAGTGACTTGGCCCCCTCTGAACCTCTGTCTTCTTCTCTAGAACATGATTATTGGTTGTGGGGATCAGTGGCCTTCAGCTGTTACTATTTTTTTAATTTATTTTATTTACAATGTTATGTTAGTTTCTGGTGTACAGCAAAGTGATTCAGTTATACGTATATATATATGTTCTTTTTCAGATTCTTTTCCATTATGGTTTATTACAGGATATTGAATATAGTTCCTGTGCTATACAGTAGGTCCTTGTTGTTTATCCATTCTATATATAATAGTTTGCATCTGCTAACCCCAAACTCCCAATCCTTCCCTCCCCCCTCCTCGTTGGCAACCAAAAGTCTGTTCTCTATGTCTGTGAGTCTGTTTTCGTACATAAGTTCATTTGTGTCATATTTTAGATTCCACATATAAGTGATATCCTGTGGTATTTGTCTTTGTCTGACTGACTTCACAGTATGATAATCTCTAGCTCCATCCATGTTGCTACAAACAGCATTGTTTCATTCTTTTTTATGGCTGAGTAGTTTTCTGTTGTTTATATACACCACATCTTCTTTATCCATTCATCTGTCCATGGACATTTAGGTTGCTTCCATATCTTGGCTATTGTAAATAGTGCTGCTGTGAACATTGGGGTGCATGTATCTTTTCAAATTATAGCTTTGTCTGGATATATGGCCAGGAGTGGGATTGCAGGATCATATGGTAGCTCTATTTTTAGTTTTCGAGGAACCTCCACACTGTTCTCCATAGTGGCTGCACCAACTTACATTCCCACCAACAGTGTAGGAGGGTCCCCTTTTCTCCACACCCTCTCTATCGACTGTTAGTATTTTCGTTTGCCCTGGAGTGCCCTGCTCAAGTAAAGTCTTACCCACGAAAGTCACCAGACAGCCTGTCCGTGAATCCTTCTTCTCTCCCTCAGCCAAAAGGGTGCCCGGAGGCCTGGGAAGTTTCTAGGGATCCCCCTCACTCCAGGACAGTGCAGAGCCTCATAACCCAGCTGTCTTTGTACGGACTCCCAAGAGGGGTTCAACTCAGGCCTGAAAGGTTTAGACCTGAAATAGTCCATATATAGTATTTTTGTATCAAAGCAATGGTAACTGCCTTCCAAAGACAGCATTAAAAAGGAGAAATAACTATGACTTCATTTCTTTCTTTTTCCTCTTAAATAACTCAGTTCATTAAAAAAGATGTAGGATGTTAATATTTCTCCAGCCTACTTAATTCCCACAGATCATATGTGCTAAAGTTGGACTGAATTTTAATAACATCAAATTTACTTCATAGTTACTTCTATTGTGAATATTGGCATAACTAAGTATAATGTGAGGTCAAATATTATCATGCTTTTTCGTAATTTCATGTAAAAGCCATAGATAAATGGAAGACCACTACACTGTTGGTACATGGAGGTTATGTGACACTAAAGTGGTATCACTTTAATATGATATGTAGACACATTATGTTTCTCCCAAATCGATGCTGTGCAGCTGATTGTTTCATATATATACTATACATATATAGATTGATTTTTATATATATACTTTATATAGTATATGTATATAATCACATTCATTATCATATTCTAATATTGATATGTATAATGTATTATTGTATTCTACCTTTACATATTTATATAAAGAACCATCAGTCACACAGCATAAGTTCAGGATTTAAAGCCATCCTGATTTCTCTTGGCTTTTAGTTGCAAATTGAAAGTAACCAATAGTAAACCTCATATTCCCGAACACACACACATACGCAACACAATTTACCCACAGAACATTTTAACACTCACAAAGTAAATGACGTTTCTCCTAATTTGTTTGATTTTTTTTAAAAAAAAAGATACTTTAAGATGTTACTGTTGTTCCAAAAATCCCATTTTATGTACTTTGAGAAAATGTCAGTGTATCCATGGTGACGGCCCCTGCACATCCCAGGGTGGCAGCAGCCTGGACCCCGGCCCAGGGGCTGTCCTGACAGGCCCTCCGAGTGCTGAGCTCCCAGCAGGGCTGGGTTCTGAGCAGTCTCGTTTTCTAAGGCCGCCTGGAGCTGTGGGGGGACAGCGTGTCCGTGCCCCGTCCTGCGGGTCTGGCCAGGGAAGCAGAGGAGAGCACCTGTCTGTGCTGAGGGCGTGGCTTGTCCTCACACCTGCCCTCCCTGTCACCTGGAGCTCCACCTGGCAGCCCTGCCGCAGCCCCATCCTGCTTGTGCTCCAAGTGGGAAAGGCTCCAGCCATTGTTCGCTGGGAGAGCTAATTGCAGTGTGGGGTTTCTGGCCATATCTGCTTTCCAGAACCATTTGTGGAAACCTGATTCCATTCTTTTCAATAATGGGGCTGCTGGATAATGCCATACATTAGGCTCTGTGGGTGCGCGTTTTCTTTCAGTGGTGGTTGTTTCCTGGGTCATCTCTGGCTCAGCATTCAGAGGCCTGAGAGTGTGCTTCCAGCACCTGTGGAGGGGGCCCGAGGATGCCTGTGCACGTGGGCGGGGGCTGCGGGTGACCGCAGCGAGGGTGGAGCCATCTGTGGATGCCCGTGGCTCCTGACAGCAGGACTCAGCAAAGTGCTCAGCCAGACACTTACCAGGGATCTTAGAGTGAATGAAAAATACAAAAAACAGAAAACCCAGTCCTGGTTTTTCTGGGCTGTGAACCAGGTGTAGCATTCCCTTCCCAGCTTCTTTCTCTAAAGGACAGGAGGAGCTGGAACTTCCGACAGCAGGAGGCTTCTGTGGCCTGGGGGCCCCTGTGGATAGGGAAGCAGGACTCAGCCCTGGACCTGGCTCTGTGCAGCTGGAATGGGGGACCTCAGGGAGGCCCGTGGAGAGCCCGGGCTGCCACCAGGGGTGGTTGCCACCAGCCCGGCCCTCTGCTCCTACCCAGGTGCCCCTCTGTGCCTCTTCTCTTGGCTGGGTCCCCTACAGCCACTCCGGCCTTCTCTCTGGTCCAGGAACCACCCCAGACTCACTCCTGCCTTAAGACTTTTGCACTTGATTTTCACTCTGCTCATAAAGCTTTCTTCAGCCATGGGGGCTGTGGGGTCAGCCGGCTGCTCTGTCCCTCCTGGTTCCATCACTGTGACCCTAGACGCACTGTGATGTGATGGCCCCACAGAGTCCTGGGGACTCCCAACCTCGGGGAAGACAGCATAAGGCCCAGCATCCCTAATCTGCCCCCAGCATGGGGCAGGGCTGGGGAGAGTGAGATCCTGGACCACCAAGACCCTGGGCACAGGCCCTGGCCTCTCCTCAGCCGGGTCAAATCCCCTTGTCTGACTGAGCCTCAGGTACAGTGGTGTGGGGCCCCGGGGCTTTTTGTCTCAACAGACAGTGTGCTGAACTACGACGTGGGCCTTGGTTATCTCCAGACCCCATGTGTTCATGCCCTGGGCGTGTCCAACCCTTCCCTCCCCGACCTGCACTCAGACACCAAGGCCCAGCTGACCAAAGGCGGAGCTTCTTCAGAGAACACCTGTCTGCCATTCTATCCAGCCATCCTTCCATCCAGCCTCTGTGGAGGCCCTACAGGGGTGCGGGACACTGATGAACAAAATATGCAAGTATCTTGCTGAGGACAGCTGGTGCCCAAATGTGTCAAACAGTGACCGTGGAAGCAGCAGGATGGGACAGACGTGGCCATCTCGGAAGCCTTTGAGTAAGTGACTGTTATTTTCAAATCTAAAGGTTGAGTAGGTGCTAAAGAGGTGAAGAGGGGAGAAAAGAACATGCTGGCAGCAGGAGCAATCTGTGCCAAGGCCCTAAGGCTGCAGCAGAGGGTGTAGGAGGTGCTGGGCTGCACAGGGCAGGGCTAGGTGTTCAGGGTAGGAGCCGAGATGGTTTTACAAGTGCCTACAAAGAGCAAGATTCCCTTTGTGTTTTGAGAAGGGTCCTCTTGCTGTGGTTGTAAGGCTGCCTGGCTTTGGCAGGTTTCGGGTGGGCCTGGCCCCAGGCTGTTGTCCTGATGGGAAGGGCTGCTTGGCACAGAGATGGAGTCAGGGTCTGTCTCTTCCCCCTCCCCCTTCCGCGTCTGTCCTCACCACTTAGTCCTCCCAGTCCTTCCAGAAGGCTCCCGAGACCTTGGCTGGTGTGTCCCTGCATCTGAGTCCTCTGAACACATGGACATGCCGTGTCTCCCAGTAAGCTCCTGGGGGGAGGCACCCATGCGGCGGAATCACCCAAGCCCATCACCCCCCAAGCACGCTGTAGACACGTAGTAGGACAAATGGCTGAATGATGGATGGGTGGATTGATGCGTGAATTGATGGATGGAAGTTCTATGGGAAGCAGGGAGGACAATGAATCAGTCAGACCTGGATTTGAGTCATCTTTCTACCACTTCCTGTCTGTTTTCCCTTGGGCAAGTTACTTAATGACTCTCAGTCTCAGTTTTCTTTAATCTTTAAAATGAGAACTAAACTCATCTGCCTCTGGGTGTTGTGAGTCTCACGTAAAGAAGAGCCTGGCAGTGTGTTGTTAAGTGTTAGATGTCACGTGAGTGCAAACCCATGGAGCAGCAGAAGACCCCTCCCCCCGACACTCGGCACCGCCTAGAGGCCAGGCCCCTGGGGTCTGGTACCCACACTCATGGGGGGGCTGCCGTGTGAACGTTCAGGGTGAGCTCTCAGAGCACTCTGCGTCCCTTGTGTCATTAAGAGGCATCCAGCCACAAAAGGGACACATCCTCCTACTATCAGGGCCAGATTTCTGCCCGGCCTACTTGTTCCCGCAGCTTCTGATGTGATAAACAGCCTCCTGGCTTCTGCATCTGAGGTGTTGTTTCTAGGATTAGACTGTAACATGGGGGCCAGGTTGGCCTGAAGGAAAGCTTGGGTTGCAGGTAAGGACACCATGTCTTCAGGGCTCTGGCCTCCTCAGCCTGTGACCCCCCTGGCCAAAGGGAGGCCCCACATCCCGAGAAGAGCACGAAGGCGTTGGGAGAAGCTAGATGTGAGCAGCAGGTCCTGGCCCCTTGCCCCAAGCCCACCACTCAGGAGCCGGGTGAAGGAACATCTCGCTTCTGTCTCTGATAGTGTTTAAAAAAATTTTTTTTTAATTTATTTTTTTAAACAGCAGGTTCTTATGAGTTATCCATTTTATACATGTTAGTGTATATATGTCAATCCCAATCTCCCAATTCATCACACCACCACCACCCCCCTCGCCCTGCCGCTTTCCCCCCTTGGTGTCCATACGTTTGTTCTCTGCATCTGTGTCTCAATTTCTACCCTGCAAACCGGTTCATCTGTACCATTTTTCTAGGTTCCACATATACACGTTAATATATGATATTTGTTTTTCTCTTTCTGACTTACTTCACTCTGTATGACAGTCTCTAGATTCATCCACATCTCTACAAATGAACCAGTTTCATTCCTTTTTATGGCTGGGTAATATTCCATCGTATATATGTGTCACATCTTCTTTATCCATTCGTCTGTCGATGGACATTTAGGTTGCTTCCATGACCTGGCTATTGTAAATAGTGCTGCAACAAACATTGGGGTGCATGTGTCTTTTTGAATTATGGTTTTCTCTGAGTATATGCCCAGTAGTGGGATTGCTGGGTCATATGGTAATTCTATTTTTAGATTTTTAGGGAACCTCCATACTGTTCTCCATAGTGGCTGTATCAATTTACATTCCCACAAACAGTGCAAGAGGGTTCCCTTTTCTCCACACCCTCTCCAGCATTTATTGTTTGTAGATTTTTTGATGATGGCCATTCCGACCAGTGTGAGATGATATCTCATTGTAGTTTTGATTTGCATTTCTCTAATAATGAGTGATGTTGAGAAGCTTTTCATGTGCTTCTTGGCCATCTGTATGTCTTCTTTGGAGAAATGTCTATTTAGGTCTTCTGCCCATTTTTGGATTGGGTTGTTTATTTTTTTAATATGGAGCTGCATGAGCTGTTTATATATTTAGGAGATTAATCCTTTGTCCATTGATTGGTTTGCAAATATTTTCTCCCATTCTGAGGGTTGTCTTTTCGTCTTGTTCGTAGTTTCCTTTGCTGTGCAAAAGCTTTTAAGTTTCATTAGGTCCCACTTGTTTATTTTTGTTTCTATTTCCATTACTCTAGGAGGTGGATCAAAAAAGATCTTGCTGTGATTTATGTCAAAGAGTGTTCTTCCTATGTTTTCCTCTAAGAGTTTTATAGTGTCCAGACTTACATTTAGGTCTCTAATCCATTTTGAGTTTATTTTGTGTATTATTTTGTGTTAGGAAGTGTTCTAACTTCATTCTTTTACATGTAGCTGTCCAGTTTCCCCAGCATCACTTACTGAAGAGACTGTCTTTTCTCCATTGTATATCTTTGCCTCCTTTGTCATAGATTAGTTGACCATATGTGCATGGGTTTCTCTCTGGGCTTTCTATCCTGTTCCATTGATCTATATTTCTGTTTTTGTGCTAGTGCCATATTGTCCTGATTACTGTAGCTTTGTAGTATGGTCTGAAGTCAGGGAGTCTAATTCCTCCAGCTCCATTTTTTTCCCTCAAGACTGCTTTGGCTGTTTGGGGTCTTTTGTGTCTCCATACAAATTTTAAGATTTTTTGTTCTAGTTCTGTAAAAAATGCTATTGGTAATTTGACAAGGATTGCATTGAATCTGGAGATTCCTTTGGGTAGTATAGTCATTTTCACAGTATTGATTCTTCCAATCCAAGAACATGGTATATCTCTCTGTCTGTTTATATCATCTTTAATTTCATTCATCAGTGTCTTATAGTTTTCTGCATACAGGTCTTTTGTCTCCCTAGGTAGGTTTATTCCTAGGTATTTTATTCTTTTTGTTGCAGTGGCAAATAAGAGTGTTTCCTTAATTTCTCTTTCAGATTTTTCATCATTAGTGTGTAGGAATGCAAGAGATTTCTGTGCATTAATTTTGTATCCTGCTACTTTACCAAATTCATTGATTAGCTCTAGTAGTTTTCTGGTAGCATCTTTAGGATTCTCTATGTATTGTATCATGTCATCTGCAAAGAGTGACAGTTTTACTTCTTCTTTTCCAATTTGTATTCCTTTTATTTCTTTTTCTTCTCTGACTGCCATGGCTAGGACTTCCAAAACTTTGTTGAATAATAGTGGTGAGAGTGGACATCCTTGTTCCTGATCTTAGAGGAAATGCTTTCAGATTTTCACCATTGAGAATGATGTTGGCTGTGGGTTTCTCATATATGGCCTTTATTATGTTGAGGTAGGTTCCCTCTATGCCCACTTTGTTGACAGTTTTTATCATAAATGGGTGTTGAATTTTGTCAAAAGCTTTTTCTGCATCTATTGAATGATCATATGGTTTTATTCTTCAATTTTTTAATGTAGTGTATCACATTGATTGATTTGCATATATTGAAGAAACCATGCATCCCTGGGATAAATCCCACTTGATCATGGTGTATGATCCTTTTAATGTGTTGTTGGAGTCTACTAGTATTTTGTTGAGGATTTTCGCATCTATATTCATCAGTGATATTGGTCTGTAATTTTTTTTTTTTTTGTAGTATCTTTGTCTGGTTTTGGTATCAGCGTGATGGTGGCCTCATAGAGTGAGTTTGGGAGTGTTCCTTCCTCTGCAATTTTTTGGAAGAGTTTGAGAAGGATGGGTGTTGGCTCTTCTCTAAATGTTTGATAGAATTCACCTGTGAAGCCATCTGGTCCTGGACTTCTGTTTGTTGGAAGATTTTTAATCACAGTTTCAATTTCATTACTTGTGCTTGATCTGTTCATGTTTTCTATTTCTTCCTGGTTCAGTCTTGGAAGGTTATACCTTTCTAAGAATTTGTCCATTTCTTCCATGTTGTCCATTTTATTGGCATAGAGTTGCTTGTAGTAGTCTCTCATGATCCTTTGTATACCTGCATTGTCAGTTGTTACTTCTCCTTTTTCATTTCTAATTTTATTGATTTGAGTCCTCTCCCTCTTCTTGATGAGTCTGGCTGAAGGTTTTTCAATTGTGTTTATCTTCTCAAAGAACCAGCTTTTAGTTTTATTGATCTTTACTATTGTTTTCTTTGTTTCTATTTCTTTTATTTCTGCTCTGATCTTTATGATTTCTTTCCTTCTGCTAACTTTGGGTTTTCTTTGTTCTTCTTTTTCTGGTTCCTTAGGTGTAAGGTTAGATTGTTTATTTGAGACTTTTCTTGTTTCTTGAGGTAGGCTTGTATTGCTCTAAACTTCCCGTTTAGAACTGATTTTGATGCATCTCATAGGTTTTGGATCATCGTGTTTTCATTGTCATTTGTCTCTAGGTATTTTTTGATTTCCTCTTTGATTCCTTCAGTGATCTCTTGGTTATTTAATAGCGTATTGTTTAGCTTCCATGTATTTGTGTTTTTTACATTTTTTTCCCTGTAATTGATTTCTAATCTCATACCGTTGTGGTCACCAAAGATGCTTGGTATGATTTCAATTTTATTAAATTTACTGAGGCTTGATTTGTGACCCAAGATGTGATCTATCCTGGAGAATGTTCCGTGCGCCCTTGAGAAGAAAGTGTAATCTGCTGTTTTTGGATGGAATGTCTGATAAATATCAATTAAGTCCATCTTGTTTAATGTATCATTTAAAGCTTTTGTTTCCTTATTAATTTTCTGTTTGGATGATCTGTTCATTGGTGTAAGTGAGGTGTTAAAGTCCCCCACTATTATCGTGTTACTGTTGATTTTCTCTTTTATAGCTGTTAGCAGTTGCCTTATGTATTGAGGTGCTCCTATGTTGGATGCCTATATATTTATAATTGTTACATCTGCTTCTTGGATTGATCCCTTCATCATTATGTAGTGTCCTTCCTTGTCTCTTGTAATATTCTTTAAAGCCTATTTTATCTGATATGAGTATTGCTACTCCAGCTTTCTTTTGATTTCCATTTGCATGAAATGTCTTTTTCCACCCCCTCACTTTCAGTCTGTGTGTGTCCCTAAGTCTGAAGTGGGTCTCTTGTAGACAGCATATATATGGGTCTTGTTTTTGTATCCATTCAGCGAGCCTGTGTCTTTTGGTTGGAGCATTTAATCCATTCACGTTTAAGGTAATTATTGATATGTATGTTCCTATGACCATTTTCTTAATTGTTTTGGGTTTGTTTTTGTAGGTCCTTTTCTCTTGTGTTTCCCACTTAAAGAAGTTCCTTTAGCATTTGTTGTAGAGCTGGTTTGGTGGTGCTGAATTCTCTTAGCTTTTGCTTGTCTGTAAAGCTTTTGATTTCTCCATTGAATCTGAATGAGATCCTTTCCAGGTAGAGTAATCTTGGTTGTAGGTTCTTCCCTTTCATCACTTTAAATATGTCATGCCACTGCCTTCTGGCTTGTACAGTTTCTGCTGAGAAATCAGCTGTTAACCTTATGGGAGTTCCCTTGTATGTTATTTGTCGTTTTTCCCTTGCTGCTTTCAATAATTTTTCTTTGTCTTTAATTTTTGCCAACTTGATTACTATGTGTCTCGGCATGTTTCTCCTTGGGTTTATTCTGTATGGGACTCTCTGCGCTTCCTGGACTTGGGTGGCTATTTCCTTTCATCTTGTTAGGGAAGTTTTCGACTGTAATCTCTTCAAATATTTTCTCGGGTCCTTTCTCTCTCTCTTCTTCTGGGTCCCCTAAAATGCAAATGTTGCGTTTAATGTTGTCCCAGAGGTCTCTTAGGCTGTCTTCATTTCTTTTCATTCTTTTTTCTTTAGTCTGTTCCGCAGCAGTGAATTCAACCATTCTGTGTTCGAGGTCACTTATCTGTTCTTCTGCCTCAGTTATTCTGCTATTGATTCCTTCTAGTATATTTTTCATTTCAGTTATTGTATTGTTCATCTCTGTTTGTTTGTTCTTTAATTCTTGTAGGTCTTTGTTAAACATTTCTTGGATCTTCTCGATCTTTGCCTCCATTCTTTTTCTGAGGTCCTGGATCATCTTCACTATCATTATTCTGAATTCTTTTTCTCGAAGGTTGCCTATCTCCACTTCATTTCGTTGTTTTTCTGGGGTTTTATCTTGTTCCTTCATCTGGTACATAGCCCTCTGCCTTTTCATCTTGTCTGTCTTTCTGTGAATATGGTTTTTGTTCCACAGGCTGCAGGATTGTAGTTCTTGCTTCTGCTGTCTGCCCTCTGGTGGATGAGGCTCTCTGAGAGGCTTGTGCAAGTTTCCTGGTAGGAGTGGCTGGTGGTGGGTAGAGCTGGCTGTTGCTGTGGTGGGCAGAGTTCAGTAAAACTTTAATCCGCTTGTCTGCTGATGGGTGGGGCTGTGTTCCCTCCCTGTTGATTGTTTGGCCTGAGGCGACCGAACACTGGAGCCTACCCAGGCTCTTCGGTGGGGCTAATGGTGGACTCTGGGAGGGCTCACATCAAGGAGTACTTTCCAGAACTTCTGCTGCCAGTGTCCTTGTCCTCACGTGAGACACAGCCGCCCGCCGCCTCTGCAGGAGACCCTCCAACACTAGCAGTTAGGTCTGGGTCAATCTCCTATGGGGTCACTGCTTTTTCCTCTGGGTCCTGATACACACACTACTTTGTGTGTGCCCTCCAAGAGTGGAGTCTCTGTTTCACCCAGTCCTGTTGAAGTCCTGCAATCAAATCCCGCTAGCCTTCAAAATCTGTTTCTCTAGGAGTTCCTCCTCCCATTGCAGGACCCCCCAGGTTGGGAAGCCCGACGTGGGGCTCAGAACCTTCACTCCAGTTGGTGGACTTCTGTGGTATAAGTGTTCTCCAGTTTGTGAGTCACCCACCCAGCAGTTATGGGATTTGATTTTATTGTGATTGTGCCCCTCCTACCATCTCATTGTGGCTTCTCCTTTGTCTTTGGGTGTGGGGTATCTTTTTTGGTGAGTTCCAATGTCTTCCTGTCGATGATTGTTCAGCAGTTAGTTGTGATGCCAGTGCTCTCACAAGAGGGAGTGAGAGCATGTCCTTCTACTCCGCCGTCTTGAACCAGTCTCTGATAGTGTTTTCTCATCTGAAAATTGAGAAGAAAAACATAGCTCTGGGACTACTGTCTGGATAAAAAGAGACTGTTTGTGCAAATCCCCGACGTGGGCCGTGGATCATCACCCAGCAGGTGGCAGCTGAATCAGCTTGGTCGTCCTCATCACACTTCCCCTCGATGAGCTCTGACACCCTCACCGCATGAACCTGGCACTGGCCCAGACACACCCCCTTTCCTGTCTCAGTGGACTGACCCCTGGTTTCATGGCTACTCCAGCTCTGAACACATCCCCTTGTTGCCCCACGGCTAGGGAGGTCTTTCAGGGACACAGCTCGGGTGGTGTTTCTCCTCTGCTTGGTGTCTTCCCATCACGCTCAGAACAAAGCCCACCCCAACCCCCCAGCCCCATGACCTGCAGGCCCACGCAGCCCAGCCCTCTGCCCCTCTGTGCGCCTTGTCTTGGCTGGGTCCCCTCTGACCACTCTGGCCTTCTCTCTGGGCCAGGAACCACCCCAGACTCACTCCTGCCTTAAGATTTTTGCACTGCTCGGAAAGCTTTCTCCAGCCGATTGTGTGGCTGCCTCCTGGCCACATAGCCCGCAGCCCCGTCTCCTCCTTGAGGGCCTCGGCGGCCACCTCATCTCCTCCCGCCCCTCTGTGCACCCAGCATTGCCACCTCAATGCACCTCTAGGGGCCCGACCGCTCTTTCCCTTGGGCCTTGTCACAGAGGTGAGAGTGTGGCTCCCTCCAGACGAGGAGCAGGCTTCTCTCTACCTGCCGTCAAAGCCACGGGTTCCCTAAGTGCAGGTCTTCCCTCTGTGTGTGGCATTCCCGCGGTCTCCCAGCGGCCCCTTGCATGGGCGAGCTGGAACACACAGGCTGACACTTCTGTTTGCTGAGCTGGGAGTAACTGGTCATCTTGCTGGGATGCAGTGTCTCGCTGTCCACTTTGGGCACTTACAGGGCTATAGCAGGTTTACTCCTGGCCATCCCCTGGGAGGTTTGGTCCTTCCTCTTGATTGGTGCAGTGAGCAGGAGAAAAATCACATCTCAGGCCCGGTACCCTTGACCTCTCTCTTCTGCCTGCCTGACCAGCACCAGAAGCGGCCTGGTTTATTTTAGGTGTATTTTCCCCCACTGCCCACACGCCAACCCAGGAGCATGGGAACCTGCTCTGACTTGTCCGCTGCCATAGCTGGGGCACCTGGGACAGCAAACACATCAGGCATCAGGCAGCTCAGTAAATGCTTGTTGAATGAAAGAATGAACTGTACGCATGACACCAGGCAGCTCGTGGAAACCACCTTTATATCAATGACCTCCTCGGTCTCAGAGTTTCCGGGAAGGTCGCATTTGCTATGGACTGAATTGTGGCCCCACGTAAACTTCATATGTTGAAGCCCCAACCCCAGTGAGACTGTATTTGGAGACAGGGCCTTTAAGGAGGCAATTAAGGATAAAGGAGGTTATGAGGGTGGGGTCCTGATCCTTATAAGAAGAGAGAGAGAAACCAGGGATGTGTCTGCACAGAGGAAGACCACGGGAGGACACAGGGAGAAGGTGGCCATGGGCAAGCCAAGGAGAGTGGCCTCAGGAGACACCAAACCTCCAACACCTTGATCTCGGACTTCCATCCTCCAGAACCATGAGTAAATAAATGTCTGTTGTTTAAGTCCCCCAGTATTTTGTGATGGCAGCCCTAGCAGACTAATATAATGTCCAATAACAGATGTGCTGTGCAGAAATAGTCCAGCACTAGAGACTCGAAACACACACGGATTTTTCCTTAGAACAGCAGTAATAGGAGCAAATCTCTGTTTTTGTTTGTCTGTTTTATTTCAAATCAATTTAAACATTTTTTAAAATTTTTATTAGAGTATAGTTGATTTACAGTGTTGTGCCAGTTTCAGGTGTACAGCAAAGTGAATCAGTTATACATATACGTACATATATCCACTCTTTTTTTAGATTCTTTTCCCGTATAGGCCATTACAGAGTATTGAGTAGAGTTCCCGTGCTATACAGTAGGTTCTTATTAGTTATATATTTTATATATAGTAGTGTGTATATGTCAATCCCAATTTATTCATCCCCCCCTTATCCCCTGGTAACTGTAAGTTTGTTTTCTACATTTGTGACTCTACTTTTGTTTTGTTAATAAGTTCATTTTGTATCATTTTTTAGTTTCCACATATAAGCAATATCATATATTTGTCTTTCTCTGTCTGACTTACTTCACTCAATATGACAATCTCTAGGTCCATCTGTGTTGCTGCAGATGGCATTATTTTCTTCTATTTTATGGCTGAGTAATATTCCATTGTATGTATGTATGACATCTTCTTTATCCATTCCTCTGTTGATGGACACTTAGGTTGATTCCATGTCCTGGCTATTGTAAATAGTGCTGCAACAAACATTGGGGTGCATATATATTTTCAAATTATGGTTTTCTCTGGGTATATGCCTAGTAGTTAGGATTGCTGGGTCTTATAGTAGTTCTATTTTTAGTTTTTTAAGGAACCTCCATACTGTTCTCCATAGTGGCTGTACCACTTTATACTCCCGCCAACAGTGCAAGAGCGTTCCCTTTTCTCCACACCCTCTCCAGCATTTACTGTTTGTAGATTTTTTGATGATGGGCATTCTGACTGGTGTGAGGTGATATCTCATTGTAGTTTTGATTTGCATTTCTCTAATAATTAGTGATGTTGAGCATCTTTTCATGTGCTTCTTGACCATCTGTATGTCTTCTTTATAGAAATGTCTATTTAGGTCTTCTGCCCATTTTTTGATAAGGTTGTTTGGTTTTTTTTGATATTAAGCTGCGTGAGCTGTTTGTATATTTTGGAGATTGCTTCGTTTACAAATATTTTCTCCCATTCTGAGAGTTGTCTTTTTGTTTTGTTTATGGTTTCCTTTGCTGTGCAAAAGCTTTAAGTTTAATTAGGTCCCATTTGTTAATTCTTGTTTCTGTTTTCATTACTCTAGGAGGTGGATCATAAAAGATTTTGCTGCAATTTATGTCAAAGAGTGTTCTTTATTTGCAAAGCAGAAATAGAGACATAGAGGTAGGGAATGGACATATGGATACGGGGAGAGGGGAGGAGGGGTGGGATGAATTGGGAGATTGGGATTGACATATATACACTGCTGTGTATAAAATAGATAACTAATGAGAATCTACTATATAGCACAGGGAACTCTACTCGGTGTTCTGTGGTGACCTAAATGTGGAGGAAATCCAAAAAAGAGGGGACATATGTATACTGTAGCTGATTCACTTTGCTGTACAGCAGAAACTAACATAACATTGTAAAGCAACTATACTCCAATAAAAATTAATTTTAAAAAAAGGGTTTTGACCTTGCAGGTTGGGATTGTCCAAAATTGGACACTTTACAGAGGAGCACCGTTTATAATTTGCTCTTCCAGGAAAACTGGGCTGTGTGGTTGGCCTGTTTATAAAGGAGATGACATCTATTTAAGTAATGAAGTGTCAGCTAGAAACTTAGAGGTTTTAGTAATAAGGTAATATATTAGGTAAATACAGATGGCACTGCCGCCCCCTCTTCAGGCTGTTTCACGCTCACTGGATGGTGGGCCACTTTTGAAGATTCAGTGTTTCTAGTGAATGAGCTGTAGGAATAGTTCATGGATTCTAAGATGCACGTCTCCTCCACATTCCATCACCTCTAAAATTGCTGGGAGTCGTGCCCCCGCCCAGGTCCAGGGCTGGTTGTGACTGGTTGTCATGGCCCAGGCTTGTGCACACCTGGTCACGGCAGTTTATGGTGTCACCGTTTTTCATGTGCTGAGTTTGATTTGCTGGTTAAAACATCTTCAGAGGGATTACACTTGACCCTGCATTGAAGAGAGATGGTGCTGTGTGCACAGAAGGATGGGGGGCAGAGAGTGGCACTTGGATTTCATCTTAATGGAACAGGTAAGCCTCTTTAAGACATGACTGTGAGTCTACACTTCCTTGCCCACCAGAATCAAGTGCTTTATGTATCCCAAAGAAGGAAGGTCTCTAGAGGTAGATGAATTTATCATTCTTTTTTATTGCTGAAATACATAAAAAACAAATCAGTCAGCCCACCCTAAGCAAGAAAACACCACCCCTCAGCTTGCAGAGGGCTGTCTGCAGCTTGGAATAACATCCCAGAGGCAACTCTGACAGCATCCTCGCTCCTGAGGTGTCAGGACATGGGGCATCATTGATGAAGAATTCCAGGAAATCTTAATTTTCTTTTCATGTTTGCACAACAGTGATGTTGGAAAGAAACCTCTGTCTATAAATGTAGAATAAAAACTAGAAGTGCTATAAAAATGTGGGGTCCTAGTTAACCTAGAAGCTTACTTTTGTTCTTAATTTCTTTCACGTTATGTCTAACAATTATGGAAACAGCGATGGTTAATTTTATGTGTCAACCTGACTAGATCATAGTATCCATATTTTGGTCAAACACATCTGAATGCTGCTGTGAAGGTGTTTTTAAAATGTGATTAACGTATAAATCAGTAGACCCTGAGTAAAGCAGATGACCCTCCATGATGTGGGTGGGCCTCATCCAATCAGCTGAAGCCTCAAGAGAACAAACTTAGGTCAGCCTGGGAAGAAGGAATTCTGCCTCCAGACAGCCTTCTGCTTCAAGCTGCAGCAGCATCCCTTCCTTGAGTCTCCAGCCTACCAGTCCACCCTGCAGATTTTGGACTTGCCAACCCCCGTAATCATGGGAGCCAATTCCTTCAAATCAAACTCTCTTACAGATAGGTAGGTAAATAGAGAGAAAATAGAGACATAGAGACATAAAGACATATAGATAGAGACATATCTATAGATATGTAGAGATATATAGATAGAGACATACACACACACACACACACACTACTGGTTCCGTTTCTCTGGGGAACCCTGACTAATGCAGAGATTCGGGTTCAGTAAACATGGCCGTGGTTCTGTTACCGATCCAAACTTGGGTCTGCTTGCCTATGTGCAGTAAAGCCAATCTACTGACACTGGGTTGTGGTGAAGGAAAGTGCAGCTTTTATTGCAGGAGCCAAGCAAGGAGTCCAGGCAGCTAATGCTCAAAAAGACCTAAACTCCCCAGTGGGTTTCAGGGAAAGGTTTTTAGAGACTGGGTGAGGGAGGGGGGTTGTGGAGTGTGTGATCAGCTTGTGGACATTCTTCTGATTGGTGGCAAGGGAGTCAACACCATCAACCTTCTGGTTCCAACTAGTCTGGGGTCTACATGCTTGTGGGCAACATACAGTTAACTTCTTCCACCTGGTAGGGGTTTCATTACCTGCAAAATAGCTCAAAGGACATGGCTCAGAATATTATCTATAGCTCTTGAGGAGGAACTAAAGGACCTTGACTTTGTTTAATGGCTAAACTATTGTTATTTTGGCTTGCTTAACTGTTTCCTTTCTTTCTGCATTTTTTTCACTTCTCTGATTAAATTTACTCTTTGGAAATCAGGGAAGGCCTAAGAAGCTAAGGTTTTTCTGCAGACAAGAGACAGGCAGAGGACATGGGGGTGGAGGGTGTCTATTCAGCGAAGGCCCCATGGGGTCCTGCTCGGTTACAGTTCCTGCTCTGAATCTTGTTGCATTTTTTTTTCATTAGTTTGGATATCATTGGTTTATTATAAAAGAGAAACATGGAAATTATTTACATGGTGAAAGATTTCAGAACTTCAGTGGAATAGGCAGCTAGCTTCACGTGATGCCATTTCAATAGTGACTTATTTTAGTCAACATATTTTCCAAGAATGTCACCATCTCTAAATAAGAAATAATCCTTGTCGTCTAGAACTACTTTGGTGCCTCCATATTCTGGGAGAAGAACTTTATCTCCGACTTTCACACCAGCTGGTTGAATCTCTCCACCCTTTCCTTTAGAGCCCGATCCAACAGCTACTACCGTTGCTTGCAATTCTTTTCCTTGTGATTGTTTTGGAAACATAATGCCTTCTTTGCTTACTGTTTTGGCTGCACTTCTTTCAGCTAATACTCGGTCAAAGAGGGGAAGAAACTTTCTAAATGCCTGTGCTGCCATGACGCCGGTTGCCACAGTTCGTACTCTGCTCTCTAGCCACCGCCACAAGGAAGAGACCCTCTAGTTGCATTTTGTGCAGGCTCTCCAAGCCTCATCTCAGCCTTCAGTGAAATGTGAATGATGCACCGTCCTCACGGGGTTATCATGAGGGTTTCGGGAACAAGACTGTTAAAGCATTTGGCCAGGTGCCAGGCTTGGAGGAAGACGGAAGAGCCTGAAGCTCCGTGCAGGGGAAGGCACTTAGCACCACTGGTTGCATTCAGAATTCTTTGTGCCCTAGGAGGCTTACCTACGAGTACAGAGAGGTCAAAATGTGCCCCACGTTGCCCAGCTGTGCTCCCATCCCCAGTGCTCTGTAAAGGTGTGTGAGGAGGTACCCTCTGTGGGATCTGCCTGGGAGGACATAGGAAGTTAACAGGAATCCTAGCCCACTGTTGTCCCCTCTCAGAAATACTGGAGAGATCAGCCAGTCCATAACTGTGTGTGTCATAGCTCCTCCTCCTCCTACCTCAGCTCTCCCTCACTCTAAAACCTCTGTGGAGCATAGTAAACCTACCTCCCCCAGGTCGGCTCTCTGACTGAACCCCTGAGGGTGTCTGAGCCCCATGTTACGATACTGTTCTGAGCAAATGAAGTGAAACCACCGTGGTGCTAAAAACTGCAGTCAGCCCTCCTCCCGCTGAGCGTCTGGTAGACTGGAAACCTCAGGTATCTTGGCATCACCCACTGGCTAGGAGAGGCCCCCAGCAAAGCCTGTGCATGCATCTAGGATGAACTGCGTCCTCCTGTGTTACTCCTCCCTGGGATGAGAAGGAGAGTGCAGATCTGAACTTGTGTAGATTTCTTTTAGTCCCAAGTTGCTGTTTTCAGGGATAGTCTCATTTTCAGTATGAAAAAAACATAATGAACATAACTAGATTGTATTATCATTTAAAAGATTCATAACAGCAGTATTTTTAATCTTCATTTTTACAGATCTTTATTCAATATCAGAACAATGACTAAACTCTGGAGAGAAAAGAAATTAGCTGTTATTTCAATGAACCTAAATAACATTGATTTTTATTTTTAAATTAAATCTTGAGTAAATTAATTCATAGATCTGGGTTGCCAATAAACCCTAAGAGAAGCAATAACATTTTATTTACTTGCAGGTTAAAATGGTCTCTCTTCTCATGAAACACTCACTCAAAAAGCCAGAGTAGGTTCTTACCCAGGACACCCAGGGAAAGGACATTCCCTAGCCAGTAGGCTAGGGGGAGGAGAGGCTGTTGAAATGATTTCCTGATTTCCATTACTCAGATGTAAGTTTCATGAAGGCAGGGTTTCTTTTTTGGTTTGTGTTCACTGCTCCATCCCCAGCCTTTAAAACAATGCCAGCTAGCACTTAGTAGGTGCTTAATAAATATTTGATGAATGAGTGAAGCAATCATTTATCATTTATAGTTTTCTCCCATTCCCCCCCCCCATCATATACCAGTAACAATGGGCACTCAACAAAAATAGGAAGTGACCATTTTATATTAGAATAGGTGTTTATATCATTGGGATTATTACATTGCTTTGTGCATGGTGAGATAGAGTTATTAAATAATCTCTTTAAAGATCTAGCTGTCAGTGTAAAGTTACTTTGCCAGATATTAAGGCATACCACAAATCTCTAGTGATTAAAAATTGTGGTCTTGTGCAAGTACAGACAAATGGACCCACAGCACAGAAGAAGGAGCTCAGAAACAGACTTCCATAGGACAGGAGCTTAATATACGTTAAGGTGGAACCACAAATCAATAAGGAAAGTTTCTATGTAGAAACTCTCCATAGAGGGAAATTTGAATATAGAGAAAAAGGAAACTGGATCTATACCAAACACCACATACAGAGGTTAAAAAGACTTAAATGTGAAAGATAAAATTATAAAGTTAATTGAAGAAGGTTTAGCTATAGGAAGGACTTAAATGAACCTGACGAGCACAAATTATAAGGCAAAAAAAAAAGAGAAAGAATTTGATCACATTAGAATTAAGAATTTCTGTTCAATGAAGGTGACCTTGGATAGCACCCACAGTCAGATGACATTCTAGGGGGAATCTCACCAATTTCAAGTAACAATATGCAGGGAACTCTTCCAAAGCAACGGAAACCAAGAAAAGCCCAGATGGAAAAAAGGGCAAAGTATCTGATCAGACATTTTACAGGACAGGAAAATCACAAGGTTAAAAAGCAAAGGAAAGATGCTCCAAATCATTTTTAATCAGAGAAGCATGCATTGGAGGGCAACTGAATGGCCTTTTGTAAGTGACAGTGAAATGCTTGTAAGCCTTCCACTAGTAGCTCTGGTCACGAAAACAGGCAGACTTAAGAAAATGACACCTCCCTCCCCCTTCCAGAACTGTGATTTAATAATGACAGAGAATGAGCAGGAAACGTGTGTCATTCTGTTCATAAGAGGCAGAGACAAGAGTAGGGATGCTTTCTAGGAAGAAGGCAACAGTGGACCATGGAGGGGTAATGGAGGACAGTAAGCAGAGAGGCCAGGGGAGACCAGGGCAGGCAGGAGGCGACCCTCTGTCCCAAAGGGAGCCATGGAGGCTGGAGGGAAGGGAGATGTTGGCCCTGGTCTCCCCCAGGACCCCCGCAGCCCAGCAGCTCCCATGCCCCCTCCAGTCCTGGTTGGTGATCCTGGTGGGTAACAGCCACCACCAAGCCAGAATCAGCCCAGAGGGTGGGAACTGAGGTGACTGAGGTCCTCGATGGGTGCTGGCAGGAGAAGAGAACAGATCCTACCCCAGTTTATCAGAAAGGGCGTCCCTGGCTCTTCCTGGAGAGATGCTCGGAAAAGCTGGGGAGCTGAGCTGAGATGCAGAGCCGCACAGGTCCTCTGAGTGCCCTCGTGGGCAGGGGGTGGGGTGAGGCAAGTCAGTTCGGGGGTCATTCTCAGTGTCCACGTGCCACCTGCCCCTTTGCATTGGGTGCGAGGTCTGCGGTGCTTTCTGTGGATGGTGGTTAGAAGAGCCATTCTGCGTGACTGCGGCAGGGTTATTTCCAGCAGTCCAGGGCAAGACCCCTGGCGCTGGCCTCTGTCCCCCCTCTGCCCCTGGGCTATTGCTCCCAGAGGAAGCCCTGCCAGTGTCCCATCACTGGGGCCTGGTGAGTGTTTCCTGAGCACTCCTAGGGGCCAGCCATGTCCCGAGTGGGCTCTGAGGCCGCAGAGGTGAGCACGCCCGCATCCTGGTGGGGAAGACAACACATAAACAAGAAAATGATCTGGCGGTGATAACTGCGGTGCAGAGAACTAAGGGTGGTGTGGCAGAGAGAGCCTGGCCCACTCCAGCCTGAATGGTCAGCAGAGTGTCTCAGAGGAGACGTTCAGGGTGAGACCTGTACCGGGGGAGGAGCCAGGCATTGGGAACAACAGATGAAAGAAGCTCCGGGTTAGGACCCAAGGCGGCCAGCTGGTCGGCGGGGCGTGGGGCCCGGGATGCCGGGGAGGGAGGCAGGGCTGAGCAGGACAGGCTTTTGTGAGCCTGGCCATGGAGTTTGGGTTTCAGACTCCGGGAGGTTTTCAGTTGGGGGTGATGAAATCTGGTTTTTGCTTTTTAAAAAAGTCACTGCCTGCTGTGTAGGGCTTAGATTGTAGTCAGGCAAAGGATGCAGGGGTATCAGGCAGTGGGGCAAGAGATATTAGGAAGTAGCCAAGGTGGGGACTGGAGGCCACGAGAAGGGGAGAGATGTGATGTGTGTTCTAATCTGCCCACTGGCTGCATGTGGGGCCAGAAAAAGAGAAGAAATCAGGAAGGCTTAGGTTCTTGGCTGGGAAGCTGGGTGGCTGCCAGTGCTGTTTATTAAGCTGGGGAGGGAAGAGGAGGGGTTGGAGAGAGTGTGGGATAGGAAGTGAAGAGGTCTGGCTGGGTGAGGCTGGGATGGAGTGAGTGGAAACGTCAGGAGGGCAGGCAGACGCAGAAATCCAGAGTTGTGGGGAGATGTCTGAGCTGGAGGTAGGGCTGTGGCCTCCTCTGCGTCGCACAGATGCTGTTTAGAGCCTTCACGTATGAGTGCATTTAAGGAGAGTGTCAATGGAGATGGAGACAAGGAGCAGCCCCGGCCAAGCCCTACTCCCCAGGACCTTTGTCCTCGGGAGCTGGAGGGGAAGGACGAGGCCCAGGAGAGCTGCAGGAAGGCAGGTTTCAAATGGGGCAAAGGCCCCCTCTGTGGAATATTCTTGAAGGCCAGTTAGTATAAAATCCACTTCATGGCAGATCATAGGAACACATGTCAGCCTGGTCAACACAAAGCCGACTAGAAAGCCTTTTAGCTGCTGGGTTACCTGACTCCCTCATCATGGGCCCATGTCACAAATACCCATTTAGGTAAGCTTTTCCTATTCTACAAACTAGAAGAGGAGATGGGACTTCCTTGACCCTCCTACTCAAAAAGAGGGGCAAAGCAAGAAAACCAAAAAATAAGATGAATGATGGAATAGAAAATTTGGAAAAATCCCTAATAAATCATTAATTTTGTATATTTAACAGAATCCAACTTCCTAGGGACCAAGTGACTCACCTAAGATGCCAGCTCGTTGTAAGGTCAAGACTAGAAATCAAGACTTCTCCCTCTCAGCCCACTGTTTCCACCACGAATATTCTGGGAAAGGAAGTCACTTTGTATAGTAGTTTGTATTTGTTAATCCTAGACTCCTACTTTGTCCACTATACATAAAACAGACAAACAATAAGGTCCTACTGTTTAGCACAGGGAACTGTATTCAATATCCTGTAATAACCTATAACGGCAAAGAATCTGAAAAAATGTATAACTGAATCACTTTGCTGTATACCTGAAACTAACACAATATTGTAAATTAATTATACTTGAAGTAAAAAAAAAATGTCACTTTGGTAAATGTCCCAATTCTCTGATTCTTACCCCGATTTACAAAGAGGACCTTGACCTCTGACCCTGTCTCCTTGAGACCTTCCCTCGGGCAGTTCCATAAAGGCCCCTCCTCCTGCAGGCTTGATGCCTCAAGGCAGTGTATGCTGCCCCCAGGCTGCCATTAGTGGGTTGAGGATGGGTGGGCCCAGAGGGCTCTACAGGCCACAGGAGTTAGTTACATTGTCTGAGTTGCTGTGAGACATCGGCTGGAAGGCAGCTGAGCAGTGGAGCCAGTTGCAGCCCCCCAACGCCCTCATCCCAGGATCCCAGATGGAATTGTGCCCTCCCCACACACTCAGACTTCAGCGAGCTGTTTTGTGCTTTCTCTTCTTTTTTTAAGATTATTTAATGCCTTCCTCCCTTTCTCCCTTCCTTCCTTCTTCCCTTCCTTCTTTCCTTCTTGTTAGAGGATTTCTTTGAGTCTTTGAGTCAAGAGACCTGGGTTCCAGTCATGGCGTCCCCTCTGAGGTCTTCAGCGTTCTCATCTATAAAACGAAAGCTTTAGGGTCCCAAACCAGCAGCGTCAGCATCACCTGGGAACTTTCTAGAAGTGCGCATTCTCAGGCCCTCCCAGCCCTCCTGAATCAGAATCTCTGGGCGTGGGTTCAACCACTTGGTTTTCACAGTCCCTGCTGGCTCTGACCACCCACCCACCCAGCCCACCGCCATGGTATCAGAGGTCCCTGGCCGCTATTGGCCCTGGTCTATCTGGGAGGGATGACATTCTCCATCTCCCAGGGGCGCTGAGTCCACAGGGCAGTGGTGCTACACCTCCGCATGGTAGAACCTTAGAATCCAGAGATGCGTCTGGCTGGGAGGACTTTAAATTGTACCCTCACCCTTCCTCCCAGCTGTTGAGAATCCTCAGACTGGATGGGACCTGGGAATGAAGTCTCCCGGCCCTGGCACCAGTAGCTCTAACTGCATGAAAATGGTGTGGAGGCAAGGTTGGTGGGCTCTAACGCAGCACTGCTTTTCATAGTTTCACCTCTGTCTTCCCCAGAAACACAACTACTGGTGTCTTTTTGCAGATATAATTGTGACAAGGAGAAGAATAAGGATTGGCATTTTCTGCTCCCTTTTCCCACCTGCTCCCCACCCCCTACCCCACCACCTTCCCCTGTGTTGCTCTGCTCTGGGGCCAGCTGTGCTCATCAGATGGATCTGAGAAGTGGAAGAAAATAAGAGGCTGAAATCATTCATATTCGAAACGGGAAAAAGCTTCCGCTGAATGACAGACTGGAGCAGCCAGAGGAGACGAGGAGGAAGGGGCTGGGGTCGTGAGGAGACTCAGGCAGCTGACTCAGTTGGGGAGTTTAGGGCAGTGGATAAGCCCCAAGTCATGACACGGGCTCACAGTGTATGCGGCGTGAGTCCCCATCCCTGGTGACCCTCAGGGAAGGCATCCACTCCCAACTTTCTTACAGAAAAGCTAAGACCATCCAGTCTCAGGGTTAGGGTTAGGGTTAGGGGTTAGGGTTAGGGTTTGGGTGTCTTTTGAATGTGCTGCCTATTGAAATCATCATCAAGGTGTGAGCAAATGTGTCCAGGACTTCTGAGGTTGTGATAAGGGGCCTCAATAACACCAGACTAGGTGGGGAGAATATGCATTTGAAATATAATCATGGAGAAAGACAAGTGTGTTGTCCTTATGCCTATGTCTTTTAGTTTCAGAGAGTTCATGTAAATAGTGACTTGACTTTATTTTTTATTTCCAAAATTAACATTTAGCACTAGAAACATTGACACCATTGACATTTTGGTGGGGATTACTCTCAGACACCTTGGGAGCGATTGTGTTTCTTGGGGAATACCGCAGCAGGCCAGGAAACAAATATTCCCACTTGTTTGTATGTGAGGCTGAATATGATTCTGATTCCAGACAAAGTTCCCAGCAGATCTCTTAGTTTCTATCCCGTGTGGGGAACGACGTGGCTTGGCGATGTTTAGCGTTGCTTATAGTGAGCACTTGCAGATATTCTTTGTAACCTTCACTCAGTGTTTAATTGGGAGTATCATCCCTGAGAGTCTCAAAAGTTTGAAATTCACTTCCAACCTCCTTAAGACTTCAATGATGTCAGAGATCTAACTGGGTGTAAGAGATGGTCATCACTGTATGACAATGGCCAGAGAGACTGGAGAGAATAGAATTTGGAGTTGGAGTCCCTGGATTTCGTAATTGATTGGCCTGGGAAAAGTCACTGAATCTCTTTGAGCCTCTGTCTGTTCATGTGTAAAATGTATATAAAATAGAATCCCGGAATATTGAAGATGGAGCAATGGAGATGATATGAACAAGCTCTGTGTAAACTACAAAGGGCCCTGCAAATCTGGGCTCTGTGCTGTGGATGACTTTGGAGTTATCAGCACCTCTGTTCTAAGGATGCCCTTCCCTTCAGCTCTCATTGGTGCATGTGCATAGAAACGACCCTGTCTCTGCACCCCAATACCACTGGTACCACTACTGCAGTTGATTGACAGGTGCCTCACCCACGCCAGGGCCGGCACGGTCCTAGCTGTGGACTGTTGATGACTGACCCAAGGAGGGTACCTGAAGGGCAAGGCATTCTTTCCTGGGACCTTGCACGTGGTTCTTCAGGAGAGTCTTCTCTTCATCAGTAGCCACTGGGATGGAAAACAGGAGAGGCAGAGATGGGAGTTGAGAGAACATCGTTTGGGTACCTTATAGCATAACATTGGTTCCTGCCCGGTCTGGGGCCCAGATGGCTCCTGGCTCTCAGAGTCAGTTTCACCAACTCGTGTGGGTTTCTGTAACTGCAGTCCAAAGAGCCCTTTGGCATGATGACACCTTCATCAGGCACATTAGTACAAAGTCTTTTCTGTATTTCTCAGGGTCTGAAATCAGGTTTAATGCATTAATACAAGGAAGAGAAAGTATAGGTATAAATATTGGAAAGGCAGAAACAAAACTTATTCTTTGCAATCAATTTACCTAGAAAATCAAAGAGAACCCATTCATTCACCCAGTTATTAAAAAATGAATTCTTGATTATTACTCTGGGTCTGGCATTGTAGAATGACAGAATGATAATTCAGTATACTGTCCAACTACAAGATACTGTAATGATATAACAGTAGGCTTTTAGGTTAAATAAAGCATATTACAAATTCTTTGATGTTGGACAAGGCTTGGGCCATTACTGGGGGATTCCCTGTATTCCATAGGGTCTTATGCCGGTATGAATTCCCTGATTTCTTCTAAGGATTGAACCATATCTAAAGATCTTCCCACATTGTATTCATGGGAGGGATTTTGCACTGCTGTGAATTCTATGCTATGTGTGACATTGCCTGCCATTTCTCTAAGCCTCTCTGCATTGTCTTTACTCAAAGGGATTCTCACCATTATGACTTCTATGATGTATTTTGAGGCTTGAATTAAGTCTAAAGAACTTCCTACATTTTTCACACTCAAAGGTTTCTCAGCAGTAGGAGTGCTCTGATTTCCAGCAAGTGGGTGCTGTGCACTGAACGCCTTCCCACACTCACTGCAGTCACAGGGCACCTCTCCAGCATGAGTTCCGAGAGGCTTTCCACATTCCTACAGCCATTGGGTCCTCCTCCATTATAGGTTCCCTGATGCAGGGAGGGAAATGTACGTTTTCTGTACGTGGTCATCTCTCCATAGCTGATTAGCTACCTAACTCCAAACTTGGAAAATTTATCATTCCTATTAGAGAATCAAATCCTTTCCTGCTGTGTCCTTTAAGAACTCAGTTTCAAGGTAACACATAGCTTCACTTGCTAAGCCAACAAATGCGTGCTGTCTTCTTATTCCTTCCGTCACAACCACCAAGGGTCCCTTTTGTTACTCCAATAATGCAATCACATCTGGCTTAGAAAACACAATGTCCTGCCTTGAGATCAAGCTACTTGCTTCCGTGACCACGTGGTGGTGGACCTTCTTGGGAGCAAGGTCCAGACAACCCTATGGTTCCTGCAGGACACACCCGCCACGCCTCTGCATGTCACGGATCTCTGTGCCATGGTTTTCCACCTGCAAGGTCTGATCAGTCCTCCTTGGGTTTCTCCGGTTGGAGAAGTATCTCTTGAGCCAAATATCTATGTTGAGATGTAAAACAACATTTTCCCTCCTCCTTGAGGTCCTTCTTTTGGAGAACAGCAGGCCTTACGCATGTAACAAGATGGAATGAGGAGGGAGGCTGGGCCATCTCTGACATCAGTCCAGGGTCCCAGCTCAGAGCTGTGGTGATGTTGTGGTTCTGAGCCACGGAGTGGCTCTCTCAGAGCTCTGCCAGGGGATCCCTTCTAGACCTCCCCATCCCAGAGTGAGTTGGCTCTACCTTCTTGCTAGAAACCTTCATTGTCAGACCCACTATCTGACTTTTTTCTTGAGGACATTTCTCTGCTGCCACCCATGTGGTTATGAAATGCGGTGACGGAGGAAGCAGCAGGGCACAGAGAGCCATGGGGTGCAGTGACACACCCCACAGTGGTGCACTCGCACAGGATCCCCTGTCACCTGTCTCCCAAGCACCGTCCACCACTCACCACTGCACCCATAGCTGAGGCGACATACCCCAGCCTTGAGCCACAGCCCCTTGCACTGGCTCACCCATCTTCTGTCTGGCTCATACAAAAGGAGGTTCTTGTAACACGATTCCTGTCCAAGCTCCAGGCCTCTTTGCCTTCAGTGCCCAGGCAAACTCAGAAAGTATTGTTGGAAGATAGAGAACTTGCTGTACTAGATAAAAACCTTTGTTTTAAATAATAGTAGTAGCTAATATTAATTGAATGCTTATTCTGTACCTAGCCCTGTTTTGTGTGTGTTACAGAATGCATCATTGAATTTTCTAATCTTGCCCCACTTGATAGATGAGGAAACTGAAGCTCAGTAAGATTATGTTGTTTGTGCAAAGTGACACACCTAATATGTGGCTTGAATAGGGCAGCTTTCACTGCTACGTACACATACCCAAATGTCCTGGCTCAAGTGCAAGGGCATTCTTAAGTTAATTTGTTTTCTGTTTTATTTTTGTGGTTGTGTTTCTGTAATTCTGACTGATGGTGAAGAGGACAAAGGCTGTTGGTACATTTGGTGCTATTGTGTTGATTTGTGCAAAGGCACCACCTTTGCTTTTCACCATCAGTGTCAGCACCGTGAAAAGACAAACACCATCTTAGAGTGATTGTTTTGACCTTGTGGATCCCCTGGAAGGGTCTTGAGGAAGCTCCGCTTTGGGGTTCTTTCACGGCCATTGAAGTCCGGGCCCCTGGGTGCTGGAGACATCATCCCCTCCATACTTGCCCACAGCAGGTGTCTGTTAAACTCAGCTTTTTCATTTCCTGTTTTCTAGCAGCTGGGGGTTCTGCCTTTTTCCCCTAGTCTTTAAGCACTTTCTCCCTGGGTTTCCAGAATGCCACAGCATTTCGGTTTCTCCCCAGCTCAGTGGCCACCCCTTTCCCAGCCCAAGTGTTGGTTCTTGGTATTTCCTTGTCCACCTGACCTTCAGATGTTGGAGTTCTTACAGGCTCAGTCCAGAATCCTTTTCTTTTTAACTCAACTCTTGTTTGGTGTCTCAAGACCTGTGGCTTTCAATGCTAGTTTTGTGCAGATTCCCAAAGTTATCCCACCACTCAGAACTGTCCTCTGTGCCCCGGGCCAGCATGCTAGTCACCTGGGTGACATCCCCACGTCAACGTGGGGTTTCAAAGGGAGCTCTGTCTGTCGGCCAGCTTCTGCTCCAGGCCTCCCGATGTTCAGAGATTTTGGATTCACATGTAACACCTGTCTTTCAGCACAGCCAATCCATCATGAAGTCATGAGAAGTTATTTCTAAAATTACCTGCTTTCCATTGTCACTGCCCATCTGCCAGTCAGGTCCTCAGGCCCCTTGCCAGGACTGTTGCTGTCACTGTCTGCCTGGCCTGCCCTGCCCCACACCATCCCCCAGCCAGGGCCCCTACTCAGGCCCTCCCTGTTCAACACTCCTCAGGCTTCCCGCCGCCCTGCCTGCACCCACGGGGCCCTGTCCCTCGCTTTCTGACCTCACCTTTTGCCTCTTTACCTGCCCATCCAGATCCAAGCACATTGATCTCTGGTGGACTCTGGGGACAGACCCAGCCTTTGGCCCCCTCTGGGCTTTCTGTTTCTGGTTATGAAGTTCCTTTGGGCCTCATTTCAGTGAGCAGCTCTGCAGCTAAGCTCCTGCATCCCCCCCACCAGACTCCCGTATCACCTCACCCTGCACCCCCTCATGACTCTAACCTTTGGGTTATCATCATGCGGTCAGTCCCCACCAGTGTGGGTTCTGAGCCAGCCGGAGCCCACCTGCCTTGTTCCCGCACGGAGGCAGGGTGGGTGCAGTAACTACGTTGGGAACACGGGCATCACAAAAGACCCCCGCCCACCAGTGAGAAACACATGCCCTCAAATGGCCAAAGGACCGGGGAAAACAGTTCACAAAAGAAAAATAGGAATGACCTATGAGGTTTCAAACCGTGTCCAACTTTGCTAGTAATCGGTTTCTGGAAAACCACTCTGCAGTATGTATCAGGATCCTTGAAACTCATACTCAGTGCCCCACAGTCCCACTTTTAAGAATCTTTCCTATGGAAACGACTAAAGATACGATGCAGACTTATATGTGAGGATGTTTATCCCTTATTATTTAAAATCTGTCCTAAGTGGTTGGAAGTAGTAAAAATGCCCCTCGTTAGGATAAAGGTTAAATGAATAAACAGTGGGTGAGGTGAGTGGCCCAGTGTGGCTGGAGGATAGACAGTGCATCTGGGGATGGAAAGGCTATGTGGGCACCAGGCAGTGCAAGGCATCGGGTGCCAAGTCAGAATCTAAGGAGAGGGGAGATTGTGTTGTCCTAGCTGACCCAGGATGGACCTGGGGTGTGTGTTGCCTTTAAAAATGTAAAGATGTACCCGTTGTCATAGTCAGGCATTAAAGTACATTTTTGTGAGCAAGAATGCAAAACCATGCCTTTCAGGAAAGACAGCTGGGTGCCAAGGGTGGTCTCACAAAGTTGGGGTACCTGGGAGGGCCCTGTGTCATGTGCAGCCTCGCATAGCCCCAAACTTCGACATACTCAAGCTGGTCTGGTTCAGGATGTTCTGGTTACTAACTGCTTCATAGCAAATGACACCACAACTTAGCAGATAAACTACTTTTTTATTAAGCCGGATTCAGACACAATGAAGATGACTTGTCTCTGTTCCATGACATCTGGGGTCCCAGCTGGAAAGAATGAAGATGGGATTAACCTGAAGGCTCCTTTTGGGGCCTGGGTTTGGATGACGCAAACACTAGGATTGCCCACGGACCGCCTGCACACGCCTGTCCGTGTAGCCTGGCATCCTGATAGCATGGCGGCTTCAGGGCTGTTGTTACAGGATTCCAGGAGTCAAGGCTGCATCACCTGTGAGCACCCATCCTAGGAGGTCACCCCCTGCCTGCTGTGTTCTCTTGATCCTATGGTCGTGAGCCTGCCAGGAATCAAGGGGAAATGTAGTGGACCCCTCCTCTTGGGGGAAGGGGTAGCAAGGCCACGTAGTAAAAGAGCAGATATGATGCTGTGATAATAGAAATGCCCTTGCCTTGTTAGAAAATAGTTTGCCACAAGGGGTATTATTAACTTTAACCAGGCAAACAAGAGGCTGATGTATAACCCTACTGTTAAAATTTGCTGTGAAAAACTGCTAAGTAGATCCAGAATATGTCCCCCTATGGTCAGTGCCTCCTTCTCCCTGGGGAAAGTCTACAGAAGCTGCTGACTGTTTAGAACATGGCAATATGAGGAATTGAAGGGCAGGGCCCAGCATCTCCAACCATCCAACCTAGTGCCAGCCCGTCTTGTGTAGAGATGTACTTGGCAGTCAACTTGGCGGAAGACTCCTACATATCCCCCTGCCCTTTCTCCTCTGCGGAAGGCAGCATGAGCAGCTCTTTCTTGCTGGGGATCTTCTTACCAACGAGGACTCCTTCCTCTGTTCTCCCCACATAACTTATGTGGGAAGACTTAGCTAGTAAGTGAAAACCCCTTACTGAATCCCTTTTCCAGGCCAGGGGCATTTTCCAGGGTCACTGAAACCTCAGGCTTCAGAGTTCCCAGGCCCAGGACAGACTGTCACAGGCGCCAAGCTCAGGATGGCTCCTGCTGGCGCCTCCTGTGTCCTGCAAGACTCTCTGCTGTAAGGGGGCTTGATTTAGGTTTCTTGTTAGTTTAATTCAAGAATCTAATCCAGAGTGAATTTGATTACCCCCTGATTTCTAAAAGATAAGTAGCTCTTTCTTACGTTTCAGGAGCCCCTTTAAATAAATGATTTAGATATAATATATACATAAAGTAGGAGCTAGTTCGAACATTAAGTGCTTATGTGCACATTATTAGAAGTGGAGAAAACAGCAGGAAATTTCGTGGGACCAGCTAAATTGATGCCTGGTTGCTTTATTTTTGTATGTATCACAGCGCATCGTGCTACTCTGTCCTGGGCCTCTGGGCTGCCCTAGGAAACTTCAAAGGCCTTCACTGGAAGTAGGCAGGTGTGCAATTCCCAGTCTCTTGTAGGTTCTCTTTGTAACTCTTGCAGGGTTGGCAGGACCCTTGGAGAAGGTGAATTCCAAACCCTCCTTTACCAAAGACAGATCTAGAGTGGCCATGCCCCTTCCCTCTGTGTCCCTGTGTTGTAGGCCCCCACACCCCATGTCCCTCTCGCTCATCCTCCCCGCCCCACCAGGCCTACACAGTGTCCAGGAGGAGGGCTCTGCTGACCATAGGTTAACAGTGACAATCTGGTTTGATGTTCAGGAAGTTTCACCAGGAGCCCAAATCTGGGCTGAAAAAAGTGTGACAATACTTTGAAGTTGTTTCCTGGAGGTTCAGACCCAGGCAGACATCTGTTTTAATATACAGAGCCAGGGCAAGGAGCAGGTTTCTTCCTCTGCCTGCAGGAACGTGAGGTATGCAGCAATATGCATCTTTTTTCTTATGTAACAAATGCTATTTATATGAAATGATTGGCTTTATCACACCCATGAGATAATTCTGATACCAGGTTTGCTTCCCATGCAGCCTCTAAGAACGTGGATGAAATGCATATGCTGCCCGGCTGCCTTTGAGTGCAAGTTTAAATCAGTGAAGCAGACTTTTCAAAGTGCATTAGCACCGTGTGACTCTTTCTTATGCGAGTTTCAGTTCCAAGATCCCAGCCAGGTGTCAGTTTGGGGTCACAGTGCCGCAAAAGAAAGGGATGCAGGGCCTCGGGGACACGCTGGCCTCTGGGCTTAGCGGTGCACATGGGCTCGGGAGGTGCAGTGTTCGACCTCTACAGTGAACCTGGGAGAGAGCTAAAGGGAGAACAGTCTTTTTTTTCAAAATGACTGGAACTCTTCTGTGGAAATGAACTGTTTAGATGTATTCAAAGTGTCCAAAATATTTTTTTTTTATTTTCATCAAGTAGATTGTATCCTTTTAAGATACAGCTGTTTTCCCAAGTGTCCCGTCTGTGTAACTTTCCTATGGGGCTGAAATGCAACATTTTATTACAAACACTGGTGTCCACAGTGATCTTTGTTTTATGGATCCTGTTGAAATTACAAGACTGAAGAGTGAAGACATTATTCTTGATTTGGGGGGTTGGGGAGGGGAGGGGAAGAGCAGGGAAAGAAAGGAACACCCCCCCCATTTATGTGTGTGTAATATATGTATGTGCATCTTTTTTATTTTTTTAATTTTATTGAAATATAGTTGATTTACAATTTCTGCTGTACAGCAAAGTGATGCAGTTGTACATATATATACATTCTTTTTCATATTCTTTTCCATTACGGTTTATCACAGGATATTGAATATAGTTTCCTGTGCTATACAGTAGGAGCTTGTTGATTATCCATTATATATATACTAGTTTGCATCCGTTAACCTCAAACTCCCAATCAGATGTATGCACATCTTGTTTCTTTGTTTTTTCAAAAAACATGTTTCATCTCCCACTCACGCCCCCAACTGAGGAGAGGTTTCCTCTGCATCGTGGGCACATTGATGCACACAAGGGCTCCTGGAGGGGAGGGGGCAGGCCCAGGGCAGGGCGTCCTCCCAGCAGGTGGAATGCTGCCCCTTGGTGGCAGGTGCGCTGTGTGTGGTTCTGGGGCACCTTCAACTAGAAGATGCACTTACTTTGTCAGGTACTTGAAACTTTTCCTTGGGTTCTATATTTTTTTCTTTTTGAAAAGTAATTTGCAGTGAGCGAGTCTGGTATTCTCAGACCTTCCCATCACCGTGGGGGATCCAGGTGGAACCCCTCCATCTCACACGTGGCACATCCGTCCTCACGGTTGTCATCCTCTGTGGTTTATCTGTGAACATAGCTCCTGGACCCCCACAGAGGAGCCTTGCGGCTCTTATGATGTAGAACTTGGACCACAACCTGGAGCTACTGTCCTTAGACTTAATGTCTGCTCCTCCTGCCCCTCTCCGTGGGGCTAATAACTCAGCCAGTTCCATCCCTCTTCCTGAGATGGAGGCCCACTTGGCCGACCACTGGGAACTCTGTGTCTAAGAACCATTCCCCTTCATCCTAACCTGCCCCTCCTAGGGGCCCCTCCAGGCACACAGCCCCCAGGCGCTGTTCCCCACACACTTCACCCCAGGACCCAAGCCAGAGACTGGGGAGGGGCCTCTTGTCCCCTTCCCCTGCCACCCTTCCCTTCCCAACCACGACTGCTTGTCACCCCTACCTGCTTCAACTCCCTGTGTCCATCCCCTTTCTCACCTCCCTCGGCCAGCGGCGTCCTGGCTCTGAACACTGCGGCCATCCTCTGACCAGGCTCCCGCCTTTGGCTACTTTGCATACAGAGTGGTCCTCTGTACACAGAATGGTGCAGAGCCCTTCCCCTTAGCCCCCTTTAGGCAGAACCCACCCCCCACCTTCTCCCCAGCCCACCTACTCCAGGGCCTGCTGGCAGGTCTCACTCAGTGTGCACCTGGGGTTGAGGCCCTGCCTGGCTGCCTGCTGGCCCCGGCCAGATGGCAGTAGGGCCTGCACTAGCCCCGGGACCCCAGCTTCCAGGCACTGTGCCCCACTCATGCTGCCTGCCTTGTGCGGTGCTCCTAGCCCAGCCTCCTTCATGGACAGAGGGTGAGGGGCCTCCCTCCATCGCCCAGCCATGCTGGCTGCCAGCTTTAACCCAAGACCCCAGAAGCCCCACAGTGCCTCCAGGGTCCACGTAAGTGTCCTGATACCCCACTAGGCAAGGATCACATTTAGTTTGGTTCAGCATTAACCTTTTGAATCACCTTGAACCCATGGGAATACCAGCCATTAGGAGGGTGCTATAGACTGCATGCCATGCTCGTGTCCCCCCAAAATGCATATACTGAAATCCTACCCCTCAGTGTGATGGTGTTAGGAGGGGGCGCTTTAGGAGTTAAATTAGGTCATGAGGATGGAGCCATCGTGAATGGGGTTGTTGCCCTTATAAAGGGACCCCATAGAGCTCCCCTGCCCCTTCCACCATGTGAGGACACAGAAGGCTCTATCCACGAACCAGGGAGCACACACCAGACACTGAGTATGCCAGCACCTTTATCTTGGACTTCCCAACCTCCAGATCTGTGAAAAATGAATTTCTGTTGTTTATAAGCCACCCTATCTATGGTATTCTGTTACAACAGCCCAAATGGACTAAGACAAGTGGTCAGGTGGCTTTATAACAAGATGTTCCATTTCAGGATTAATGATAGGAACCTATTAAATATATAGCAAGCTTCCCTAGTATACACTTAAAGCCCAATTTCATTTCCTAGAAAATTGAACAACTGCTTTTAGGGACAAAATGATGTTAAGAGCTCAGCTCTGGGATTGCACATCCCCTGAAGGGTGTTGTAAGGGCTCTTCAGTTCCTACAGACAGACCTTGGCAATCACGTCGCATTGCAAAACTGTTTGGTGCACAAGGGATACAATACTTTCTCCTCAGTGGTCCTAAGTCTTATGGTCCTTTGATTTTAATTTGGTTATAGTTTTAGTAGAGCAAAGCAGTTCCACTGAAAATGGAACTGTCGCTGTCCTCACCCCATTTGGTGGGAGGACTGCCATGCTCAAGGCTGACCACAGTAAATCTGGAACACTCTGTGTCTTGACAAGGAGACATTTCTTTTCCTGCAATCCAGCAAGGATGGGACACATCTTTGAAGGGCTTCCCTTTTTGGGCCAATTTCTCCCCATGAGGCTGAACCAGATTTTTTTCTGAGGCTCCCTCCCTTCTATTCCTGCTTCTCCAGATCGGATGGCTTAGTGTGGCTGGGCGGTTCTGACGCTGACCACCCAGGGTCAGCACAGACCCCACAAGTTAAGAGCATGGTCCCCAACAAGCCTGCCTCACTTCAGACACCGGGCACAAGTTCCGCAGTCCCCAGACCACCTGTACTTCTGACTGCTACAAGTTACGTTTTATGATAAAGGTACAAATCAGGACCAGCCAAATGAGGACATGCACAGTGTGAGGCCTGTGAGCCTCCTCGTCCTCTCCCCATGGAGTTGGAGCCTATGACCCACCTGGCACAGACGTGGCCACCAGCCAGGAAGGTCACCCAAGCCATTGTGTCCAGAGTTTTTATTGGGGTTTCACTATGGAGACGTGATTGGTTGGATCACTGGCCACAGCCCCAGTTCCCTCCCAGGAGGTTGGGAGGTTAGGCTGATAACACTTGACTCAAAGCCCCAACCTACTAATCACTAATCACATGGCTGGTCTTTGTGGCCCGGGCAGCTCTGTCCTGAGTCATCTGGTTAGCATAAATGCAGCTGTGATCCAAGGGATCCACCATGAATGACAAAGGCACTCCTATCACTCGGGAAATCCCAGGGATTTAAAGTTTACTTCCCAGGAAGCCAGGGACAAAGGCCAGACAGATTCTTTACTAGACAACAATCTGTCATCGGAGGTTAGTAAATTATGCTGTGGTTTCTAGTATAGATTCTAGAGTCAGACCGAGAGATGTGAATTCCAGCTTCTCACCAACTGTGTGACCTTGGGCAAGTGACTTCACCTCTCTGAACCTCACTTTTTCCTCATCTGTAAAATGGGGATGATGATACCTCATAGGATGGTAGAGGCAATGAAATAAAATAATGCATGTTAAGTGCTTTAAAAGTTCTTCACAAATAATACACCTTCAGTGTCACTTGTCACTATCTTTATAAAGAAGTGCAATCAGTGTCATAAAATATTACCTGTACACAAAATCTAACTTTAAAATGTTGATTTTCTTAACCTATTGCTTTATACCTCAAAAATCAATTGACTATTTCTTCCTGGTTAGCAAAGTTCAAGTGAGTAAAAGTGGTATTAAATGCATGATATACTTCTCCACCTTGAAAGTATTCATTTGTTCATCCACTGAAGTTTTACTGGACCTCCTGCTCACCAGCAGCTATGTCCGGAGCTGGGGCCATTGCTGTGGGAAGTCTCACCCCTGCCTCAGGAAACCTCCTCAGTTACATTACAGACCCAAGTGGTAGGAGTGTCTTAGTCCTGGCTGTTATGACAAAGTGCTATAGACTGGGTGGCTTACAAAAGAAATGTATTTCTCATGGTTCTGGAGGCTGGAAGTCTGAGATCAGGGGCCAGGCCAAGTTCTGGTAAGGGCTCTCTCCTGGGTTGCAGACAGCCGTCTTCTCATATCCTTACTTGATGGAAGGGGCGAGGGAGCTCCCTGGGGTCTCTTATAAGGTCACTGACCCCATTCAAAGCCCCCACCTTCTAATACCATTGCATTGGGAGTAGGATTTCAGTACATGAATTTTGGAGAGACACAAACATCTAGACCACAACAAGGAGTGAAGGGCTGTGGAGCACAGAGGGAGCTGGTCACTCACCCCTGTTCCTGGATGCTGTCCAGGCCTTCCTGCCTTCCTGTCCCCACCCATCAGCTCAGTCAGCAGATCCCCAACATCAGCTCAAGTCAGGCCATTCCGAGCAACCCCCTAGGGCCTGGAATCCATTCGGTAGGTCGTAACCATCATTTTTTAATGGAATAGAATGAAAAATAGATGTACCTTAAAGGATAACCAGGGTAATTTTTGGTTCATACATAAATGCCCTGTCCCTCATGTAAAATCTTTCACAGTTGTGTGAATTTAAAAGTGTGAAAAGCACTGAACTCAAAGGTGAAGACATTTCTCACCAGGTGGCTGCGGAGGCCTCTGAGGAAGGACGGGGCACTGACAGGGCCACACATCCTGAGCCGAGGGAGCAGGGGGCCAGCAGTGCTCCCAGCCCTGTGCTCTGCCAGGAGCTCAGAAGGCCAGCCCTGGGGCCACCCAAGCCAGCCTCAGCAAGGTGGCCAGGGCAGCCTACCCATGGAAGTGTCCCCAGACACACAGCTGGCAGCCAGTCCCTGGCCTCTAACAACCACCGGCCAGGGACTTCAGGGGCTGGGGGTGTCCTCACCTCCAGCCTGGGCATCGACACATGGGAGCTGCCAGCCATCGGCAGGGGCAGTGAGCAGAGGGAGATCTGTGCATGTGCAGGGTTCCAGCACGTTCTAGAACATTCCAGAATGAGCAGGTGCATGCCTCTGTGTGTGCGTGCATGTATCTTAGTCTTTAAATTTCCAAACCTGCCCAGTTTGCCAAGATACTTCTCTTATGTGAGGTCTGCATTCTGTGGGTGACCTGCCCACAAAGTTCCACCCTGGACTTTGCCCTTCTCCAGCACTCCCCACAGAGCGGTCAGGAAGGAGGTTTGTCACCACCTCTCTGCACAACCTTGGAAGCGTTCTAGTGAGTAAGCCTCAGCCACGCCGGGTGGGTGCTGGGCCCTGTAGGGGGGACACCCGCCTGGGCAGCTCTCAGAGGACCCCCCAGCGGGGCTGCTTCTCCAGGGCCTGGCCCAGAGCTTCAGCTGTGACTCAGAGCAGGATGTGTGTCCGTGTCCACTGAGGTGTGCATTTTTCCTGGAGTATTCTTCCGTTGATTTTTAAAAATTTGTCTTTACGTCAGATATTAACTGTATGACTTGCAGACTGAAATTAAGCTTTTAATACACTGCTGCTGGAAATCAAACTAGTTGAAGAAATCAAGGCACTCCCATGCATGTGGGTTGGGTTTTTGAGACCCAGACATCCTTGTCCAGCCCCTGGTGCAGCCAGTTCCAACTTTGACCTCCTGAGGCAGACACTGACATTTTTCTTTTTCTTGCTCCCTGCCCCTGCCACGTTGCCCAGTTCTAAAATCATTCCTTTAGGCATCCAGGAGCAAGACTTTGTCCCCCTGAACTAAAAGCCCACTCATTAGGATTGAGTTAGAAAAATGGTGTCTCCTATGAAAAAGATCACATTTGGTTACTTAATAAATCAGTTTTCAAATAATGGTTTCCCCCCAGATATCTGCACAGCTAAGCCCTCATCTTCTCTAAGAGTCTGCATCCTCATCATCTTCTCCATGAGGCTGTTTGATTTTATGACCTTCTCTCCCACTCGCACCCCCTTCTGCCCAGCACGCCAGGTCCTCTGTTTTAGTCGTAGCACTTACAGATTCATGATCTCTTCGTTAAGAGACTTATTATTTTTTATTACAGACTCATAACCTCTTGTTTAATTGACATTTTTTAATACCAATTATTCATTGTTTGTCTGTCTCACCTACTGGAATATAAGCTCCCCCAGGGCAGGGATTTTTGTCCGTTCACTCCTGTGCGCTGAGCACCTAAAATAATTTCCATTGTGTGATTATTTGTGGAATGAACAAATACAGGATTTTTGTTAGTTTCCATAAACCCACACTGCTGAGCTTAAAAATGTATATGGGTCCATATATTTTGGCATTTTATTTCTTAAGCAGCTGAGTCTTAAAGCAAATAGCAATGATTCATGTAGTCAAACTCTCCAGGACTTTGGAATTGCTCAATGTTGAGAGGGGAGGTATGTGTGTGTGAGTGTGTGTGTGTGTGTATATATGCACCAGGTCCTCCTTCCCTGATGGACTAGCCTGGCTCCCCCAGGAGGTGCTAACAGCTTCAGATCCTGCTTTGGGTGGTCTCATCTCCTGGGTTGACTCTTATTAAGGAGGTGTTCCAGCTTTTTGCTGTTTCAGTGCAAATGTCTCTTCTTCTCCCAAATTAATTCATGAGGCCAATCGTGTCTCCTAGACGCCTGGGATCACTACTGAAGCCTCCATCAAAGGCATGCTGTGTAGTATCTGGATGTCGCCAGGGGGCTGACGCTGCTGTAATCAGCAAGGAGCAGTGGGTATTTGAGATCCGCCCTCCGGAGATAATGTCTTCCATGTGCCAGATGTGATCACATCCCCGTTGGCAGATGAGAGCTTCATTTTGGAAGGGCAGGTTCCAGCCAGAATGTTTCACTGCAGGTAGATGGTCCTTCACTTGTCTCCCAGCTGGTTCTTAGTTCTCTTGTTCTCCTCCTCCGAAGATAGTATTTTTCAAGGTGTGGGAACATCTTGGTGATAGAGGAAGTCTAAAGCAGGGGCAAAGAGCCAGGATGAGGGCTCCTGGGTGCAGACATGCAGGCCGAGGTTCGGGGCAGCCATGGGGCTGGGTTAGGAGCTGTGGGCTTGGCTCCCACCCAGCAGGCAGCAGGTATGTTCCAGGGCTGCAGAGAGCACCTGTGCGAACCTGAACTTCCTGCTGACTCAGGGTTTTCTGTAAGGCCAAGGAAGCCTCGGGCAGCCCTCCTTGGAGGCCAGCATCCTGTGCTTCATGGCTAACTCTGTGGGACACCACGGGGAGGGCTTGTTACCAAACGCCAGTTTGGGTGCCCAACGCACAGTGAGGCCAAACAAACTGAAATGTTGTAGTTTGGAGCAGAGAAGGGTTTATTGCAGGGCCGTGCAAGGAGTTGGGTGGCTCAGGCTCAAAAGTCCCCAAACTCCCCGAAGGGTTTCAGCAAAGCAGGTTTAAAGGCCAGGTGAGGGAGGGGCATGGTTGGTTGTTGCAATCTTCTTGGTGTCGGAATCCTTTGTTCTTGCAGCTCTCCATGTGGGTTAGGTCATGATGTTCCTGTAAACCTCCAACAAGACAAATGTTATTCTCTGTTCTGCAACTTTTTATCTCTATATGAATGGACTCTTAAAGGTCAGAGCCTTGCGAATGGGCTAGCCTGTATATTTCAGGCCATAGACAACATTCTTTTACAGAAGGTGCAGAGCCAGCATGACTAAGCACAGGCAAGGGAACACAAAAGTTAAAACAAAAGGAACAGATCTAATATGGAGTCAGATTTGTTCTTCCCTATTTCAGGCTGTTTTGGGGAAGAAAAAAAGCCTCTCATTCTGCCCTATCATAGTATATGGCTGTGTTATTGTTCATCTCCTGATAGCCTCGTTTTTTCACTCTTTTTACCCACCCTGCTACTACTTTCATTTCAGTGAGACTAATGCCAAGTTTTCTTCTTGACAATTAAACAGTGTGGTTGCTGAGAATCAGTTCTTATTGTTGTTGGTTTTAAAGGTGCTGGTGATCAGATTTTGATAGGTTATAAATTGGCTGTCCCAATCCCTCAACTCCTTATACCCTGTTTGTGGGACAGTAAATATGCTGCGGGGAGTGAACAGAGTTCATTTACATGAGTGTCTGTTGCCTGATTGGAAACAACAGTGTCACTTTGTATATTTCATATGATTTAAACCTATCAGAAGTTCCAGCACTCAGCTTGCCCTTCTCACTTTTCAGATAAAAAATGGAAATAAAAAAAGTTAACAAAGTCACCTAAATTTATACAGATAGTAAAGAGGACAGCCTGGAATTTGAACTGGGTTGAATGGGGAAGATGCTGCTACACCAGGTAGTGAGCTCTGTCAGATAATGTATCACTCGTCATCTTAGCAAACTGCAAACCCGTGAATGTTTTGTATAAATAAAACTCCATCTTAGGTTTCCCACATTCTGTAACACTGAGCAGAATACCTGCCAAATAATATTTGTTCATTCAATGTTTGTGGAATTACACATACACATATATATGTAATTATAATGGCCAGGTAATATCAACGTTAATCAATAAAATCAGCTAAAAATTGAAAATATACAGGTTAAAACACCATTTTTAACATTGTTAATATTGAAAGAAGTGCTTACATTACTTGACATTATTTACAAACTTCTTGAATACATTGCAAATTAACAAATAAAAGTGGTTGTCAATATTAACCATAGTTAGAATTTAGCATAGCACATCTTTATGTTTTCGGGCTTACAATGTATATTGCAGGAACCATTTTAACTTCATACATGTATGATGTAAATACAAGGAATAAGTTTTTCTTTTGAAGACTTTATTACATGCTTTTATTTTAAAGGGTATATGTCAGTGGTTCCCCAACTCTGCCGGGGAACTTTAAAAACTGCTGCTGTCTGACTTTCAGTCCCAGCCATTATGATGTGATAGGCATAGGATTTAATCTGTATGTTGGGATTTTTGAAAGCTACCCAGGTGATTCCAATGTGCAGCCAAGTTTAGGAGCCCCTGGTATATGCAATGCATGAAGAATCATCAGATGTAGCATCTGAGTCTGCACCAGTACTCCTTGATCTATTGATTTATTCCTTTATTCACTGTGCATTTGCATAAATAAGCACTATGCCAACTACCTGCCAGGCATTGTGCAGATGCTGGGTACATAGTGGTGAATGAAAAAGGCATAGGCCTACCTCATGCAAGTTTAGTGTAGCAGAGGAAGACAGACGGTATACAAGTAAATAAATCAACACCTTAAAAATGTTAAAGACTGGAAAGTGAGTGGAAGGTCATGAACAACATGCTGTTATGGAGAATGAGTGGGGTTCCAGGCAGCAAGAGAGCATAGATGAATCCTCCAAGGCAGGATAGAGCTTGCCAAGTCCTAAGGACAAACATAGGGCTGACGTGGCCAAAGAGGAGATGGAGAGGGGCATGTGGTGCAAGGCTTTGGGAGCCATGCCAGTGACCTCTGCCTTGGACTTGGAAACTTGTGAAGTTGTTGGTTACTTTTACTGAAGCAAGGGAGTAGGAAGAGATGGCACACAAGGTTCTTGGTGGAGCCTATGAATTCATTAAACCAAGGACTGACAGTAGATGAGGAAGAGCGATGTTGTAATAGAGATGGAGGGAAGTGGACGAATTCACCATGTTTTCTGAGGTAGAACCCACTGGAGTTGCTGTTGAATTACACATGTGATGCAAGGGAAAGGGGGGAATCAAGGATAATTCCAGTTCCTACTGAGCAAGTAGGTGAATCTTGATGTCAGTTAATGGGAAGGGAGATAGTTGGTGGGCAGTTGGGAATGGATGTGGATTTGGGAGTAAAACCAATAATCTATTTGACGTATTAAGTTCGAGATGCCTGTAAGACATCTAAAGGAGATGACAAATAGGCAGTGTAATAAACCAAGACCCAGATCAAGAAACAGAACACTAACAGATTCCCCACAAATTTCCTTGTTCACCCTCTAGGAACTAACCTCCTGAAACTTTGCTAAACTCAAGAATTAGTTCTGATGACTTTTCTGTGAACTTCTTAGGATTTTCTACATGTCAGCTCATCATGTGTGAATACAATCAGTTTAGATTTACTTCTTTCCAATCCACATGCTGTTAAGATGTCACTGTTTTTCTTATTTCACTGGCTAGAGCCTCCAGGACATTTTTGATTACAAGGGGCAAGAGTGGGACATCCTTGCTTTGTTCTTGATCTGAGGTGCAAAGCATTCATTCTTTCCTCATTAAGTATGTTAGCTATTGGCTTTTCAGAGATGCCCTTTGTCAGGTTGAGGAAGTCCCCTTATATTACTAATTTGTTGAGAATTTTTATCATGAAGAAATGTTGGATTTTTTCAAATGCTTTCTCTGCATTATCTGCATCTTCTGAGATTGTTGTATGGTTTTGTCCTTTATTCTATAATATACTGTGTTATATAATATTATATAGTATTCAGATGTTAAAGCAACTTTGAATTGTTGAGATAGACACAAATTGATCACGACATATAATTTTGTTGTTGTTCCTGAATTTGGTTTATTCATATTTCATTAAGGATTTTTTTTGTCTGTGTTCATGAAGTATATTGTCTACAGTTTCTTTCCTTGTGATATCTTTATCTGGCTTTGATATCAGAGTGATGCTGACTTCATAGAATGAGTTGAGAAGTGTTCCCCCCCTCCTGTACTTTATGAAAGCATTTGTGAAGGATTGGTATTATTTTTTCATTTAAATATTTCGTAGAATGCACCAGTGAAACAATTTTGGATTAGACTTAACTTTTTTCCCTTATTTACCAATTCAATTTCTTTCCTTGTTATTGGTCTATTCAGATTTTCTGTTTTCTTCTTGCATAAGCTTTGGTAATTTGTGTACCTCTAAAAATTTCTCCATTACCTGTGAGTTTTCTAACTTTTTTTGGCATGAAGTGTTCACAATACTCCCATGTAATACTTTTTTGTTTAAAAAAAAAGAATTAATTTTATTTTAGGTTTTATCCCTGTAAGACTGTGAGAGGAGGCACTAAGACCTCCAGGAGATCTTTTCAATTTCATCCTCCACCCACTGACATATTTCATGCTGCCCCAGTTCTGCCTTCACTACTTCTGTGAAAACTTGTAGTGCTCTGTTTTTAATTTTTTCTTTCATCCTAACCTGTTCTGGTCTTTATGACTTCATACTTCCGCTTCAAAGAAGCTATGGCTTATGATTTTCTCCTAAATAGAAAATAGTTTTAAAAGGTTATAGTAAAAACTTTTCAAAATTCTGTTTTTCCTTTAGGTCTTCATAATAATAAAGCTTTATTTTCTCTTCATTATTTCACAGTTTTTAATTTTTCCATGAACTCAACCACAAGTGAGGTAATAGAACAGAGTTCTTTTATTTATTTATTTATTTATTATGTCTTTATTGGAATATAATTGCTTTCCAATGGTGTGTTAGTTTCTGCTGTATAACAAAGTGAATCAGCTATATGTATACATATATCCCCATATCCCCTCCCTCTTGCGCCTCACTCCCACCCTCCCTATCCCACCCCTCTAGGTGGTCACAAAGCACCGAGCTGATCTCCCTGTGCTACGCAGCTGCTTCCCACTAGCTAGCACTTTACATTTGGTAGTGTATATTTGTCAATGCTACTCTCTCACTTTGTCCCAGCTTACCCTTCCTCGCCCTCCCTGTCCTCAAGTCCATTCTCTACGTCTGCATCTTTATTCCTGTTCTGCCCCTAGGTTCATCAGAACCATTTTTTTTTTTAGATGCCGTATATATGTGTTAGCATATGATATTTGCTTTTCTCTTTCTTACTTAATTCATTCTGTATGACAGACTCTAGGTCCATCCACCTCACTACAAATAACTCAATTTCGTTTCTTTTTTTTTTTTTTGGAAAAATTTACAAGTGTTTATTTATTTGAATTTTATTTTATTTTTTTATACACCAGGTTCTTAGCAGTTATCTATTTTATACATATTAGTGTATATATGTCAGTTCCAATCTCCCAGTTCATCCCACCACCCCACCCCCGCTTTCCCCTCTTGGTGTCCATACATTTGTTCTCTTTATCTGTGTCTGTATTTCTGCTTGCAATCCTGTTCATCTGTAACATTTTTCTAGATTCCACATATATGCGTTAATACACGATATTTGTTTTCCTCTTTCTGACTTACTTCACTCTGTATGACAGTCTCCAGGTCCATCCACGTCTCTACAAATGACCCATTTCGTTCCTTTTTATGGCTGAGTAATATTCCATTGTATATATGTACCACATCTTCTTTATCCATTTGTCTATCAATGGGCATTTAGGTAGCTTCCATGACCTGGCTATTGTAAATAGTGCTGCAATGAACATTGGGGTGCATGTGTCTTTTTGAATTTTGGTTTTCTCTGGGTATATGCCCAGTAGCGGGATTGCTGGGTCATATGGTAGTTCTATTTTTAGTTTTTTAAGGAACCTCCATATTGTTCTCCATAGTGGCTGTATCAATTTACATTCCCACCAACAGTGTAGGAGGATTCCCTTTTCTCCACACCCTCTCCAGAATTTATTGTTTGTAGATTTTTTTGATGATGGCCATTCTGAGTGATGTGAGGTGATACCTCGTTGTAGTTTTGATTTGCATTTCTCTAATAATTAGTAATGTTGAGCAGCTTTTCATGTGCCTCTAGGACATCTCTATGTCTTCTTTGGAGAAATGTCTATTTAGGTCTTCTGCCCATTTTTTGATTGGGTTGTTTGTTTTTTTAATATTGAGCTTCATGGGCTGTTTATATATTTTGGAGATTAACTTTTGTCCATTGTTGTTTGCAAATACTTTCTCCTGTTCTGAGGGTTGGCTTTTCATCGTATTTATAGATTCCTTTGCTGTGCAAAAGCTTTTAAGTTTCATTTGGTCCCATTGGTTTATTTTTGTTTTTATTTCCATTACTGTAGGAGGTTGGTCAAAAAAGGTCTTACTGTGATTTATGTCAAAAAGTGTTCTTCCTATGTTTTCCTCTAAGAGTTTTATGTGTCCAGTCATACATTTAGGTCTTTAATCCATTTTGAGTTTATTTTTGTGTATGGTGTTAGGGAGCATTCTAATTTCATTCTTTCACATGTAGCTGTCCAGTTTTCCCAGCACCACTTATTGAAGAGACTGTCTTTTCTCTGTTGTATATCCTTGCCTCCTTTGTCATAAAATTAGTTGACCATACGTGCATGGGTTTATCTCTGGACTTTCTATCCTGTTCCATTGATCTATATTTCTGTTTTTGTGCCAGTAGCATATTGTCCTGGTCACTGTAGCTTTGTAGTATAGTCTGAAGTTAGGGAGTCTGATTCCTCCAGCTCTGTTTTTTTCCCTCAAGATTGCTTGGGCTGTTCGGGGTCTTTTCTGTCTCCATACAAATTTTAAGATTTTTTGCTCTAGTTTTGTAAAAAATGCTGTTGGTAATTTGATAGGGATTACACTGAATCTGTAGATTGCTTTGGGTAGTATAGTCATTTTCACAATACTGATTCTTCCAGTCCAAGAACATGGTATGTCTCTCCATCTGTTTGTGTCATTTTTGATTTCTTTCATCAGTGTCATATAGTTTTCTGAGTATAGGTCTTTACCTCCTTAGGTAGGTTTTTTCCTGGGTATTTTATTCTTTTTGTTGCAATGGTGAATGGGATTGTTTCCTTAATTTCTCTTTCTAGTCTTTCGTTGTTAGTGTATAGGAATGAAAGAGATTTCTGTGCATTAATTTTGTATCCTGCAACTTTACCAAATTCACTGATTAGCTCTAGCAGTGGCATCTTTAGGATTATCTGCGTATAGTGCCATGTCATCTGCAAACAGTGGCAGTTTTACTTCTTCTTTTCCAATCGGTATTCCTTTTATTTCTTTTTCTTCTCTGGTTGCCATGGCTAGGACTTCCAAAACTATGTTGAATAATAGCGGTGAGAGTGGACATCCTTGTCTTGTTCCTGATCTTAGAGGAAATGCTTTCAGTTTTTCACCATTGAGAATGATGTTTGTTGTGGTTTTGTTGTATCTGGGCTTTATTATGTTGAGGTAGGTTCCCTCTGTGCCCACTTTCTTGAGAGTTTTTATCATAAATGGGTGTTGAATTTTGTCAGAAGCTTTTTCTGCATCTATTGAGATGATCATATGATTTTTTTTCTTCAGTTTGTTAATATGGTGTATCACATTGATTGATTTGCATATATTGAAGAATCCTTGCATCCCTGGGATAAATCCCACTTGATCATGGTGTATGATCTTTTTAATGTGTTGTTGGATTCTGTTTGGTAGTATTTTGCTGAGGATTTTTGCATGTATCTTCATCAGTGATACTGGTCTGTAATTTTCTTTTTCTGTGATATCTTTGTCTGGTTTTGGTATCAGGGTGATGGTGGTCTCATAGAATGAGTTTGGGAGGGTTCCTTCCTCTGAAATAGTTTGGAAGAGTTTGAGAAGGACGGGTGTTAGCTCTTCTCTAAATATTTGATAGAATTCACCTGTGAAGCCATCTGGTCCTTGACTTTTGCTTGTTGGAAGATTTTTAATCACAGTTTCAATTTCATTAGTTGTGATTGGTCTGTTCATATTTCTCTTTCTTCCTGGTTCAGTCTTGGAAGGTTATACCTTTCTAAGAATTTGTCCATTTCTTCCAGGTTGTCCATTTTATGGCATAGAGTTACTTGTAGTAGTCTTTTATGATGCTTTGTAATTCTGCAGTGTCCGTTGTTACTTCTCCTTTTTCATTTCTAATTTTATGTATTTGAGTCCTCTCCCTCTTTTTCTTGATGAGTCTGGCTAAAGGTTTATCAATTTTGTTTACCTTCTCAAAGAACCAGCTTTTAGTTTTATTGATCTTTGCTATTGTTTTCTTTTTTCTATTTCATTTATTTCTGCTCTGATCTTTATGATTTCTTTCTTCTACTGACTTTGGGGGTTATTTTGTTCTTCTTTCTCTAGTTCCTTTAGGCGTAGAGTTAGATTGTTTATTTGAGATTTTTCTTGTTTCTTGAGGTTGGATTGTATTGCTATAAACTTCCCTTATAGAACTGCTTTTGCTGCATCCCATAGGTTTTGGATTGTCGTGTTTCTGTTGTCCTTTGTATCTAGGTATTTTTTGATTTCCTCAGGGATCTCTTGGTTATTTAATAATGTATTGTTTAGCCTCTATGTGTTTGTGTTTTTTACATTTTTTCCCTTGTAATTTATTTCTAATCTCATAGCGTTGTGTTCGGAAAACATGCTTGAGATGATTTCAATATTCTTAAATTTACTGAGGCTTGATTTGTGACCCAAGATGTGATCTATCCTGAAGAATGTTCGGAGTGCACTTGAGAAGAAAGTGTAATGTGCTGTTTTTGGATGGAGTGTCCTATAAATATCAATTAAATCTATCTGGTCTATTGTGTCATTTAAAGCTTTTGTTTCCTTATTAATTTTCTGTCTGGATGATCTGTTCATAGGTGTTTAAGTGAGATGTTAAAGTCTCTCGCTATTATTTTGTTACTGTTGATTTCCTCTTTTATGGTTGTTAGCATTTGCGTCATGTATTATGGTGCTCCTATGTTGAGTGCATATATATTTATAATTGTTACATCTGCTTCTTGGATTGATCCCTTGATCATTATGTAGTGTCCTTCCTTTCTCTTGTAACATTCTTTATTTTACAGTCTCTTTTATCTGTTACAAGTATTGCTACTCCAGCTTTCTTTTGATTTCCATTTGCATGGAATATCTTTTTCCACCCCCTTACTTTCAGTCTGTATGTGTCCCTAGGTCTGAAGTGGGTCTCTTGTAGACAGCATATATACGGGTCTTGTTTTTGTATCCATTCAGCCAGTCTGTGTCTTTTGGTTGGAGCATTTAATCCATTCACGTTTAAGGTAATTATCGATATGTATGTTCCTATTACCATTTTCTTAATTGTTTGGGGTTTGTCCTTGTGGGTCCTTTCCTCTCTTGTGTTTCCCACTTAGAGAAGTTCCTTTAGCATTTGTTGTAAGAGCTGATTTGGTGGTGCTGAATTCTGTTAGCTTTTGTTTGTCTGTAAAGCTTTTGATTTCTCCATTGAATATGAATGAGATCCTTGCTGGCTAGAATAATCTTGGTGGTAGTTTCTTCCCTTTCATCACTTCAAATATATCCTGCTACTCCCTTCTGGCTTGCAGAGTTTCTGCTGAGAAATCAGCTGTTAACCTTATGGGAGTTCCCCTGTATATTATTTGTCATTTTTCCCTTGTTGCTTTTAATAATTTTTCTTTGTCTTTAATTTCTGTCAGTTTGATTACTATGTGTCTCGGCATGTTTCTCCCTGGGTTTATCCTGCCCGGGACTCTCTGTGCTTCCTGGACTTGGGTAGCTATTTCCTTTCCCATGTTAGGGAAGTTTTTGACTATAATCACTTCAAATATTTTATCGGGGCCTTTTTCTCTCTCTTCTTCTGGGACCCCTATAATGCGAATGTTGGTGCGTTTCATGGTGTCCCAGAGGTCTCTTAGGCTGTCTTCATTTCTTTTCATTCTGTTTTGTTTATTCTCTTCTGCAGCAGGGATTTCCACCATTCTGTCTTTCAGGTCACTTAAATGTTCTTCTGCCCTGGTTATTCTGCTATTGATTCCTTTCTAGTGTATTTTGCATTGCAGTTATTGTATTAGTCATCTCTCTTTGTTTGTTCTTTAATTCTTCTAGGTCTTTGTTAAACATTTCTTGCATCTTCTTGATCTTTGCCTCCATTTTTTCCCCATAATTGTTTGTCTGAAGTGGGTCTCTTGTAGACAGCATATATACGGGTCTTGTTTTTGTAACCATTCAGTGAGCCTGTGTCTTTTGGTTGGAGCATTTAATCCCTTTACATTTAAGGTAATTATCAATGTGTATGTTCCTATTACCGTTTTCTTAATTTTGCGGGGTTTGTTTTTGTAGGTCTTTTCCTTCTTTTGTGTTTCCCACCTAGAGAAGTTCCTTTAGCATTTGTTGTAAGGCTGCTTTGGTGGTGCTGTATTCTCTTAGCTTTTGCTTGTCTGTAAAGGTTTTAATTTCTCCATCAAATCTGAATGAGATCCTTGCTGGGTAGAGTAATCTTGGTTGTAGGTTTTTCCCTTTCATCACTTTAAGTATGTCTTGCCACTCCCTTCTGGCTTGCAGTGTTTCTGCTGAAAGATCAGCTGTTAACCTTATGGGGATTCCCTTGTATGTTATTTGTTGCTTTTCCCTTGCTGCTTTTAATATTTTTTCTTTGTATTTAATTTTTGATGGTTTGATTAATATGTGTCTTGGCATGTTTCTCCTTGGATTTATCCTGTATGGGACTCTCTACACTTCCTGAACTTGATTGACTGTTTCCTTTCCCATGTGAGGGAAGTTTTTGACTATAATCTCTTCAAATATTTTCTCAGACCCTTTCTTTTTCTATTCTTCTTCGAATGTTGGTGCGTATAATGTTGTCCCAGAGGTCTCTGAGACTGACCTCAATTCTTTTCATTCTTTTTCTTTATTCTGCTCTGCAGCAGTTATTTCCACTCTTCTATCTTCCAGGTCACTTATCCGTTCTTCTGCCTCAGTTATTCTGGTATTGATTCCTTCTAAAATATTTTTAATTTCATTTATTGTGTTGTTCATCATTGTTTGTTTGCTCTTTAGTTCCTCTAGGTCCTTGTTAAACGTTTCTTGTATTTTCTCCTTTCTATTTCAGAGATTTTGGATCATCTTTACTATCATTACTCTGAATTCTTTTTCAGGTAGACTGCCTATTCTCTCTTCATTTGTTTGGTCTGGTGGGTTTTTACTTTGCTCCTTCACCTGCTGCATATTTCTCTGTCTTCTCATTTTGTGTAACTTACTGTTTGGGATCTCCTTCTCACAGGCTGCACATTCGTAGTTCCTCTTATTTCTGATGTCTGCTTCCAGTGGGTGAGGATGGTTCAGTGGCTTGTGTAATCTTCCTGGTGGGGGGACTGGTGCCTGTGTTCTGGGGGGTGGGGCTGGATCTTGTGCCTCTGGTGGGCACGGCCACGTCTGGTGATGTGTTTTGGTGTGTCTCTGAACTTAGTGTGACTTTAAGCAGCCTCTCTGCTAATGAGTGGGGTTGTGTTCCTGACTTGCTAGTTGTTTGTCATGGGGCATCCAGCATGGGAGCTTGCTGGCCGTTGGGTGGAGCTGGGACTTAGTGTTGAGATGGAGATCTCTGGATGAGCTGTCACTGATTAATATCACATGGGGCCGGGAGGTCTCTGGTGGTTCAGTGTCCTAGACTTGGCTCTCCCACCTTGGAGGCTCAGGCCCAACACCCAGCTGGAACACCAAGATCCTGCCAACTGCATGGCATGGAAGAAAAGGAAGAAAAAAAAAACGAACAGGTAGAACCCCAAAACAAATGGTAAACGCAAAACTAAACAGACAAAAGTCACACAAGGAAACATACACACATGCTCATAAAAAGGAAAAAAAAAAAAAGGAAGAGGCAACCAAACCAATAAACAAACCCACCAATGAAAACAAGCACTAAAAACTAAACTAAGATAAACATAAAACCAAAAACAAGTCAAACACAGAAAGCAAACCGCAAGTCTACAGTTGCTCCCAAAGTCCACCGCCTCAATTTTGGGAACATTCGTTGTCTATTCAGGTATTCCACAGATGCACGGTTTATCAAGCCTTTTGCAGGGATTTAATCCGCTGCTCCTGAGGCTGCACAGAGAAATTTTCCTTTCTCTTCTTTGTTTGCACAGCTCCTGGGGTTCAGCTTTGGTTTTGGTCCTGCCTCTGCATGTAGGCTGCCCTCAGGCATTTTTCCCCGCCCATACAAGAGAGGGTTAAAGCAGCAGCTGATTAGTTCTCTCTTGCTCACTGAAGTTGGGGAGAGGGAGGAGAACGGTAGTCATAATTAGAAGGTGGGGCATGCCTGCAGTGGCAGAGGCCAGCATGACGTTGCAACAGCCTTAGGCGTGCCATGTGTTCTCCCAAGGAAGTTGGCCCTGGATCATGGGACCCTGGCAGTGGCATGCTGCACAGTCTCCAGGAGGGTGTGGGTAGTGACCTGCACTTGCACACAGGATTCTTGGTGGCAGCAGCGACAGCAGTAGCGGTCTGTGCCTGCCTCTGGGGTCCGAGATGATAACCACAGCTCGCGCCTGTCTCTGGAGCTTGCTTAGGCGGTGCTCTGCCTTCTGTGGGCACATGGAGCAGGAAGCCTCCCTCTCGTGCACCCGGAAACAATGGTCTCTTGCCTCTCTGTCAGATCCACACTTTTTCCTGGACTCCCTCCTGGCTAGCTGTGGCGCACTAGCCCCCTTCAGGCTCTCTTCATGCAGCCAACCCCAGTCCTCTCCCTGGGGTCTGACCTCTGAAGCCTGAGCCCCTCAGCTCCCAGCCCCCACCCGCCCCGGTGGGTGAGCAGACAAACATCTCAGGCTGGTGAGTGCTGGTTGGCCCCGATCCTCTATCCAGGAATCTCTCTGCTTTGCCCTCTGCACCCCCGTTGCTGTGCTGTCCTCTATGGCGCCAAAGCTTCCCCCCAACCCGTACCTGCCAGTGAAGGGGCTTCCTAGTGTGTGGAAACTTTGCCTCCTTCACAGCTCCCTCCCAGAGGCGTGGGTCCCTATTCTTTTGTCTCTGTTTCTTCTTTTTTCTTTTGCCCTACCCAGGTACGTGGGGTTTTTCTTGCCTTTTGGGAAGTCTGAGGTCTTCTTCCAGTATTCAGTAGGTGTTCTGTAGGAGTTGTTCCACATGTAGATGTATTTTTGATGTATTTGTGGGGAGGAAGGTGATCTCCACGTCTTACTGTTCCACCATCTTGAAGGTCTAGAGTTCTTTTTTTTTAAGTGAAGTATAGTTAATTTACAATGTTGTGTTAGTTTCAAGTGTACAGAAAAGTGATTCAGTTATACATATATATCTATTCTTTTTCACATTCTCTTTCCTTAGAGGTTATTACAAGATATTGAGTATAGTTCCCTGTGCTATACAGTAGGTCCTTTTTGTTGTTTATCTCTCCACACCCCTGCTAACCTCTTTGGTAACCATAAGTTTGTTTCCTATGTCTGTGAGTCTATTTCTGTTTTTTTTTGGTTTTTTTTTTTTTTAAGAATATGCATTTTAAAAAAATTTTTATTATTATTATTTATTTATTTATTTATTTATGGCTGTGTTGGGTCTTTGTTTCTGTGCGAGGGCTTTCTCCAATTGTGGCAAGTGGGGGCCACTCTTCATCGTGGTGCGCGGGCCTCTCACTATCGCGGCCTCTCTTGCTGCGGAGCACAAGCTCCAGACACGCAGGCTCAGCAGCTGTGGCTCACGGGCCTAGTTGTTCCGCGGCATGCGGGATCCTCCCAGACCAGGGTACGAACCCGTGTCCCCTGCATTAGCAGGCAGATTCTCAACCACTGCACCACCAGGGAAGCCCTCTATTTCTGTTTTGAAGATAAGTTTGTTTGTGTCGTATTTTAAATTCCACATATAAGTGATATCATATGATATCTGTCTTTCTCTGTCTGACTTACTTCATTTAGTATGATATCTCTAGGTTCATCCATGTTGCTGCACATGGCATTATTTCATTCTTTTTGATGGCTGAGTAATATTCCATTGTATATATACACCACATCTTCTTTATCCATTCATCTGTCCATGGACACTTAGGTTTCTTCCACGTCTTGGCTACTGTAAATAGTGTTGCTATGAACATTGGGGTGCATGTATCTTTTCAAATTATGGCTTTCTCTGGATATATGCCCAGGAGTGGGATTTCTGGATTGTATGGTAGCTCTATATTTAGTTTTTCAAGGAAGCTCCATACTGTTCTCCATAGTGGCTTTTTTACATTCCCCTGAACAGCGTAGGAGGGTTCCTTTTTCTCCACACCTTCTCCAGCATTTATTATTTGTAGACTTTTTAATGATGGCCATTCTGACTGGTGTGAGGTGATACCTCATTGTGGTTTTGATTTGCATTTCTCTAATAATTAACAATAGTGAGCATCTTTTCATGTGCCTGTTGGCTATCTGTGTGTCTTCTTTGGAGAAATTTCTATTTAGGTCTTCTGCCCATTAATTGGTTTGGTTGGTTTTTTTGTATATTAAGCTGTTTGTGTATTTTGGAAATTAATCCCTTGTCGATAGCATCGTTTGCAAATATTTCCTCTCAGTCCGTAGGTTGTCTTTTCATTTTGTTTTTGGTTTCCTTTGCTGTGCAGAAGCTTTTAAGTTTAATTAGGTCCCATTTATTTATTTTTGTTTTTATTTCCATTACTCTAGGAGATGTATCCAAATAAATATTGTTGCAATTTATATCAAAGAGTGTTCTGCCTATGTTTTCCTCTAAGGGTTTTATAGTATCCGGTCTTACATTTAGGGCTTTAATCCATTTTGAGTTTATTTTTGTGTGTGATGTTAGAGAAGGTTCTATTTTCATTCTTTTACATGTAACTGCCCATTTTTCCCAGCCCAGGTAATTCTTTTGATGTCTGTGAATTTGGTAGCAATGCTCCCTCTTTCATTCATGATTTTGGTAATTTGTGTCTTCTCTTTTGAAATCTTGGTCAATCTGGCTAATGGCTTTTTAGTTTTGTTAATATTTTCAAAGAACAAACTTCTGCTATTTCTTTTTGTTTTTCTGTTTTCTATTTCATTGATTTATATTCTGATCTTCATTGTGTCCTTCATTCTGCTTGTTTTGTGTTTAGTTTGCTCTTCTACTTTCCTGAGGTAGAAACCTAGTTTATTCGTTTGATATCTTTATTTTTTAACACAGCCTTTAAAATTTTTTAATCCTATTTTTAAGATTAGCATATTGCATAATTGACTTTTTGTGTACAGTGATGAGTTTAACACACATGTAGATTTGTTAAACCACTACCACAATCAGTATGCAGGACAGTTTCATCACCCTGTGAGACTCCCTCAGGCTGCCCCTCTGCAGTCAACTCTTCCCTCACTCCTAACCCCTGACAGTACTGCTCTGTTCTCTTCCCCTACAGCTGTGCTTTTTCCAGACTGTCATTGAATTGGAGACATACAATATGTAGTATTTGGGAGCTGGCTTCTTTCACTCAGCCTAGCACAGTTGAAATTTACCACAGTTGTGTGAATTAATAGTTAACTCCTTTTTATTGCTGGATGGCATGCCATTGTATGGGTGTACCACAGTTTGTTCATTCACCCTTTGAAGGACGTTTAGGAAGTTACCCAGTTTTGGCTCTCATGGGTAAAGTTGCTATGACCAACCATGTACAAGGTTTAGGGGGAACTAAGTTTTCATCTCTCTGGAATAAATACCTTGGAGTGGGACCGCTGGACTATGTGTAAGTGTATGTTTAATTGCCAAGCTATATTCACACTGGTTTTTGCTTTATGGATTTTGAAGCTTTATGGATTTTGAAGATTTTGTTTGGTGCCGACACATTTGGGATTGTTTATTTTGAGACTGTTTGGTGAATTGAACTTTCTATCATTACATAACATTTCTCTTAATCCCTGGTAATTCCTCTTGCCCTGAAGTCAACTGTATCTGATGTTAATATACCACTCCACTTTCTTTCAGTTAATATTTTCATGGAATATTTTTGCCATCATTTACTTTTGACCTACCTATGCCATCATATTTAAAGTGGGTTTCATGGAGAGATCGTATCATCGAGTCTTATTTTTTTGAATCCATTCCAGTAATCTATGTTTTTTAGTTGGTATATTTCAACCATTTGCCTTTAATGGAATTATTGATATGTTTGGGTTTAGTTTGACAAAGTTATTATTAGTTTTCTCTTTGTTCTCTCCTTTTTGTCTCTCTGTTTCTCCTTTCTTGTCTTACTCTGGAATATTTTAATATTTTTTAGTATTCCATTCTAATTTATTTTTTATTCTATCTCTTTATATAATCATATTTGATTTATCTAGAGATTACAATATTCATACTTACCTTTTCACAGTCTCTGTAGAATTAATATTTTACCATTTCACATGGAATGTAGAAAACTCCACAACCACATAGGTCCCTTGACTTTCCCCCTTTATTTGCAGGTTTCTTATGTATTACATGCACAAACGCTGAAAACCCCATCAGACAGTGTTATCATTTTTACTTTTAATCATTATATATATTTTATAGAAATGACCCAAAAAGGAATAATCAGTTGTATTTTGCCCACACAGTTGTCATTTCCATTGCTCTTTGTTCTTGAAGTTTCAAGTTTCCTTTTCACATCATTTCCCTCCTGTCTGAGGAACTTCCTTTAGCATTTTTTAGAGTAGTTCTAGTGACTAATTTGCTTTATTTCCCCTCATCTGAGAATATCTTATTTCATCGTCATTCTCAAAGGTTATTTATGCTGGATATAGCATTCTGAGTTAACAGTTCTTTACTGAAACCCTTTAAAAATATTGTGCCTCTCTGATTTCTGATGAGAAATCTGCAGTCATTCAAATCATTGTTCATCTATTCATAAATGCAGTGATTTTTCCTGGCTGCTTTCAAGATTTTTGCATTGTATTTGGTTTTCAGCTGTTTGATTATAATATGTCTAGGATTGGATTGCTTTGATTTTTTTTTTTTTCTTTTGGAGTTACTTTGAGTTTCTTGAATCTGTAAGTTTGTCTTTCATGAAATTTGGGAAGATTTCAGCCATTATTACTTCAGGTTTTTTTCTGCACTAGACTGTCTTCTCTTGGAACTCTGATGGCACAAATGACCAACTATTTTTTGACATTTTTTGCAGGTCCCTGAGTCTCTTAATTTTTTTCAGTATTTTTCTCTCTGATGTTCAAATTAGACAATTTCCATTGATTTCTCTTGAAGGTCAGTGACTGTTTCCTTTGTCATCTCCATTCTGCTATTGAACTCGTCCAGTGAATATTTTTGTTTCAGTTATTATGTTTTCATTTCTAAAATTTCCATCTGATTCTTCTGTATTTCTTTTATTTCTTTATTGAGACTTTTTATGTTTTCAATTGTTTGGCCTTACTTCTAGGAGCATGGTTATAATAGCATCTTCTACAATATCTGGTAATTCTAACATTTTTGTCATCTCAGACTTGACATATGCTGATTCTCTTTTCCCTCCCAAGTTGAGATTTTCCTGGTTGTTTATATACCATGTAATTTGGATTGCATGCTGGGCATTTGGAATATTATGATATGAAAATCTGGGTCTTGTTTAATTCTAAGGAGGATGTCAGTTTTTTGTTTATTTATTTTAGCAGGCAATTGACCTGGTTAAGTTCAGCCTTCAGGTTCTGGCCTTGCTTCCTTGGGATGTGGTTCTAATGTCAAGTCTGTTTCAGAGCCTTTACAATGCTATTTGGACCTTTCCAGCTATGGACCACTCTGTGGCAAGTCTGGGACCTGGATGGTGGTTAATCCTTTAGTTCTATTGTGAAAGCCTTTGCTATACTGTTTAGGGTTACCCATGCATGCACAGCTTGGAAGTGAGCCAGAGGTTCATCTATCACTGTGTGGGGTCACTCTCTTGAGCTCCTCCTCTTTGCAATCTTCCTGACACTTTCTGGCTCTCTTGGCTTCTTTAGATGTCCTCTGCTTAGAAAACTGGGGCTTTAGTATCTCTGCACTGTATTGCACTTCCCATGACTTTACCTGTGTCTGAGGTCAAGTGGGGAGAGGACAGAGAGAGAAAAAGAAGCAATGAGTATTTGCTCCAAAGCCTTGAGACCTGTTCCTGTGGTCAGAGGGAAGACTTTCCCTCCTTGTGAGTTTTAGGTACATCCCTGGAAGCCACTGCCACCACTCCTGCCACTGCCAAATTACAGCCTTTCCACTAGGTTTTTAACTGTCACTTTCTAAAAAACAATTTTTGTTCAGATATAATTAATTCACTTATCATAAAATTAACTCACTTAAAGTGTACAGTTCATTGGTCTTTAGTTTAGTCACAGATGTATGCAACCATCAACAGTTTAATTTTAGAACATTTTATCACTCCAAAAATAATCCCATACCAATTAACCGTAACCCTCAATCACCTCCCCCCAGTTCTAGGCAACTATTAATCTATTTTCTGTTTTTATAAACTTACCTATTCTGGACATTGCATACAAGCTGAATCATATAATATCTTATCTTTTGGGTTAGCTTGTTTCACTTAGAATAATGTTTCCAAGGTCCATTCATGATGTAGCATGTATCAATATTTCATTCTTTTTATCACTAATATTCCATGATATGGATATACCATTAATTATCTATTAATCAACTGATGAATATTTGGATGTTTCTCCTTTTGGCTATGATGAATAACAGTGCTGTGAAAATTTATATACAAGTATGTTTTCATTTCTCTTGGGTTTATATCTAAGAGTAGAATTGCTTGTTCATTTGGCAGCACTATGTTTAACCTTTTGAGAAAGTGCTCAACTATTTTCCATAGTGGGTTATCATGTTACATTCCCACCATCAGTGTATGAAGGGCCCCATTTCTCCACATTCTTATCAACACATGTCTTTTTGATCATAGACATCCTAATAAGTGTGAAGCAGTATCTCATTGGGGTTTTGATCTGCATTTCCCTCATGATGCCACTGGGCATCTTTCCATGTGATTATTGACAATTTGTATATGTTCTTTCAGGAAGTGTCTATTCAAATCCTCTGCTATTTTTTAATTGGTTATTTGTCTTCCTATTATTGAGTTGCAAGGATTGTTTATGTATTCTGGATATAAGTCCCCTTATCAGATATAGGATTTGCAAATATTTTTCCAGTTCTGTGGGTTGTCTTTGCACATTCCTTATGGTGTCGTTTGAATCAAAACCATTTTTAATTTTGAAGAAGTCCAATTTATCTATTCTTTCATTGGTTGCTTGAGCTTTTAGTATCATACCTAAAAAACAATTGCCTAATCCAAGATCACAAATATTTACTTCTATGTTTGAGTTTTATAGTATTAGTTTTTACTTTTAGGAAATCTAGGATCCATTTTGAGTTACTTTTTGTGTACATTGTGATATAGGAATCCAATTTTATTCTTTTGAATGTTGCTAACCAGTTGTCCAAGCATCGTTTGTTGAAAATAACTTTTTCCCCTACAGAATTGTCTTAACACCCTTGTCAAAAATCAGTTGACCATAAATGTATAAGAGTTTGTGCAAATACCACACTGTCTTAATTATTTTAGATCTGTAGCAAATTTTGAGACCTCTTTTGAGAGAGTTTTGGCTATTCTTGGTCCCTTGATAATCTTAAAATCAGCTTATCAATTTCTGCAAAAAGCCAGCTGGGATTTTGATAGAGATGCACTTAATCTGTATATCAATTTTAGGAGTATTGCCATCTTGATAATATTAAGTCTTCTGATCCATGAACATAGGATGTCTTTTAACCACAGTATTGGAAGCTGGAAGAGAGTGTATTAATAACTTCAGTGTGTTCAATGTAAATACCCGCAAATCTAAAATTCTATTCCCAGTGCAAATATCTTTACAAAATGAAGGGAAAAGAAGTCAGCATTTAGTGACAGGGAGTATAGATAAATCTTCAAAGGCTGTTGCTGCCAAGGAGAGCAGAAAAAGGAGTGGCAGCTGGAGGGAGATATTAAGTCTGTTTTTAGGATGAGCAATTTGAAAGCATAATCAAGTAAAGAAGGAGAAGTTGATGACACTGGGGGGCCGGAAACTGGGGGGTAATTGGAGGGATTATGTTCCTTAGTAACCTCTAGTAGGTGAAGGGGGTACCCTACAAAGGAAGGTAATGGGAGAGAAATGTGAAGGATGAGGGTACAGAAGCTGAAGGGTTGGTGATGGTAAGATCACAAGGTTCTCCACAGACCACTGAGTAGGCAGCAAAAGCACCAGATGAAACTGAAGAGGCTGTTTGGATATTTGAAAGGAATAGAAAAGCATGAAATAGTCATCTTGCAGAATGGGAAACTGAAATTTCTAAGGAAGTATGACAGTTTGGCAGTTTTGAGTGCTTATCTGAGGTATATGGTATAAATTTGAAGAAAGTCCTGTCATCAGCATTTCAAGATTTTTTCCAGCAATGTTTGGATGCTTTGGTACAGTGCAGAGTAAGTGGAGGGGAAGGGAGGGGAGGACGAGCAACGTGTTAATATTATTTGTAAACACATGGCTGTGTGTTGAACCACAGTGTTTAGGCTGGGCACTTAGAGAAGTGAGGACTCAAGGAGGAGGATGAAGGATGAAAAGTGACAGGATCAGCAGATTGGAGGTCTGGAGGAGTGGCAGACTCATGGACGCACAATGGATACCTTGCAGAAATTAGAAATTCTCTTTGGGACACTAAATAACCTACTGAATAAGTTGTATTTAACTCTGTCTGCACATCCTAATCTCCTGGAAAACTTTTAAAAACTGTTATCCATGGGCTCCAACCCCGTTGATTCAGAATCTCTGAGCATCTATGGCTTTGAAAAGAGCACAGGTGATTCAAACATGTAGATAGAGCTGATAATGACTACAGCAGAGCCTGGAGTGCTGGGAGACCTTGGGGCTGGAAGGCAGAGCTGCCACATTGCACAGCCCCCAGTGGCACCACATTCATACAGACCATGGCGACCCCATTTGGCAGGTTGTAGCAGTTGAGGGCATCTGGAATTGAGGACACATTGGAGGAGGAATAGACCCATTAGAGTCTTGGGGATTTAAAATATCTGGGGCAGTGATTCTCAGCCCTGGGGAAGGGCAGCTTTGAAATAAAAATCTCAATGCCAAAATGGCATCCCAGACTAATTACATCAAAATGAGTGAAGCCCAGGCTAAATCAGGACTTAAAAAAACTCCCAAGACATTTTTACTGTTCATCCAGAAGCCTTGTGGAGAGAGCTGTGCCATTTTTTTTTCAAGATAGGAAACACGGGATGGAGTGCAGTTTGGGAGGAGATTTGACCATTTCATGCAAAGATGGAGGTATCTATGCTTCATCCAGGTGGAGATGTCAAAGAGGCAGTTAGTTCCAGGTCTGAAGCTTGGGAGAGAAGGCTTAAGCTGAAGCAAGAAAAATCCCAACTCTGGGTGAACTGTTGATTGCTGTATATTTTTAGAACATATTAATGGGGAGATGTTCCGATGAAATCCCTAGTCTTTATAAATAACCAGACGTATGCACTCTGCTTTGAGCAGCATTCACAGAAATAGAGAGGGGAACACAGTTCTGGTATGGATGCAGGATGCTTGTAAAATACAGTCATAAGAGAGAGTGTCAAGGAAGGATGGGTTCTGTAGAGTTTATCTGATCATACATACTAATTTCACAGATTGGTAAAAGACTCAGGTCCTACAGAAATCAGTGCAGAGTCAGACCAGCTGAGTCTCCTGACCTACATGGCAGCATTATCCTTGGCCACATGCCCAGAGGGAGATGATGGCATACTTGGGCAGGAAAGGATATACTGTTTTCTGTCTTTGTGGGGTTTTTGGTATGAAAAGCATGTTATTTTTCTTCATTCAAATCGTATTCTCCCATTCCCACATTTCTAGATAGATTTAGGAGGAAGTTGCTATCTTGAAGTAGTTTTTGAACTTGACAGCATGACCTTTTAGGTTGATAATTTACCAACATTAAAATTAAGCAAAACCCTGCATTTTTGGATTTGTATAAAATAAAAATCTAAGACGTTACTTTTTGTGTGTTCCATTAAAATTCTTTAAATGTACTTCAAACCACTTGGCACAGTGTGTATGTTTGCGATTGTTTCAGGGAGAATCTAGCCATTGTTTTGGGTGCTTGCCTTGCTGTCTGAAGGATCAACAGTGGGTCAGCTGCATCTGTGTAAGCTGCTCTGCATCCTCCTATTTATTTTCATGAGCTATCTCTTTACAAAGGCTCAGTGCATTCTACAGAATTAGTTTAAAGGCCTTCCTCATTAAATTCTAATTTATCATGTAAAATAATATTTTGCCCAGATTACAGTGACCCATAAGTACATTTAGAAACTCAACTGACATTTTATACTGACTTTGGGTTTATGCCTTGGAGCCAGGGTACGTGGTACAATTCCAGGGAAAATGTTGCAAGAAACCAGAAATGACCAGGAGGCTGGTACCCAAACTCCATCTTGCATTGTTGTTTAGTCTGTCTCTGTCTCATCTGTCTGCATACCTGGGGTTATCTCAAATAATATTGCAGCATCCCCTGGACTATCATGTTCCAGTGGCAGCAAGGGCAGTAGCACTAGGAGTGATGCCGTAAGATCTAACCTCTGTCACGTCCTCTCTCTGTGCCAGGCACCCTTGACATATTTACATATATTACCTTATTTTATCTCCTCAGTAACCCTGTAAGGAAGGTCCCATTTCCAATCTCAACTTGCAGAAGTAGAAATTAAGTAACTTGCCCAGGTTTTAGGGCAGAAGAATTAGAACCCTGGCCACACTTGCTCCAGTTTGAGTCCCAGAGATTCAGCACCTGGGACAGTGCCTGGAGATGCAGCCTTAATGGATCTGCTTCTGTCCCAGACAGGAGCAGGAGATGGGACGTGGGGGTGAACATGGTGCCACAGGGAGGCTGCGTTGGCATTGACAGGCATGGAGGGTGAAGAGCCCCCATGCAGTGCACACCTCTATCTTCTCCATCTGCTCAGTCTCCCCCTATTCTGGCATTACAGTTACTCCTTGAGGTGAGCTGGAGAAGTCTGCTTTGAGGACAAGAATGGGTTCTCGCCATCATTTCTACAACAGGGAGCAATGATGATGGCCACCATGTATCCAGCACACAGCCTTTGCTGCTCTCTTGTTCATGTGCTTCTTAGAAGCAAGAGGGGTGCTGAATAATCATTAGGCCTACAGGTTTCATCAAAATCTCAAATGTTGGTAAATTTTAACCAGTCTCATGGAATTCATTTATCTTGTATAGGCTATCCCAGCTTATACTTGAGCTCAGGTTGGTTCAGGATTAAAAAAAATGGAGTGTGCATGTGTGTTGGGGACAGGGGGGTTTGATGCCTTCATATCCTCAGAAGGAAACGCATCATTGCTGGCTCATAGGGTATATGTGTCTTAAATTTGAATCTAGGCAATTTGGGTAATTACCTAATTTAAATTAGGTAATGCCAAGCTGTTTTCCCAAGAGAAATCTCTTTGCTCCATATTCTCACCAAAACTTGGTCTAACAGACTTTAAAATTTATGCTCATGTGGTGGAAGTTTGAGTATCATTTTTCCTTGATAACATGAAATTCAGCACCTTTTCATACTGTTTGTAATAGCCCCACACTGGAAGCAGTCTAAGTGCCCATTGAGGGTAGGATGCATAAATAAATTGTGATATATCAATGCAAAGGAATTCCATACTATTATAATGTTATGAATATTCTTGTGCCTGCTTTTTCAATGACTGTATCTGTGTATTTCCACTGAGTAAATACCTAGGAATGGAATTGCTGGTTTACAAAGTATTTGTATGTTTAGCTTTGATAGGTACTGCCAAATGGTTTTCTGTGCTATTGTCCTAATTTACAGTCTCATTAGTACAATTAACTTTTTCATAAATTTTATTTTTATATAATTCTACACATACAGAAAATTTGCAAGAATAGTACAAGAACTCCCATATATATTTTACCCATATAAACCAATTACGACTGTATATATTTTACCTCATTTGTGCCTTCCTCTTACCCTTTTTCCTTCCCCCCTTTCTCTATATAATATGATATGTGTATATGTAGGTATCTGTAGGTATATGAATATATATTTATATATGTATTTATCTATTAACTGTTTTACTGAACTGTTTGAGACTTAGAGATATTAAGCCCATTTATCATGAAAAACTTAAGTGTATGTTTCCTAAAATAAGGCCATTATCTTACATAACCAGAGTACAGTTACTAAAATCAGAAAATTTAACATTGGTATAATTCTGCTATCTAATCCACAGTCCATATTCAATTTTATAAATTCTCCCAGTAATGTCCATTATAACTCTTTATTTTCCTGGTTGAGGGTTCAATTCAGGATCTTAGGTTACACTTAATTGTATGTTTTTTAAATCTGGAACAGTTCCTAAACCTTTATTTGTCTATCTTGATCTTGATATTTAATTTTCAGAATGTCCCCCAATTTGGGGTTGTTGAAGTTTCTTGATTATTAGTCAGGTTATGCATTTTTTTCAGAAATAACCACAGCAGGGGTCTTGCATCCTTCCTAGTCCTATATATCAAAAGAAATGTAAAAAAAAAAAAAAAAAAGAAATGTGATGTTGATCTCTCCCTTTACCAGTTATGTTAACCTTGGTCACTTGGGTAAGGTTGTGTAGCTAGGTTTCTCCCCTGTAAGATTACTATTTTCCCTTTGTAATTAGTAGGATTTTTCTCATCAAAGTTTTGTCTTCTAGTTTTAGCACCCTTTGATGAATTTCTAACTCTGTCACTTGTCCTATATTGACATCTTCTGTATGGAAGAGCTGTACCTTCTCCATTTATTTGTTCATCTATTTGTATGGACTTGTGGATCTTATTTTAGCTAATGGGTTTTATTCTGTTACTACCATTATTTATTTTAATGCTCAAATTGCCCCAGACTTGGCAGATAGGGGGGTCCCTTCAACCGAGCTCTTTGCCCTTTAGATTTGTGCCCATCATTATTTTAATGCTCCCTTCCTTTCCTATGTGACAAAGTATTCCAAGATCATGATTTGATGATGCTCCAGCTCGGAAATCAACCTTTTTTGGAAGTCCTATTTCCATTTATTAGAGAATGTTATTCATAAATCAAGACATGGGTGCTGGATATGCTAATTGCTTCTAGGCCTTGTCAGAATTAGGAAATGTATATATCCGTGTGGAACTATTTATCCATCTATCAGAAAAACAAGAGTTTATATTAGTACTTTCAACTCCAATCAGCACTACCCTTTCCATATTTGTAACTCCTTTGACCAGTAGTGGGATACCTTGCTTTCAAGTCCCTTAATATTTTTACTTATTTGCTCAAATCTAGAATATATGGAAAGTGGTATCAGAATTGCCATTAAATACCAAAGGAAAAAAAATAAACCAACTAACTATAGTTCGGTATTTGTGTGGCAGTATTTTTGAGGTAAAATTTATATAAGTGAAATGCACATTTTAATTGCACAATTCATTAAATTCTGACAAATGCAGGTACTTGTGTAAATGAAACCTCTATTAAGATATTGAAGTTTTCCATCACTCCAGAAAGTTTCACTGTGACCTGCCCCAGTCAGTACCCTCTAGAGACAACCATTTTTCTAAATTTTTTTAGTGTAGATTTACTTTGCCAATTGTAAAACTTCATGTAATAGTTTGATTTCTCTTATTTCCGGCTTTTGTGAGATTCATCCACGTGGCTTCATGTAGCCAAAGTTCATTCCTTTTTATTATTGGGTAGTAAGTATTATATTGTAAAAATATGCCAAAATCAGTTACCCATTCTCTTGTTGATGGACATCGGGTTGTGATATTGTGAATATTGTGGCTTTGATCATTCCTGTAAACAACTTTGTGTGGACACGTATTTTCATTTCTCTTGCATAAGTACCAAAAAGTGGAGCTGCTGGGTCACGGGGTTGGTGTGTGCTTAGTTTTATAAAAAACTACCATATATTTGCCAAATTAGTTGCATTATCTTCATGCTCCCTCCAGCATTGTAAGAGAGTTCTGGGTGTTCCACATCCTTGCCAACATAGGATGTTGTCAGACTTTTTAATTTTAGCCATTCTAGTGGGTATCATGTGGGGTATCTATTTGTGGTTTTAACTCCTAATAACTCCTGATAACTAATGATATTGAGCACATTTTCATGTACTTATTGGCATTTCTGTATATTCCTTTGAAGTTTCTTTTCCAATCTTTTGTCTATTTTTTTCAAAAATTGGGCTGTTTGTCTTTTCATTATTGTCATAGAAGTTTTTTTAAATAAGTCATTTGTCAGGTATATGTCTTGCAAATAAGTCATTTGTCAGGTATATGTCTTGGGAATATTTTTCCTAGTTTATTATTTGTCTATTTTCTAATTAGTGCTTTTTGATGAGTTGATGTTTTGAATCTTGATCAAGTCTAACATACTGAATTTTTTTCTTTTATGATCGTTGCTCTCTGTGTCCTAAGAAATCTTTAACTTCCCCTAGGTTGCAAAGATATAATCCTACCTTTTATTCTAAAAGTTTTATAGTTTTAGCTTTAATGTTTAGTTTTGTGATCCGTCTTGAATTAATTTTTATGTGTGGTATTAGGTAGGGTTGAGGAACATTTTTTTTTCCATATGAAAATGTAGCTCTTCCCCATACCATCTCTTGAAGTTTTTCCTTTCACCACTGAGTTGCTTTGGCATGTTTGTGGGTCTGTTTCTGGACTCTCTATTTGGTCCCACTAATCTGCATATCTATCTTCATGTCCATATCATACTGCTTTTATTACTATAGATTTGTAGTAATTCTTGAAGTTTTATAAGACTCCCATCTTTATTCTTTATCAAGATAATTTTAGCTATTCTTGGTCAATTGAATTTTCATTTAATTTTTAGACTCAGTTTATCAGTTTCTACAAAAATGCCTTCTGGAATTTTTAAATAGAATTGCATTGAATCTACGGATCAATTTTGGGAGAAATGACCATGATATTGACTTCCTGAATCCTCAAACATGGTATATTGCTCCATTTATTTAGGTCTTCTCTAATTTATCTCAGCAAAGTTTTAAGTTTCAGTATAGAAAATCTTGGTATCTCTTATTAAATTTATTCCTAATTATTTTATGTTTTCCAAAGCCGTTGTGAATTGATTTAGTTTAATTGCACTTTCCAGCTGTTTACTGCTAATATATATAAATACAAATGATTTTTTATATATCAGCCTTGTAACTTGCAGTCTTGCTAAATACATTTATTAGTTGTAGAGTTCTTAGAATTTTCTATACTGACGTTCATGTCATCTGCAAAAAGAGAAACTTTTACTTTTCAGCCTTTTTCCCTTATTGCACTGGCATCTATCCAAGTGTTCAGACTGGATATGCTTACCTTGCTTCTAATCTTAGGGGAAAACAATTCAATATTGCACCATAAAGTATGATGGTAGGTGTAGGATTTTTTTCATATAAATGTACTGTATCCAATGAGGAAATTCCTTTTTATTCCAAGATTTCAGGACTTTTTTAAAAAAAATCATGAATAACTGATGAATTTAGTCAAATGGTTTTCTTTTTTTTTCTGTTAATATACTGAATAATATTGATTGGTTCTTGAATGTTAACCCAACCTTGCATTCTTGGGGTACACTCTATTTGGTCATGATATGTTTTATATATTGCAGGATTCAACTAGTATTTTGTTATGAATGATTATGCCTATGTTCATGATGGTTATGGTGTAATTTTCTTTTAATATTTGTCTCTAATTTTGCCTGGCCTTATACAACAACTTTGGGAGTGTTTCCTTCTCTTCTATGTTTAGAGTTTATGTAAGGTTGGTTTAATTTCTCCTTTAAATGTTTGGTAGAATTTATAAGTGAGATCATCTATATATTTTTTTAAAGTAAGAATTTTGGAGGCTTTCCTAGTAGCGCAGTGGTTAAGAATCCTCCTGACAATGCAGGGGACATGGGTTCGATCCCTAGTCTGGGAAGATCCCACATGCCACGGAGCAACTAAGCCCGTGGGCCACAACTACTGAGCCTGCTTTCTAGAGCCCGCGAGCCACAACTACTGAAGACCGCATGCCTAGAGCCCGTGCTCCGCAGCAAGAGAAGCCACTGCAATGAGAAGCCTGCGTACTGCAACAAAGAGTAGCCCCCGCTCGCCACAACTAGAGAAAGCCCGCATGCAGCAACGAAGACCGAATGCAGCCAAAAATAAACAAATAAATAAATATATTAAACAAAATAAAGTAAGAATTTTCATAATGAGTACACTTCCTTAATAGATAGATGCCGATTCAGAATAAAATATGCTGTTCAGATTTTCTGTTTCATCTTATGTCACATTTTGTTGAGTTATGTTTTTAAATAAATGTGTCCATTTCATCTAAATTATCTAATTTATTATAATAATTATATGTAATATTCCTTTATTATCCTTCTTATGTCTGTAGAACCTGAGGTTCTAGCCCCCTTTTATTTCCTCTCCTCTCTCTCACTGTCTCTCACTCTCTCTTATTAATCTTGCTAGACGTTTATCAATCTTATTAACCTTTCCAAGGAACCAAAGTTTAGTTTCTTTAATTCTCTCTTTTTTTTTTTTTCTTCTTTATTTTCTTTTTCATTGATTTCGGCTCTTTGTGGTTTCCTTCTGCTTGTTTTGATTTTGAGTCGCTTATCTTTTATAAAAGATACTTAAGGTGAAAAGCTAGGTCATTAATATTAAGCATTTGTTCTTTTCTTATATATGTTTAATACTATAAATTTTACTCAAAGCAGTTTACATCACCAACATTTTCATAATGTTTTTCATATTTTTTAATTTAAAGTATTTCTAACTTCCCTGTGATGTCTCCTTTGTCCCATCTTGATATGGTATGTTTTCATTATCTTCCAATTTGAAATATTTTCTAAATTTCCTGTGATTTCCTTTCTGACATAAGAATTATTTACACGTGTGTTAGTTTCCAAATATTTGAGAATTTTTTGACATTGTATTGGTAGTGATTGCCAATTTACTTCCATTAGTGTCACAGAATATACTCTATAGTATTTCAGGACTTTGAATTTTCTTGAGACACATTTTGTGATTCAGTGTATGGCCTGTCCACCAAGAGATGAGTGTTCTTTTTGCACCTGAAAAGAATTTATATTCTGCAGGCTGAGTGTTCTGAAAATGACAGTTGAGTCATTTCTCGATGGTGTGGTTCAGATCTTCTGTATGCTTCCTAATTTTTTTTTTACCTAGTTCTTCTAACAGTTCCATGAGAAAGAGATATTAAAATCATCCACTATAGTCATGGATTTGCCTATATCTACTTTTAGTCTTATCTATTACTTTATGTATTTTAAAGTTGTATATTTATATATATCATTGTTACATCTTCCTGATGAACTGATGTTTTCATCATAATGAAACGTTTGTCTCTAGTAATACATTTTTTCTTGCAGTCTATTTTGCCTGATATTAATACAACCATTCCAGCTTTCTTGTGCTCACAATTTGCATAGTATATATTTTTCCATGCTTTTACTTTCAAGCTACCTGTGTCTTTATATTTAAAATGATTCTCTTATAGTTAGCATAGAGTTGGGTCTTGCTTTTTGAATTTTTTCTTTATAAATTCATTTGTTTATTTTTGGCTGTGTTGGGTCTTCATTGCTGCATGCAGGCTTTCTCTAGTTGTGGCGAGGGGGGCTACTCTTTGTTGCGGTACGCGGGCTTCTCATTGCTGTGGCTTCTCTTATTGAGGAGCACGGGCTATAGGCACGCGGGCTTCAGTAGTTGTAGCACGTGGGCTCAGTAGTTGTGGCTTGCGGGCTCTAGAATGCAGGCTCAGTAGTTATGGCTCACGGGCTTAGTTGCTCCGCAGCATGTGGGATATTACTGGACCAGGGCTCAAACCCATGTCCCCTGCATTGGCAGGTGGATTCTTAACCACTGCACCACCAGGGAAGCCCAGGTCTTGCTTTTTTATATAGTACAACAATCTCTGACTTCTAATTGAAATGAATGATCTATGAGCAACTTGAGTATAGCTCTTTAACATTTAATTTAATTATTTTTATGTTTGGATTTAGTTTTATTTTGTTGTGATAGGAAAAGCTTTTGGCATTTTACAAATATGAATATTTGTGCTTTTTCTCTTTTTAAGGAAACTCATCAGGTTAAAGAAATTTCTTCAGTGTTTTAAATGCTTTTTCTGCATACATGTATTAAAATATGATTATCTGATTCATTTTTTCCTTTAATCCATTGATGTGGTCATTTTTTATAATGCTAAACCATCCTTGCATTCCTGTGACAAACCCAAGTTTGTCTTGATATTATATAATAAATGTATATCATCAATATCTGTGACTGTGATTGCCCTGTAATGTTTTATTCTTCTTTCCCTCTTACTACCATTGTCACATTTTCATACTGAGTTTATGTGCCAGCTTCATAACATGAGTTGAGAATTGTACCCTCTTATTCTTGTACCCTCGATTAGATTTTGTAATACTAAATTATTTCTTCATTTTGTTGAGGTAACCATATGGGCCTGGAGGTTCTTTTTTAGAAAAAGAATAATATTTGTCTATTAATTTAATTTTTTAACAGTTATAGGACTACTCAGGTTTTCTATTATTTAAAGTGAATTTTGGTAATTTTATTTTTATTTTCATTTTTTTGGAATTTGTCCACTTTGTCTATATTTGCCAATTTATTTGCATAGTATTCTTATTAGAAGGTTATCAGTAGTATTATTCTTTTCATAAAACTAATGGTTGATTTTGTTGATCCTATCTACCATCTATTTGTTTTGGTCTTTATTATTGTCTTCCTTCTAATTTTTTTGTGCTTATTTTGCTAATTTTTTCTACCTTACTGAAATGGCTGCTGGCTCATGAATTTTTGGTCCTTTTTATTTTCTCATTATACACTGAAAGCTATCAAACTTCCTCTAACTATTGCTTTTACTGTATCCCACTGTATCCCACAAGGATTTTGATTCATTTAGTTCAAAATATTATTTCAGTTGTGATTTCTTTCACTCTTGGGTTATTTATTTCATTTTATTTTTCATAGTGATTTTTTCCATTGACTTTATTTTACTTATATTTTTGAACATTTAACTATGAAAAATATAAAATACCTATAAATGTATACAGAATAGTATAATGAATCCCCATGTACCCGTCACCCAGCTTTTATAATTATCCAGTCGTGGCCAATCTTGTTTTTTTCTATACCCTTCCCTACAGCTACCCCAACCTCCTATATCGTTTTGAAGTAAATCCTATGGTTATTTGTATGTGTTAAATTTTCCAACTATATGGGAATTTGCTAGTTATCTGTCTGACTTAATTGTTTCCTTAGAGAACATTGTCTGTGTGAATTCATCCTTTGAAATTTCTTGTGATATGCTTTAAGTCCCAAAATATAATAAATATTTTGCAAGTGTTCCATGCACACCAAAAACATTTTATATTCTGCAGCTCTTGGGAATATAATTCTATATGTCTGTTAGGTGAAGTTTGTCAAAAGTACATTCAAATTTTTTATGTCCCCACTCTTATATTTGACTTGATCATTAGGAAGTAATTCTCTTTATCACTAGTAAATGCTTCTACCTCTAATATTAACATAGCTATACCAGTTTTCTGATGATTGTAATTTGCATAGTGTATTTTTTACCTTACCTTTAAAATTTTATCTTTTCTGTATCTTTACATGTTAGAAGGCTTTTTTAAATAGCATATTGTTGAATTGTGTATTCAGTCTGCCAATTTATTGCTTTTAACTGGAGCATCTGGTGTCTTTACATTTAATTTAATTAGTGACACATTTAGGTTTAAATCTATTCATCTCATCTTGTGCTTTCTACTTGTTTTACATCTGCTTCCCCCGCCCCCTGCCTTGTTTATTGCCTTCTTTTGGATTCTTTTTAAAATCGATTTTTCAAAATATATCAAGAATTCAACCCCTTCTCACCACCCCCACTGCTGCTGTCCCGCCCAGACCATCTCCTCCTTCCTCTGGATAAGGCTGTGGCCTACTGACTCATCTCCCTGCTTCTGTCCTTCTTCCCACTCCCCGCCCTCCCCCCTGCCATCTGCTTGCTAAGCAGCAGCCAAAGCGAGCCTCTTAGCATATCAGCCAGTTTCCCCTCCCTCCAAAGTCTGCCTTGGCTCCTTGCGTGGACTGTCCATGGGGCTTAGGGGATCATGGAGGCCTCCGGCGCCTGCTCCCTGACAGCGGTGCATGGGCCTCAGCGCTGCCCACTGCCCTTGCTCCATGTGCTCCAGACACCTGACCGCCTGCAGGTCCTCTGACAAGACAGGGCCCCTCCAGCCTGTTCCAGGGCTGGACATTCTCACACGGCTAACCTCTTCCAAGCCCTTGTTCCAGAATCACTTTCTCCGTGAGGCCTGCCCTGACCACCCCTCGCCTTCCACCTGCTCTTGACCCTGTCCTATTCTCTCATAGTGGTCAGCCCCCTTCTGTCACCCTGCCGATTATGGTGCCATGTGTTTGTGTCTCTGCCTCTGTTAGAAAGAAGCCCCAGGAGGGTTTCTGCCCGTTTTGTTCAGGAGCACATCTCAAGGCCCTGTAACAGAGCTTGGCCCAGTATAGGCACTCAGAAGATACTGGTGAACAAATGTGGGGATTGCATTTTTTCCCTTTTAGTTATTTGAAAGTTATAAACACTTATGTCTCTTATTTTAACGTTACCATGGAAATGACAGCGTGCATACTTTACTATTCAAAGCCTAAAGTTAACCAACGCTGTTATCTTCCTCTTGGACTTTACAATGACCTGTGAACACTTTTAAGATACTCTATTTACTTTAAGTTTTGTTTTTTGTGTGTTTTTCATTTGGGGGGGGTTGTTTGCTTTTTGAGGAAGGGGACAGGCAAGGATGAAAACTCAAGTTGTTTTGTGGGAAACTGAATCCAGTATTTGAAGTGTGTGACTGAGACTCAGGGCCTCGAATTCTCCTTTTGATAGAAATCAGCCAACGCACGGGTGTTTATCAGTTCCTACATTGGCTTCACACACTCACCAGTATGATGAGGGCCTTCATTGGCTTCCAAAGACAACTGGTTCCAGGTAAATGACAAAAAAATACCTCTGGTACTTATAGACCCCACACTCAGAAGTTTCCCTTTGATAAGTCTGGGCTGCTCCTCCGGAAATGAGTGTTTTTACGAGTCCCTGGTCTTTCTGAAGCCCCCACCCGGTGGCGAGCACCCCTCCCCAGCAGTCCTCAGCTTCCCCAGGGACCACTGCACTCAGCTTCCAATCACATCAATGTGGCATTTGTGGGAGTCTGGCATGAGTGTGGGAGTGATTTCAGCGAGCCTGGGAGGTGTAAATGGAAGTTTAAAATCCTCAGCTGAGGAACAATTCAAATAGTGTTAAAACTAGGACGGCTTCTTGGCTTTTCCGCCCCCAGAGTGTCGGAGCACAAAGGCTAAATGATGCAGGTGCGGGGCCTGCCCTGATATCCACGCATCGTGTTTGCGCCTCTCTGGACCAGGGTCTGTCTGTGGGGGTCACATGCCACAGGCAGGCAGGCAGGAGTTGGGCTCTGCATCCTGTTTCAGGAAACATCATCTTGTTGGGGTTAGGCTTTCGGTTGGGCTGGACTTCAACGCTCACAATGCACAGCACATCGCAGAGGTATGCCGCTGACAGTGCCTGCGTGTGCCACAGTAAAGGGCCTCAACAGTGGCCCAGCACTGGTCCTTTCCTCCCAGGAAAGCTGTTGGTATCTTCCAGGTGGGCAGATAGTCTTCCCAGATTGCCCAGGTTATAGGGCTCACTGTGTTGCTCTATCAGGTTGCCTCTAGGACCCTCTGAAATTGTGGTGGACTGTTGGGGTGGTCCAGGGGCCTAGGGCAGCCCTGGTAAACCTTCCTCTCCTCTATGACTAGGTCTGCATTCAACCACATTCCTCACCTCTGCACTTTACAGTGAGGATGCTAGTTACGGAGCTGGAAGTTAATGATTACAGCAGTGGCCTCCGACACCATGGAATCCTCATCATTTGCCCCACACCCTGCCCCCTCCTCCCCCTGTGCCTGTTCTGGGGTACCAGGGCTTGTCCACCTTCTCCTGAGGCTCAGCCTTTATTGGCTCTTCCTTAACCAATTATTGCTTCCTTGAAATTCTCCTGTTACTTGGCTTCTCTGGTAAATCGTCATTTTCTGCAGAAATGCTCTCAAATTTTTTTTATCACAAATGTAATAGAAGTTTTCCAGCCAGTGAAACAGTGAAAAGCATTTTTAAAATGTTAATAATGCCACCCAATTTATACTTCCCTTTGCTAATAGATATTGTATACATTGCTAGCTGCACCTGCGCTCCTATTGATAAATATAGAAGAGGCTTTTGCACTTGTTTCTACAACCAGATGTCAGTGATTCCACGTAATCCATGTTACTCTGAAGCTTCCTTTCCTTGGCAGACTGTGTGTCACGTATGTTCTTCCAGATCAACAAATCAAGTCTGATTTATCTTTTTTAAACATAAAAACCCATCCAATTTATCCAGTTATTCTCTGTTGAGAAGAATTCTGATTTTCTCCAGTTTTCTGCCACTTAAGAATTCTTTATCAGATATTATTGAACACTTTCTAATATACTACCGCTTTTATTTCTGTAAGATATATTTCCCAAAATGGGACCACTATGTCAACAAGCTCTTATATTTTGAACTTGAATTGCTGTTTTCAGATAACTTTCCCCAAAGGGCTTAGAAAGTTACGTTCCCACCAAAAATGCAAAAGTGTGCAGAGTTCCCTCAGTCCCTTTGCATGTGGATTTCATCACCAGCTTCTTTGCCAGTCTGTCTGAAAATGATATGGTGTTGGAAATTTGCATTGTTTGTTCAGGAGCAGTTCATGTACTGCTCGGAGTGAACATCTTTTTTACGCATTCTTGGCGTTCTGGATTTTATTTTTCTGTATTTTGCCTCTTCATGTCTTTTGCATGAGTTTCTGTTGAGTCATTTGTCTTTATCTTAATAGTTTTTTTAGAGGGATATTAGCACTTTGCTGAAATATGTGTTACAACTATCTTTCTAAGTCTATAGATACCTTTTTATGTTTGTTTTTTGCCATATTTTGAAATATTATCTTAAGTATTTTTATTATTTTCTTTGTAATTACTGGATATCTTGCATTGTTTAAAAAGGTCTTCCTCATGCCAAAGTCATACAACTATTAAATAGTTTAATACATTTTCTTGTGGTATATTTACAGTTACATTTTTTTACATTTACGTCTTTAATTTACCAGGAATTTATTTCTGTAGGTGGGATAGGGTATAAGTTTGTTTTCTGCCAGCTCCATTTACTAAATGAACTACTCTTTTCCCTGGGAACTGAGGTCCTGGTGGGCGTACATTGGTATCATAATGCATTGATTAGCACACCTTTATGGTAAGACAAACCCTCCCTGACTATTATTCTGTTCTTCAGTTTTCTTGTCTGCTCTTGGAAATGTGTAAATAGATGTGAAGAGCTTAGGACAGTGCCTCTTTTTGGTTTTCTGCTGACTTTATGTTCCTTAAAAATTTTAACATCTGCCTGTGGAAAATATTAAACCTCTATAAATGTATACAGAACAGTAGTATACTGAATCCCTCTGGGTCCATCGCCTGGTGTCTGTAATTATCAAGTTGTGTTCAGTCTTGATACTTTTTTATACCCTCACCCAATGCCACTGCAGCCAGAAGTATAAAAATGTTCACTGTTTTTATTCATGTTACTACTATTCTTATCAGTTCGTATTTTACACTTCAAAATAATTGCATTCTGTTCCCCCAAATATGACATTGGAGGTCTGGTTGACATTGCATTCCAGTTCTGCATTTGTTTTGAAACAGCGTTTTTATGATGTTGTCGTCCCCTGGGACGCAAGATCGGTGTTTCTCTGCTGTGCTGTCTCCACGCCCAGTGGCTTTCCGTCCTCCTCTGGACGGGCTGGGTCTGAAGGGCCTGCTGGCGTCTCTTTACTCCTGATTGCCTTTCAGATGCTGAGCCTTGAGTCCAGAGTTCTTTTTTTGAGAGAACTCTGACAGCGTCCGTCTACAGTTGACTCCCAAGGTGACAGTTCCAGCAGATAGTGGTTGACCATTCGGTATGCCCTGGACAGACAGTGGTGAACCAGACAGATGTGATCTCTGCTCCCTGATGAGTCAAGGGCACACTCAGAGCAGAGAGCAGGAGGCTGCCCTGACCTGGTTGATGCAGCCCAGGAAGGCTTCCTGGAGGAAGCAGTGTTTAAGATGAATTCTGAAAGGCCAATAGGAATGAGCCAGGCAGAGGGGCAGGACATGAAAGTTGTGCGAAAGGAGGCAGAGGGTAGGAAGAACATCAGGCAAAAGCAGGATCCTTTTTGTGGGGACCCAGAGAATGAGTGGCCCACAGTGAGTCTGGGGGTGTGGCTGGGGTCACAAAGAGCCAGAATGTGCTGGGCTCAGGGGAGGGAATGCCAGCAGATGTCGTCATCACCATTATCCACCCACTCTCCCCTGGGCTCTGTGATGAACCCCTGGGGTTTATCCCATTTCACCCTCAGCAGTCCAAGGAGGTGAGATATAAAGAAGGCAGGGCTCAGACAAATCACCCACTTGGCCACATTTACGCAGCCAGCAGGATCATGAGTGAGAATTGAAACTCGGATGCCAGAGCCCACCGTGGCAAGCTGAGACACTGAGCAAATGACACTTCTTGGTTTTGGCTGCCATCAGAGCAGTTAGTGATTGTGCCAGTGGTTGAGGGGAGGATTCTGGGCTGCCATTCAGGTGAGATTTATTGCAACCACAGCAAAACGTGTAGACTGATACCCAAAGGAAAACACAACCAAGAAAATGGAGTGTGACCCAAGAAGCAAGTATTCTATGGGGAAAAGCACTGGGAGAAATACTTAGAAGTGGGGGAAAGGAAGGCAAAATGCAGCCATTAGACTAAATCTAGCTTTATTAATGCAACATTTTCCCATAATGTTTTATGAAGGTGCATAATGCAGTTGGGAGAGTCACCTTTATAAAGTTAGCATGTCAAGAGCATGTTTGTTGGATGTGCCTCAGAACTTCACAGAGTGACTTTTCCGGGTAGCTGGAGTGCACTGCAAGAACCCACTTTTGGCTATTTTAGCCATATGTCATGAACAGCTTTCTAACATGAATCGTGTGTTTTAGTTAGTTTACTAAGTTGAAGTTACACCACTGAATTTATCCTCTCCTTGATCTAAGGGTGAAACCCTTATGATCAATGCAAAGCACATTGAACTGGGAGACAGGACAGGCTCCTTCTTGACCCCTCGGGCCAGACTGGGTCTCTCTCTGAGCCTCATTGTCTCACAATTATCTCCAGCCCAGAGGTGCGGAGTAAATATCAAGCCCACATGTCCAGAGCCGTCAGGAGTGACTTCTTAAGATAGTAGGATGTGCCTCTGAGGTTCCTGAAGTTTAAAAAATTCCATTGAATCCATGTGTTCTGTGTGTCTGAGTGGTTGAGCAAAGAAAATGAACATAAGAACATGGGGCCTTGGAGTGAGTGAGGGGCTGAGGGGCTACTTAGTCTGTTTTTTGATGCAATTTTAATATCAAAGAAGAAATTCCAGAAAGATAGGAGAAGAGAGCTTGACCTGCTACAGACTCTCCTTCCCTGAAGGACTAGAGCATGTTCGAGAAGGGTTACTGTAAAGGAAATATCTGTGTCTATGTGATGATGTATGTACTTTTTCATTGGGAATAATTTCCTATCTTAATCTTTTTTTTTTTTTTCGTCCGTCCCCCGTCTGGCGCGACTTAGGCCCGGCCCAGGAGAGCGCGACATCACCACATCGATCTTAATCTTTTTTTAATAGACTTTATTTTTAGGGCACTCACAGCAAGTTTAAGAGATTTTCCATATACCCTCGTGCCCCACACATGTATAGGGGCCTCATTATCAACATGTCCCACCAGAGTGGTGCATTTGTTACAATTAATGAACCTACATTGACACATCATAATCACCCCAAATACATAGTTCGCGTGAGGGTTCACTCATGGTGGTATCCATCCTATGGTTTTGGAGAAATGTATAATGACATGTGTCCCCTATTATAGTATCATACAAATAGTTTCATTGCCCTGACATCCTCTGTGCTCCACCTATTCATCCCTCCTTGCCTCCTAACCCCTGGCAACCACTGATCTTTTCATTGTCTCCATAGTTTTTCTTTTTTAGAACATCACATAGTTGAAATCATACAAGATGTAGCCTTTCCAGATTGGCTTCTTTCGCTTAGTAAGGTACATTTAAGGTTCCTCTTTGTCTTTATAGTTCATTTCTTTTTAGTGCTTAGTAATTTTCCCTTGTCTGGATATACCACAGTTTATTTATCCAGTCACCTCCTGTAGAATATAGACATCTTGGTTGCTTCTAAGTTTTGGCAATTATGAATAAGCTGCTGTAAATATCTGTGTGCTTATCTTACTCCTTTAAAATGCAAAATCAGGATACATCTCCCAACTTCTGATTATGGAAAACCTCTATAGGAACGTAAAAGGGGAGTCTCGCTTACAGAAGAGTAAAAATGGGAATGATCCAACTGCATTTGGCTACAACATCAAATAGTAATGGTATTTAAACTGATAAATCAATTTCTGGGGCTTGAACCACAGCTCGGTCAAATTATACCACAGATGTGCTATCCCAGTAGTCCAGTGCCACACAGCCACTGAAACCCTTAAAGAGATAACCTCAACCATTAGGAAGAAAAGAGGATCTTGGAGCCAGTCCTGAATATATTTTATGTTTATATATTTTTTAATTTTTACCTTTGACATTTCCGTGACTCAGCCAAGGAGCTGCTGTGTTCTGCTTCAGTGCAGAGGGCATCAACTTGAACTGAGTTTGAACTGTCCATGGTCCTTTCTGTTCTTTCCTTCATCACCTCCGTCACCATCCTACCCACAGACCCTGTGAAGCTCACTCTGTGTGATGACAGCAACCCCATGAGTTACCCCCACGTGGGAGATAGGAACACCAAGTTTTAGAAAGTCTAAATGTCCTGCCCAGAGCCATGCAGATCAGAAGTGGCAGTTTTGGGATTTAACCCAGGTCGTCTCCTCCAAGCCCGCTGTGCTGCCCCTTTGCAGGAAACACACTTGACACCATGTTGTCTGGTATGGTTACTGCATTGTGTGCTCCAGGAAATAAAATTCCCCAGCACATAACCGAAGAATGAACTGAGTTAGCATTGGTAGGCTTGCTGGAAGGTAGACGTTTCAGAGTCAGACACATAGAGGGTATTTGAAGCCTGGGAAATGGACGGATGAACTCTCCCAAGCAAGGCATGACAGTGGCCCACAGCAGGGCAGTGGGAGAAGGCAGAGAACCAGCATCAAAAGCAGTGGGAGACAGGGACCTGGAGGAGAAAAGAAGAATAAAATACCTTAACAGCAAGAACCTGAAGTACAAGAAATAATCTCTGTCAGTTCAGGCTGCTATAACAAAATACCACAGACTATGGGGCTTAAACAGTAGAAATGTATTTCACACAGTCTGGAGGCTGGAAGTCCAATATCAGGGTTGGGTTCCGGTGAGCGCCCTCTTCCTGGTTTGCTGACGGCTGCCTTCTTGCTGTGTCCTCATGTGGCAGAAAGAGAGAGATCATCTCTCTCAGGTCTCTTCTTATAAGGACACTAATAGGTCATGAGGGTCATAACTGCCTCCCAAAGGCCCCACCTCCTAATATCATGATAGACGTGAGGATGTCAACATGTGAATTTGGGGGGATACAAACATTCACTCCATGGCAGGGACCATTGGTATCATGGGAGAGTGAAGAGAATATACAGCACATGAGACCCAGTGGGAGAAATAACGTAGAAAACAAAGGGCAGAGGGCTGAGGACGTGCACATGAAGAGGAAAGTGGTGGGGCAGATGTGGACGACAGGGTTGAGAGATCAGACAATGGATGGGAGGCTGGAACTGTGACAGGGCTTTGGAGGAGGCCTTGTGGTCCAGGGAGGGGGTGAGCTGTGTTGATGGGAGGGTGCTTGTGATCTGGGGGAGGCACAGGAGCCAGCTCCCACCAGGAATGCAAGCGAGGTGAGATTAAGGGTACAGGAAGCAGGGGATTAAAGTGTGAAAGTACAGAATGAAAATAAAACCCAATTTTATTTTGTTTTAATTTTATTTATTTTTGGCTGTGTTGGGTCTTCGTTGCTGTGCACAGGCTTTCTCTAATTGCAGTGAGCGGGGGCTACTCTCCATTGTGGTGCATGGGCTTCTCATTGCAATGGCTTCTATTGTTGCGGAGCACGGGCTCTAGGTGCGCGGGCTTCTGTAGTTGCAACATGCAGGCTCAGTAGTTGTGGCATATGGGCCCTAGAGCGCATTGGCTTCAGTAGTTGCGGTGCATGGGCTCAGTAGTTGTGGCTCACGGGCCATAGAGCGCAGGCTCAGTAATTGTGGTGCACCGGCTTAGTTGCTCCACGGCATGTGGGATCTTCCCGGACCCGGGATCGAACCCGTGTCCCCTGCATTGGCAGGCAGATTCTTAACCACTACGCCACCAGGGAAGTCCCAAAACCCAATTTCAGCTGTACTTTTTTTTTCCCTCCGGGCGCCATATGGAATGCCCTTGAAGGTACACCAGGTGTCAGATCTATTATGTTGTTTTAACTTTAAAACAAAAAACATGGAAGGGCCACATTCAGCAACCCCTGTCCTCAGCCTGTTGTTCTCGCCTTCCCTGCTACCCTAAATTCAAGCTTCAATTGTAATGTGACCACTGGTGACTGTAACCAGTTGCCCGCCATGCACTGGGCACTGAACTTCCTTGCTGTTACCTCTTCCTTCTCACGACACTCAGTGTCAGAGTTAGGGCACAGGCCAGGCCCAAGAGTCCATGCTGTTTTGCTAACCTATGGGCATCACAGCTACAAACTTCAGTTATCTATTTATCCAATAAACAATATGTTTATCCTTATTCAACACTTTCTAGGTGTCTGTGTGCCAGACGCTGGGCCAACTACTGGTTCCCAATGGAGATTAACAGATGTGGCCCAGCCCTTCCTAGAGGTTCCAGTACAATGAAGGATAAAGATATTACCACACGCACATGCACATACTGCAATTAACCTGAAGCACAGTAAAGGAAAAAAGTGAGTTCTATGAGAAGATACAGGTGGGACTTAATTTAGGTACATTAACCAGGGGAAACCTCTTAGCAAGTGACATAGGACATGAGGATGTGTGTGAGTCAATGCAGGAAAAATTGCAGGCAAAGGAGGAAGCGTGTGTAGAGGATTTGAGGGGAGACGCTGGTGGGGCAGGAGTGTAGTGAGTGAAATGAAGGAAGGAAAATGGTGTGAAGGGAAATCTCAGAGGGGTAGCCGGGGGCCAGATGACGTGTGGTCCTAGGTCGTGGAAAGGAGCTTCTATTTTGATTCCCTATCTACGAAGAGGCCACTTTAGAATTTAAGGTGAAGGAAAAACATGATCTGATTTCAAACATCATGCAGGTTCCTCTGTGGGGAGCAGAATGGTGGGGGCAGGAATAGAGAGCAGAAGTGGGGGTCATCCCAGCTGCTCTGTGCCGGGCATTGGGACATGGGGGTGGGGCGGAGGGATGAACCACCAAGAGTGTGGGATTCCAGGGTGGGAAGTCCAGGACGGCCCGGCAGCCCTGCAGGCTGCACAGGGTGGCCCATCCCACACGCTGCTGTCTCCGCCTCTGTCGGCCTCACCATTCTGATCGTAGGCTTGGTGCGAGGTTGTAAGTGAAGACTTTTGTTTCTTGATATAACACAGTGAGGTAGGCTGAGTGTATTTTTCTATTATTGTTGCCGTTTTCCATCTTGGATTCAGGCAACTCTTCCCAGAAACTGGTTCTCATCATGCCATGAGAACCATCTTCCCATTGCAAACTGTTGACCAAAGGAGCCTTGGCAGTGCTGCCACCACCTCTAGCGTTCAGATCGCCTCCAGAATGTGCTCATGGCTGGCAGAGGCAGTGACTTAATGCAGCAATTGGGTCCCCCCCCACTGAAGGGTCCTGCTGACTGTGGTCCTGCATGAGCTGTGTCCTTGAGGGCACATTCGCTGAGGAATATGTGTCTTAGAAAGGGGGCTGGGTTTGCATCTTTCCTTTATTTTCTTTTTTCTTTTTTTTTTTTTTTTTGAAGCAAAATCATGGTCTCATATGAGCTTAAGAATATACAAGTAAGGGCATTCAGCATAACAGTTTGTGGTAGAAAGGGAATCTCAAAACCACTACAACTTCAAACCAAGTTTCCATGATTGTAAATCTGTACAATAAAAAGATCATTTCCAAATGAAAAACTTTCAAGTCTACACATAGAAGAGACTCTATCAGCAAATGAAAATCTGCGTTTATTTATTTATTTATTTATTTAGATTTCTAAAGCCTTTCAATGCTTTTATTTTTTTTAATGTTTTATTTTAAAAATTTTCTTTTTAGAGTATAGTTGATTTACAGTGTGTAAGTTTCAGGTTACAGCACAGTGATTCAGTCATATATATATTTATATATGTATATATCTCCTTTTTCAGATTCTTTTCTCATATAGGTTATTACAAAACATTGAGTATAGTTCCCTATGCTATACAGTAGGTCCTCGTTTCAGTTTTTTCTGTTGCTTCTCAAATATGATTGTTGGAGAAGGTTCCTGATGACATAGGACAACATTCTGTTTTCAGGTTTTGCATTTTCTGTTTGATGTGATAAAACTGCATCTACCTTTCCCTTCTTTTTTCCTTACTTTATTTCTTTCCTAGTTACACTGTTCAAGCTTTATTTTTTTTTGAATTATTACATTTGCTCCAACCTCTTTTACAAATTGTGTGTGTGCGTGTATGTGTGTTTTGACATTTTCAAGGATCTTCTTATAGTAGGCACCATTGTTCAATTCAAGAGTGCAATTCAGGAGGCAGGGACAATATTTGTATTGAGTTTTGAGAGTCCAGAGTAACACAGGCACCATCCAGAAATGAAATGGGATGTCCTGGACTGGTGTTAGCTGGTCTTTGGGAAACTTGGGTGCAGAAATGCTATTTCCCAAGCCTGGTGTGGGATCGATTACCCAGGGGGAGGGTGCAGACAGAGAAGAGAAAGGAGCCCACGACGGAGCCCTGGGCACTAGAAAGTTCATAGGTTGAGAGAGGCAGAGCCAGAAAAGAAAACCCAGGGTTCCTAGCTCAGGGGTGAGGCGTGTGCTAGGATGTTAAAGCATAGAGTCATCCGTAGAGAGGATGTTTGAAGCCATGGGGTGAATGGAAAGACTTAGCACAGCAATTAGTTAGACGCAGTGACTAACAGCCCCCAGATCTCAGGGGCGTCACCTGCAAGGTCTGTGTCACAGGTCTGCTGTGCTGGGAGCCTGCTCCACGTCACCCTCACGCTGATAGAGCCGCGGCCGTCTGGAAGGTCACCAGGCATGGCAGCGGGAATAAGAGAAGGACCGACAATGAGATGCATCCACTCAGAGTGACACCCATCACTTCTCCTCACGTGTCACTGACCAAAGCAACTTATAAGTCCACACGTCACTTCTGGGGGCCAGGGATGCCCTTCTGCTTGGTGCCTGGGAGCAGGAGAAACGTGGAGATTAGTGAGCAGGGTCACTGCCTGCCGCAGGGCAGTTCTGCTCACCAGAGATCTGGCTCAGTCGTCTTCCCATGCAAATATCCAATGAATTGCTCCCGGTGAGAAAAATAAAGTCCCCTCAGCCTGAAGGTCAGGGATTCTGTGTAATTCCAGTCACCTTGTAAGAGCCAGATGCAGCTTTCCTGAGTCTGCAGACCCGTGGATTAAAGAGACAAGTTAGCTGACACCACACAGCTGCACATGCAACTACACACACACACACACACCCCTTCAACCACACAAACATTCGCACAGTCACACAACCACACACACAGCACACACACACATAAAAACACACACACATGGAACTACTAACACAGTCATACACACTCAACCACAGAACACATACAAAGCCACACACACAACTACTAACACAATCATACACCCCTCACACACACAACATATTCACACACACTGAACCACACAACCACACACATAGCCCCCCCCACAAACCCACACATACATAACTCACACACACACACTCACATGTATAGAACCACACACACACAACCACATACACACAAAACCACACGCACACAACTACTAACACAATCATACGCCTCTCACACACACACACAACATATCCACACACACGCAACCACACAGCTGCACACACAACTATGCACACACTAAACCACACACAGTCACACAACCACACACACCACACACACACAGTCCCCTGACAGCCCCACACGTTCACAACCCCCATACACACAAGCACACACCACACATAGAACCACACACACACAACTACATGTACAGACACACACACAACCACACAATTGCACACAGAACTACACACACTTACTCTCAGTTCCTTGAAGCCCTCGCCTGCCCCACCACGGTTCCCACTACCCACTCCTTGTGTCCTTAGGGCTGTATCAAAGGCATCTTTGTGTGTGTGTGATAAACATGATATTTTAAATCAGGGATGAAAAGAAGCACCACTTAGCTGTGTGGGAACACATGGCCATCCAAGTGGAAGCAACTGCCTCGCTCAGTCTCTTACCACTTACAGACGTTAATTCCAGATGCATTTGCATGTGAGCATTTGGGGGAAATAACTACAAGAACTATTCAAAGGAAATATCAGAGAATAGCATTTTCTTGGGGGAAGGGTAGTCTAAGCAAGTCACAAAGCTCACCAAGCTCACAAGCCATACAAGAGAAATAGCAGATTTTATTTCATTAAATTTTCAACTTCTGTAGATGAAAGTCATCATAAAAAATGAAAAGACAAGCAACCAATCATGGGAAATTAATTAAAAGTTGAATATCCATGATCCACAAAGAGTGCCTCAAATCAATAAGAAAATTAAACAAGTAAAATTAATCAGAGAATATACAGAAGAGATTCACAGAAGAAATACAAATGGTCCATATACAAGTGGAAAGTTCATCAATTCCATGAGTAATCATGGAAATGCAAATTAAGGAAATAAAGAAAAGCAAAAACAAAGTCTGAGGTACCACGTTTTGTTCACCAGGTTGGCAAATATTTAAGAGTAAAGACACTCAGTCTTGGTGTGAGTGCCGGGGGCCAAGCCTTCACGTGGTTAGTGGGTGGTGGTATATAAACTGGGCTGTGATTCGTGATGGGTCATTTATCTGTCTAAGTATCTATCCATCTAAATGTAACATCTAATTCCATTTTGACCCAGCAAGCCCACTTACAGGAATTTTTCCTCCAGCCGTTTCTGCCCATGCAGGCAAAGATAGCTAGACAAGACCCTTATCCTTGCCTCTTTTCCCACCCGCTCTTGTTCTCCTGCATCCTTTGTCTTCCATTTCCCCATCACCCTCCCAACTTCTCCCCCACGGGCCTGCCTCCCGTGGTGGGCTTCACTGTCCTGTAAGTGCTGAGGTGCTTCTGGGAACCACTGACCATCTGCATCTTCCCTGCCCTCTTCCCAACCGCTCTGCTGTCAAGGGGCACCGGGATTGGAGTCACAGCTGCCAGGACAGTCAGGCGAGGCATCCAGAACTTTCCTTTTTGACAGCCAGTTGAAAGCCCTGGGTCTTGTAAGATGAGGCGTGGACAAGGTCATGCTGGGGTCCAATTTTGCCCCAGCATCCTGCAGCCCCAGTGTTGCCCCCCAGCAGCCCGGCACCAGCAGTGCTGGCAGCCCCTGACACGCTCTTGACTGATTTCCTCTGCAGTCAGGAGTGGACCCCAGTGCAGGAAGAGTTTTGTTTTTGCCCCACATAATTGATTTTATTTTTACATGATCACATGCAATTGAAGTGATTAAGAAATAATAATAACCACAAGGAATGACAGGGAACAGGTTCTGAGAAGACTATAATTCTCTGTAACAAAGTTTAACTCTCTGGTGTCCTCATGCTCCCTGGCTGGTGGCAGCCGGGCCACTTCTGGTCACTCTCCCTGGGCCACAGCTTCCCCCTTGCAGGCTGCCTTCAAGCCGGCATTCCCACACCTTGTCCCACCATGGCCTGCGGGGTCACCGCTCCGTGCAGACTGTCACTCCGTGCCGCGTGGCTATGCATTTGCTAAGTTGAAAGTGCATTCAGAAGCAGGTTTGCATGCCTGCAATTTCCAGCCAGGGAGCACTTTGGGGGCCAGCTAGTGGACATCCAGGAGGAGCTGCCGTGTTCCAGGAAATCCAGGAACATCCTCCAAGACGCCTTGGGTAACAGCCACAGAATACATACTCATTGTGGGGCCCGGGACAGCCCAGTTTTCTCAAAATGGGAGTTATGTCAGCCTCAGAAACGTCACAGCCGTTTCAGGGTTGCTGAAATAGAAGGGACTCAGGGTGTTTTTGGTGCCACCCTCTCCCTGCCCATCAGACTCCACCTCCACACCCTCCCCCGCTTCCTGTCGGGGGGTTCTGGGTGAACCACTTTCTCCCCTCCCTCTGTTGATCTCAAGAGGGACTGCAGGGCATTTTGCAGCCCATGGCATGTCTGGGCTCAATGCCCAGCATCCGTGCAAGGGACCATGAGGTTTTGCCACAGGCTGACGCCAGCCTGTGTGCTGGTGGAACTTTCCTTCCTCTACCATTTACACACGCGATCCCACCTCTTCTCAGTTATCTATTCATTCACTCAGTCAGCTGGTCAACAGATTTTTGCTGAGCACCTCCTTCAAGTCAGATGCTGTAATAGGAGTGGGGAATCTGATGACAAAGACACAGATCCTAACCTCAGGGAGCCTCAGCGTTAATGCGGAGGCTGATGGGCAGAGCGTTTGCCTTCAACTCGGGACACAGGCAAGCTGTGTACAGCAGCTGTCACTGGGCTTTGTGACTTCTCAATGGCCTCTGTTAATGTAAGGGAGAATTTTAATTGTATGGGCAGAAAATGGAAACTAAGTAATGATCACATGGATAGAAAAATCATTAGTTTGTTTTGTGTTGGACAGAGTAATGAATGTCTTTCCCAAATGATGCTGGAGAAAATGAGTTAGGTTTTTTTAATCGATTTCAACTTTTGTTCTTGAAAAATGCTGTAAAAGGCTAACGGTGGCTGAAGATTGTGAGGGAGGAGAGTATGAAAGGGATATTGATGGAGCAGGAACACCAGAGTGGAAGGAGCAGCCTGAGGCCACTTACTTTGCACAGGACAGAATTCGAAGCCCAGAGGCTCCACGTTCTTACAAAACATGCATGTGAAGCAGCATCGCCTTTGACTTTGCCGGAACTTAATGATATTGTTCTAGCACTTTCTCCCCCATTGTAAAACCATCTTATTTTGTACTGTCATATTGCATCCTGATTATCTCAAGAGAACACACAGGCACACATACACACATGTGAGCATGCATACGCCACACACACTGATTATATAGAAACAAATAGCAACTTTATTGGATGTGATACAAATGGAACTTACGTAAAAATGTGGGTGAATCACCCAACTCCCTATCTGCAAGTGTCTTGCCAGTAACTTTAAACACTTCCAAAATTCCTTCTCTGTTTTAGAATGTTTAATTAATCTACCATTAATATTATTACCATTTACATTTTTATTAAGCCTTTACAGGGAGCAGATACATTTCTTAATTAGTCTCTGGGTACAAAATGTTTTAGCATTTAAACTTAAAAGCAAAAAAGAACAAATAAGTCTGATTGTTTCTAACCTGATGCTGTTGGATTTCCTTTGCTTAGAGATGAACAATCCATTGACAGTTTTCCAAACTGATTTAAGAGTAAAGAACAGCCTAAGGCCACCAGTTTTTCTTTCTATATAGAAAACATGCCATAGATTTTCCATGATAGGATACACTAGACATCCTGAAAACTGCTCCTCTAGATAGAAGAGCTGAAGAACAAGTAAGAAAGATCCTTTGAAATATAGAACTCATTGCATTTCAATTTGATTTTTAAAATATTCATTGTGTACCTGTTTTGTGCCAGGCACTGTATATGAATGAATAGACAAACAAATTCCATGTCCTCGTGGAAATTACATTTTAATGAGAGCAGTAGACAATAGATAGAACATGTATGTGTGCAATATATGTGATCAAGGCTGCAGAGAACAAATAAAGCAGAGAAGGGGGATTTGAAGCAGTGAGGACCCACAGTGAACATTTAGGGAAGGAGGTCTGGGAAGGCTTCACCAAGAGCTGATTGTGAAGATCTGGAGGAGGAGGGGAGGGAGCCGGGAGACTTGGGGTCAGGATGTCCAGGAAGAGGGGAGATGGGCAAGGCCTGCAGCTGGTGAGTGCTGGCATTTTCAGGAAACAGCCAGGAGGGGATGGGAGGGGAGAGACTGGGCGGAGAGGGGTTGGAAGCAGAGGGGATCAGAGGGGAGCGCCATGTCATTCAAAACATTGTCAGGCGTGGTAGGACTTTGGCTTTTCCTCTGAGTAAGATGGGATGAGGGTCCTGGGCAGGGGGACTTGATCCAACTTAGGTTTAACAGGATCCCTGTGGCTGCTGTGTTGAAACTAGATGTGTGTGTTTCAGGGCAGGGAGATTGTCTATCAGGAGGCGGTAAGGAAGGTATTCAAGCCCCATCAGAGCATGTGTCCCTTCTTCCCCACAGCATTTTCTCCTGGTGCTAATGCTGGTGTGTTTGCAAGTTTGCTAGCCCTTGCTCCTTCCAGCCGTGTTCGTTTCTGTGAAGGTCCTGCCCACTCTCACTTCCTGTATCATATCATCCTGTATCATTGCTAATGCATCTCAACAACATGATCTCCTTTTAGACGACAGAATAAAGGTGTTAATACAAACTGCATTATTGAAATAATTAAGCAATATTTTAAAAATTGGTAGGTCAGAATAGTTACCAGTAAACCTTTCTAAGCCTTTTTCTCTGGTTGTTTTTTGGGGTTTCTGACTAAAAAAACAGATGATTGTTTTCATTTTCGTAATTTTTTTTTACAATTATGTAACTTCTTTACAAACCAGTATGAATCACAATAATGTATTTGAGTCTCACTCCACCACTAAAATGTAGGCAGTGTCTGTATCTTAGTGTACCCTCTGTGTGCAGCACGCTGCTGAATTAGGAGGGACTCAATACAATTTTGTTGAATGAAAATCAATAGTTATGTATTCTTCAAGAAAGAGTCACTTTAGATTTTAACAAAAGGGGGAAGTGCTCAGATATGAAGCAGAGGAATGTGTTGAATGGTTAGTTCCCTTTTTAATTTTCATTTATTTCTTCAGCATGCTTTTACTGAGTAGCTATTACATGCCCTGAACTTTGCTAGGTCCTGGGGATTCAAATCAGGCAAGTTCCCAGAACTTAAATTCTCCAGAGAGAGCATACACAGGATGGATGGACAGATGGACAGGTGGATGGATGGGTGGATGGATGGATGGATGGATGGGCAATGTTATTACAGGTTATGATAGTGCTACAGAAGAAGTAATTGGTCCTGCAATAAAATGAGAAGGAGGGTAGTTTAGACAGGGAAGTCAAAGAAGTCTTCTCAGCAGGGGTGAGACACTTGCAATAAAGGGAGGAGGAGGGGAAGCGCTGTGAAAGCTCTTCTGACAAAGTCAATCACAAGTGCAAGAAGGGGTGAAAGAAATCAACTCGCATGTTTGGGGATGGATGGAAGGCTTAGCCTGAAGTGCTGACCTAGGAGAGCCTGGAGCCAGGTGAGCCTGCAGAGGTGGGCATGGCCACAAGTTGCAGAACCAAAAGAAACAATGAAGACTTAAAAGTTTGGGTTTAATTTTAGTGCAGTACTGATGGGTTTCAGGCAGAGAAAGCCATGACATAAATTCATCTTTTCAAGTTCTTTCTGGCTGTGTGGAGAAGGGATTGGAGGAAGGGGCTGACTGGTTTGCTGATGTGATTAAAAGCATTCAAACCAAGTGAAACGATCAATAGCATACTAGGAAATGTCCAGCTACATGGCAGTAAGGCTGTTTTTCAAAAATGTGTGCAGACAAAAGTTGGAGAAGTCCTTCATGAGCCTATTTATTAACTTTACGTAGAGTTCTTTTATGGTCCATAGATCCTTATTGCCCATCCTTTTTATTGAAGTATAATACACCTACAGAAAAACTCACATCAAAATGAGTTATAAAATGCAAATATCCCTTCATAATCACCTCTCAGACCAAAGAATAGAGCATTATCTGCAGCCATTCTGCCCCCTTGTGTTTTTTCCTCACCCTGCTTCCTTTTTCCTCTACCCACTCTCTCCGCTGTCATGACCTCTAACCTGTGGATTATTTTTGCTTATTTTTAAACTTCATGTGATGAGTCAAAGAGTATGTCTGTTGTGTGTACCACTGGGTCATTCGTTCATACTCTGCTGCTAACATGCTATTTGTCCATGTGTGAATATGGACACCAATATTCCATTCCATTGTTGGGGGACCGAAGAACCCCAACAACAATGGGTACACCAATGTACCCATTCTACCATCGTTTATCATTGGGGTTGCTTCTAGTTCTCTATGAGTAATGCTGCTGTGGAAATACCTTCCCTATGTTTTGGTATACATGTATACATCTTGGTTGGATATATACCAAGATCTGAAATTGCTGGTCATACTGTATATGTATGATATACAGTATGTATATATACTGTATACAAATGATCAGCTTTTGGTAGATCCTGCTGTTGCAGGAGAGGGAGATGTCACATCCTGGGACCTGCAGGAGTCCTTATGACCACCAAGTTCTTGGCTTCATGCAGGAAAGAGTGAGCCAGAGCAAAGGAAAAGCAGTTTATGTAGAGAGATACACACTCCATAGGCAGAATGCAGACTGTCTCAGAAAATGAGAGTGGCCCCAGGGCATAGGGTTGTAGGTTTTTATGGGTTAAGTAATTTCATAGGCTAACAAGTGGGAGGAATATTCTTGCTATTTTGGGGTAGGGTGGGGATTTCCCAGGATTTGAGCCACTGCCTAGTTTTTGCCTTTTATGATCCTCCTCGGAACTGTCATGGCGTAAGGGGGAGTGATTTTTAGTATTACATTGAAGGTATAATGAGCTAAAGGTCAATGGCTGGACTCTTCTCAAAGCCACCTTGGTTTCAGCTGGCTCCAGCCTATCGCATCCCAACAGCTGTGCCCCTTCTTCATTATCTAGTGTTTGTGTCCTGCCCCTTTTCCTCCTGTCTCACTGCTAAGTAATTTTCCAAAGTTGTTGAACCAATTACACTCTCATCAGCCCCATAGGAGGGCACCAGTTGCTTCACATCTTCATCAGTGGTATTTTCTGTTTTACTATTTTAGTCATCCAGTGGTGTCTAATTGCGATTTTAATTTATCTGATAACTAATGAGGTTGAGCAAATTGTCATGGATTCTTGGCCATTCAGATGTCCTCTTGTAAAGTATATGTTCAGGTATCTTTCCATTTTTCTATTGCGTTTAACTATTTCTTATTAACTTCTTCTGTATATTTTCTGAATACAAGCCCTTTCTTGACTTTATGGACTTCAATGAACTTTTCTCTCTGTGTAGTTTGCCTTTTTACCCTCTTAATAATGTTTTTGAGCAAAAAGAAGTTCTTAATGTTATGTGTCTTTTATCACTTTTTTTTTTTTTTTAAATGTTCTGTATAGCAATTTTTTTTTTTTTTAAAGATTTATTGATTGATTGATTGCTATGTTGGGTCTTCGTTTCTGTGCTAGGGCTTTCTCCAGTTGCGGCAAGCGGGGGCCACTCTTCATCGCGGTGCGCGGGCCTCTCACCGTCGCAGCCTCTCTTGTTGCGGAGCACAGGCTCCAGACGCGCAGGCTCAGCAGTTGTGGCTCACGGGCCTAGTTGCTCCGCGGCATGTGGGATCTTCCCAGACCAGGGCACGAACCCGTGTCCCCTGCATTAGCAGGCAGATTCTCGACCACTGCGCCACCAGGGAAGCCCATCACTTTTTTTTAATAGTTGGTAGTTTGGCATCCTGTTTCAGAAGTCTTTGCCCATCCCAAGTTTAGGAAGGTGTCCTATATTACTTTCTACAAGTTTTATTGTTTTACCCTTTGCATTCAGAAATACTATCAATGTGGACTTGGTTTTTCTGTATGCTGTGAAGTAAGGATCAAGATACATGTGCTCATATGGCCATCCCATTGACTCAGCACTTTTCCTGTGGAAACAAATGTCTCAAATACTCTATTATGTCATTTCAGTCAAGTATGACCTCCTTTGTAAAGCCGCCTGTAACAGGATGTCAATATTTAAGTTTAGACACAGGTGTGGAAGTGTGGCAGATACTGCATCCCAAAGTGAGGCGCCAGGCCAAGGTTCACAAGTTGGGAGGGAAATAAGCTAGAATCACTCCCTTGGTTTTTGGACTTCTCAGGCTGATCAGGGATCCAAGGAAGGAATCAGGTGTGGGAGAAGGGGTTCTGTGATAAGAAGTGTTTGCAAAGGCCATTAGAATGCAGGTGTCAGCCCCTTTGTCTAATGGGGGAGTGAGGAAGTGCCTGCCTCTCACTCAAGGCCCTTAGGCTGAGGATCAGTGGGGACATTGGAGAACAAGGTGCCATCTCTTGGTTGGCAGCAGAGTGGATGAGGGTCTGGGCCTCACCTGGGCATCTATGGGGTGAGGAAAGAGATCAACCCACCTTCCTGGAGGCTGTGTTGTTCGCACTGGGCCCTTTTATTGGGGCCACTTGGAGGGGTGGAAGCACCCCAACAACAAGAAGCCAGAGATGTACGTCAGATTCCTAAGAAAGCTGAAGTTGCTACATGCCACCATTAAGAGCAGGCATGTGGCAACTTAGGTCAAGGAAACTGCAAGTAAGTGACCCCATGTTGGGAATCTCCAAGGAACAAATAAAAACACCCACAAGGGCAAGTGAGCTTTCAACATCTGCCAGGCCTGGGGCACAAGATAGGGTGTGGAGTACCCTCCTTCTGCCTCTAAACAGCAAAAGATGCCAGGCCTGGCCGCTTAACAGCAGGTGGGAGCCCCAACCATGGGCCAGAGGGGAAGGCTGACCTTAAATGCATCCTGAGAGATTAACACCAGGAGAACAGAGGACAGTCCATTTGTGATGCAGGTTGTGTTTGTAAATCAGGGAGTGAGGGGGTAGCCAGTTTCTCACCCAGTGGAAGGAACACCCCTTCTGAGTTCCCCCAACTGAATACATTTAAAGAGGTCAGACGGAGGTAAGAATTAAGTTGTATTTTGATTATATCCCCCAAGTCGTGCTCATTCAGTTTCCTGGAGTGTTTACCTGGGCAGGTAGCTAGCTGCCTAATCAGCACTGCCTGAGGCCAAGGTGCCTGAGTACAGGGCCTGTCAGACCTGTGTGGGGCGGGCCTCCATGAACCCACAAGAGCCTTCGGGGCAGGACCCCACCTTGTGCCCTGGGGCAGAGCTGTGCTCTTTGCTGCACAGTTGCTTGCATTTGTAGGTGCTCAAGCAATCTTTGCCAAAGAAGTGGATAGAGAAACAGTAACCAGCTGCTGAGGGAGGGAGGAAAAATCCTCTTTCAGCCCGATGTCCTGGTATGTGAATTCCCAGCCACTCACAACTTACCCACAGGGAGAGCCTTAAAGAATGCAAGTGGTGCATCTTAATCGGAGATGACACAAACAAAATGCATTATTTATCCTTTATTTCTAGTTATCTCAAATGTGCATTATGTTCCTGGAACCTCAGTGCAAACCATGGGATCAGCTCTCAAACTTAAAACCAGGGGCATTTTGCATGTTTGCTAGGGAGCAAAATATCTTGCTCTAAGAGGCTTTAAGGAGGTAAAGCCTTTCTCATTCTTGAGTTTGTTTTTTCCCCTTTTTCAAAACTCTGAAGGTTTTACAGATATCATCGTGCAATTTAGAATTTATTCCCTCTGGAGAGTCAGGTGGCTTCAAGGTGATTTATATCAAGTGAGCTTTAAAGAATTATGGAGAGTGGTAATAAGAATTAAGGTAAGGGGAACAGTATGGAAGTTCCTTAAAAAACTAAAAATAGAGCTACCATATGATCCTGCAATCCAACTCCTGGGCATATGTCCAGAGAAAACTCTAATTTGAAAAGATACATGCATAGTTCACTGCAGCACTATTTACAATAGTCAGGACATGGAAGCAACCTAAATGTCCATTGACAGATGAATAGATGAAGAAGATGTGGTATATGTATATATATATATATATACACACATTCATACATACAATGGAATTACTCAGCCATAAAAAAGAATGAAGTAATGCCATTTGCAGCAACATTGATGGACCTAGAGATTATCATACTAAGTGAAATAAGTCAGATGGAGAAAGACAAATATCATATGCTATCACTTATATGTGGAATCTAAAATATGACACAAATGAACTTATCTATGAAACAGAAACTCACAGACATAGAAAACAAATTTATGGTTACCAAAGGGGAAAGGGGGGTGGAGGTAGGGATAAATTAGGAGGTTGGGATTAACATATACACACTACTCCATATAAAATAGATAACCAACAAGGACCTACTGTATAGCATAGGAAATATAGCAATATTTTGTAATAACCTCTAAGGGAAAGTAATCTGAAAAGCAGTATATATATATTGGGTGGGCCAAGTTTGGTTTTTTCCATAAGATGGCTCTAGTAGCACTTAGTTGTCTTAACTTCATTCAAAACAATTTTGTTAGATTACATGTGACAGCTGTCATATCAGCGTGCATTTAAAAAAAAAATCAAAATTGATGAATTTTTGTGTAGACATTTTAATATTGAAGATGGAAGAAAAAAGCAACATTTTCAACATATTATGCTTTATTGTTTCAAGAAAGGTAAAAACACAACTGAAATGCACAAAAAGATTTGTGCAGTGTATGGAGAAGGTGCTGTGACTGATCGAACATATCATAAGTGGTTTGCGAAGTTTTGTACTGGAGATTTCTCACTGGACAATGCTCCACGGTTGGGTAGACCAGTTGATAGTGATCAAATCAAAACAATAATTGAGAACAATCAATGTTATACCACGTGGGAGATAGCCAACATACTCAAAATATCCAAATCAAATGTTGAAAATCATTTGCACCAGCTTAGTTATGTGAATCGCTTTAATGTTTGGGTTCCACATAAGTTAGGAGAAAAAACCTTCTTGACCATATTTCCGCATGCAATTCTCTACTGAAACATAATGAAAACGTTCTGTTTTTAAAACAAATTGTGATGGGTGATGAAAAGTTGACACTGTACAATAATGTGGAGCGGAAGAGATCGTGGGGCAAGCGAAATGAACCACTACCAACCACACCAAGGGCTGGTCTTCATCCAAAGAAGGTGATGTTGTGTATATGGTGGGATTGGAAGGGAGTCCTCTATTATGAGCTCCTTCTGAAAAACCAAACCATTAATTCCAACAAGTACTGCTCCCAGTTAGACCAACTGAAAGCAGCACTCGACAAAAAGCATCCAGGATTAGTCAACAGAAAACGCATAATCTTCCATCAGGATAACACAAGACCACATGTTTCTTTGATGACCTGGCAAAAACTGTTACAGCTTGGCTGGGAAGTTCTGATTCATCCACCGTATTCACCAGACATTGCACCTTCCGATTTCCATTTATTTCGATCTTTACAAAATTCTCTTAATGGAAAAAATTTCAATTCCGTGGAAGACTGTAAAAGGCACCTGGAACAGTTTTTTGCTCAAAAAGATAAAAAGTTTTGGGAAGATGGAATTATGAGGTTGCCTGGAAAATGGGAGAAGGTAGTGGAACAAAAGGGTGAATACGTTTTTCAATAAAGTTCTTGGTGAAAATGAAAAATGTGTCTTTTACTTTTACTTAAAAAAACAAAGGCACTTTTTGGTCCACCCAATTTATATGTGTATATAACTGAACTGCTGTGCTGTATACCCGATACTAACAACGATACTATACTATCAACTATAGTTGATATTGTAAATCAACTATACTTCAATTAAAAATAAAATAAATAAATAAAAAGAAAGAAAGAAAGAATTAAGGTAAGGCAAGAGAGAGAGGGAAAGAAAGGAAGGAAAACAATTTTGAGCAGGGATTTAGGACCAGGTGACGTGGTTTAAAGCACAGGGGAAAAAATGAGATGCTGGGACCCAACATATAGCCAGAAGCACTGGCTGCTGCCCTGGGGAGCTGCTCCATTGGAGTGGAGGGAAAGCAATGACATCACTTTGGGCTACACCCTGATGTAGTAACTGAGAGCCTGCCGCTCACTTCACATCCCCTTTAAGTCCAGGGCCTGCTGTATAATCTGCCTTCTTCATCCTTCACATCTTTTTAGGATGGCATGCTTCCCATTACTGGTTTGGGAAGTCAAGCTTTCATCAGCTCACAAACCAACCAATTAGCAAGGTTTAGCATAAGGCTCATTCCCTCACTGCCCATTCTCGTTCTGTTTTGGTCACAGTGACACTCCCCTCCTGTGTGTGCCCTTGACTAAACTACAATCAGAATGGGAAGAAACTCAGGGCCCCCAGACTCTGACATAGACCTCTGTTGACTGGGAAAAAAATGCACAAGCTAAAAGTTGAGAATGATGTTTTATTTGGTGAACAGAACTGAGGACTAAAGCCTGGGAGGCAGCCTCTTAGGTAGCTCTGAGGGACGGCTCTGAAGAGGGAAGGGAGGAGCCAGGACCTATAGGAGTTCTTGCAACAAAAACCAGGTGGTCAGAACATCAGAAGATTACTGTTAATTAAAGAAAACCAGACATCTCAAGTTAAGGAATTCAGCGCTTTTCTGTGTATGGGGAGATGCAAGAGTCTGGGCTCACTGAAATCATTCCTTTGATAGGCACCTCAGCTCCCTGGGGCCAGTATCCTGTGTTTTCTCATCCTGAGTCCCCTCAGGGTGCACCATCAGGGGTGGCTGCAGTGACTGACTGCTTGATAGCGGGCATCCTGTTTCCATTCTAAATTCCCTCAGGGCTCACAACCCTGGGGAGGCTGTAATGTGATGGCTTGATGGCTGCAACATCCTCTGTTTCCTGATATGGAAGGCAACATTTTTCCATTCACACCTCGCTTAGCCACCCCTGTTGCTGCGGTGCCCAGGGTCTCACCCTGCATGTGGACTTCATTCCCTGGGACAGGCTGCTGACTGCCTTCGCACCAACCTGGGAGTTGGTTCCATCTCTATCAGTATTCTAAAGGGTCCCCTTTAACTCAGGATTTGATGAAGCAACCCAAAAGTCTTGTTGTGAAGAACGGAGCCACATGGTATAGAAAGGGAGGTTGAGTATGTGAAGTTTAACAGTCATAACCTCAAGGACAAATGATTGGGTTGGCCAAGAAGTTTGTTCGGGTTTTTCCTATCTTATGGAAAAACCCGAATGAACTTCTTGGCCAATCCAATACTTTAAAATATAGTGAATTAATAGATAATTTGAGGCATAGTAAAGCAACAGATCAGGAGATGACTGCCATTGGAAAGATAGTTTGTGACTCAGAGTTACCTGGAGGAGGGGGCACGCCACACCACAGGGGGCCACAGGGGGGAGCACCAGAAAGTCAGAAGGCAGAGGGAGTGAGGAGAAAACGTGGGCAAGAGCCATTACTGTGGTTTCCATGGGAAGGACCAGGCCAGGCAGGGTAAGCAGGCTTAGGATTGTCTGGTCTGAATAGTTTCAGTAGGTTCGGGGCCCTAGGGGGTGTCCCTAGTTATCGGGTTCCTGGCCCTGGGGTGATTAGGGCAGCAGGGACAGTGGCCTGGAGTGTGAAACCCCAGTAGAGGCTGTAGTTGGGGATGTGGGCTCTGAATTGGTTGGTTTGTATAGGAAGGGACATTTGAGGATGGGTTCTTTACCATCTCTAGGAATTGGCCCTGGGAGAGGCCGTTTCTCCAGGATCAGCAAGGCCCCAAGTTGCCAGAGCATCAAATATAGGTAATAAAAGATGGTTCATTCACAAATGCAACTCCTTTGCAGTGCCAGCTCATTTGGGGGTGGTGGGAGTGAAGCCAAATCCAGCCTTTGTACCCTGACACCAAATTAAATCTTGGAGACAGAGTTTTGGGTGGAGTAGAAAAGAATAGCTTTATTGCTTTGCCAGGCAAAGGGGGCCACAGAAGGCTAATGCCCTCAAAACTGTGTGTCCTGACCTGGAGGGGGTAGTGAGAAGTTTAATAGTAATGGTTCAAAGAGGGCGTGATCAACTCGTGGACATTCTTCTGATTGGTTGGTGGAGAGATCAACCTTCTGGTTCCAACCAGTCCGGTGTCTATGTGCTTGTGAGCAGCATACAGTTAACTTCCACCTGGTGGGGGTTTCAGTATCTGCAAAACAGCTCAAAGATATTGTTATGTGTATGTATCCCTTGAGGGGGAACCAGGACCCTACCCCAAGGCTGCACTATTGTTTCTCAATTGATCCTCCCTTGTCTCTGCATCCCCTCCCTTCCCTGATTAGCAACTGTTTGAACCTGCCTCTTGGAACTCAGGGAAGGTCATGGAGGCTGAATGAAGCCTATTTCGTGTAATCAAGAAATGGGGGACACAGAAAGGCTCTTGTGCCCAGGAGCCCCACAGGGTCCTGCTTGGTTTCGGGGAAAGTGCAGTACTGACCGGACATGTGGTCCCGTGATCATGGTGACCCCTCCTTCCCAAAGGAGATGGAATCACTGAGGTGGGCTACCTCTGCCCTGCCGGCTACACCCTTCTGTACTGGGGTGTTGGTCACCCACTGGCCCTCTCCTGTATGTCACACATCTCCAGAGGAGCTCCTGGCAGCTTAACCCTGCCTGGTACTGCACTACCATAGGAAACTCACTTAAAAGGCATTGTGTTGCCCCTACGGAGTGGCATGGACATATATACACTACCAAAAGTAAAATAGATAGCTAGTGGGAAGCAGCCGCATAGCACAGGGAGATCAGCTCGGTGCTTTGTGACCACCTAGAGGGGTGGGATAGGGAGGGTGGGAGGGAGGGAAACGCAAGAGGGAAGAGATATGGGAACATATGTATATGTATAACTGATTCACTTTGTTATAAAGCAGAAACTAACACACCATTGTAAAGCAATTATACTCCAATAAAGATGTTTAAAAAAAAAAAAGGCATTGTGGAACCCGTGATTTGGGCACTGAGGACCACCAAGGACAGCCTGTCCACTCCACCCAGCAGTCCTCCAGAGCAGATGCCATAACTGCAAAGATGTCTCCACCTTGGCCCAAATAGGCTCAAGTTCAAATTTAAGTGCTTCAAGTAGGTACGGCTGACTCTGTTCCTATTGGTGATGCCCTGGTACCGGCAGTGCTGAATGTTTGGTTTGAATCCCTTCCCCTCTCTGTTCAGCAGCGGGGAAGGTCCCATGTCTGCACACCTTGACCTTGGTCCCTTTTGGGTGTCCCTCTCTGTGGTCTTCTCTGGGTTACACCCACAAACCTCTCTGGGCACAGGGCCTGTGTGTTGCTGTTTAATCATCTTGAGCCCCGTTTACATACTGGCTGCGGTAGCAGTGATGGTTCTAAACATAAAAGCCTTTATTTTACTTTTTTATTTTTTCATTAATTAGCTCTAATTGTTGGCTTTTTCAATTTAGTTTTTATTTTATATTGGAGTATAGCTGATTTCCAATGTTGTGTTAGTTTCAGGTGTATAGCAAAGTGATTCAGTTATACATATATCCATTGTTTTGTTGGATTCTTTTCCCATATATGTTATTACAGAATATTGAGTAGAGTTCCCTGTGCTCTACAGTAGGTCCTTGTTAGTTATTTTATATATAGTAGTGTGGCTATGTTAATCCCAAACTCCTAATTTATCCTTCCCTGCCCCCCCCAACCTTTCCCATTTGGTAACCATACATTTGTTTTTGAAGTCTGTGAGTCTCTTTCTGTTTTGTAAATAAGTTCATTTTTGTCATATTTTAGATTCCACATGTAAGTGATATCATAGATATTTGTCTTTGTCTGACTTACTTCACTTAGTATGATAATCTCTAGGTCCATCCATGTTGCTGCCAGTGGCATTATTTCATTCTTCTTAATGGCTGAGCAACATTCCATTGTATATATGTACCACCTCTTTATCCATTCATCTGTTGATGGACATTTAGGTTGCTTCCATGTCTTGGCTATTGTAAATAGTGCCGCAGTGAACACTAGGGTGCGTGTATCTTTTCGAATTATGGTTTTCTCCGGATATATGCCCAGGAGTGGGATTGCTGGGTCATATGGTAGCTCTATTTTTAGTTTTTTAAGGAACCTCCATACTGTTCTCCATAGTGGCTGTACTACTTTACATTCCCACCAACAGTGTAGGAGGATTCCCTTTTCTCCACACCCTCTCTGGCATTTATTGTTTGTAGACTTTTTGATGATGGCCATTCTGACTACTGTGAGGTGATACCTCATTGTAGTTTTGATTTGCATTTCTCTAATAACTAGCAATATTGAGCATCTATTCATGTGCTTTTTGGCCATCTGTTCGTCTTCTTTGGAGCCTTTCTTTATATCTAGTCTCTTCAGGGCTTTGGCCCATGCTCCAAATGTAATGTTTTTCTTATAGTGTTGAATTATGAGAGTTCTTTATATATTCTAGATATGAGTCTTTTGTCAGGTATGTGGTTTACAAGTATTTTCTCCCAGTATTTTCTCTGTAGCTTGTCATTTTATCTTCTTAACATTAAGGGTCTTTCTCAGACCAAAAAGGTTTAAATTTTGATGAAGTCCAATTTATTGATTTTGCTTTTGATGTTGCCAAGCCCCGGGTCCCAATGATTTTTCTCCTATGTTTTCTTCTAAAGATTTTATAGGTTTGTTTTACATATAAATCTATGCTCCATTGACTTAATTTTTGTATAAAATGTGAGGTTGAGGGATTTTTGCTTATTTTATTGTCTTTTTGCTGATGGATATCCAATTTGCAAACAGATATCCATTTTTTGAAAAGACTCTCCTTCCTCCATTGAATTACTTTTTCACCTTTATCAAAAGTCAGTTGGCCAGCACTCACTTTGGCAGCACTAAAATTGGAGCAATTCAGAGAAAATTACCATGGGCCCTGTGCAAAGATGACATGCAAATTTGTGGAGTATTTCATATTTTTTTAATGTTACTGAATTGTAAACTTAAAAACAGCTAAAATGTCAAATTTGGTTATCATTTTATTATTTATTATTTTTATTTCATTATTAATTTCATTTTTTCTTTTATTTATTAGTTATTTTATTTTTTTATTTTAATTATGGGATAAATTAGGAGTTTGGGATTAACATGTGCACACTACTACATATAAAATAGATAACCAACAAGGACCTATTGTATAGCACAGGGAAGTATACTCAATATTGTGTAGAATTGGTATTAATTCTTCTTTAAATGTGTGGTAGTAACCTTTAAACTTCTTCAGGGACAAAGTGAGCCTGGAGATTTCTCTTTGGGGAGATTTGAAATTACAAATGAAATTTATTTATAGTTATAGGAATATTCAAATTATCTCTTTCATATTGAGTAAGTTGTGGTAGCTTGTGCTTTTCAAGGAATTGGTCCATTTCATCTAAGTGACCAACTTTATGTGTATAGAGTTGTTTTTTTTTTTTTTTGGAATGATAAACTTTATTTTTTAGAGCAGTTTTAGGTTCACAGCGAAATTGCATGAAAAATACAGAGAATTCCCACATACTCCATGCCCCCAACACACACAGCCTTCCCAACTACCAACATCCCATACCTGAGTAATGTGTTTGTTACATTTGATGAACCTACATTGGCACATCATTATCACCCAAAGCGCATAGTTTACATTGGGGCTCATTTTTGGTATTGTACAATCTATGGGTTTTGAGAAACGTATAATGACACATTCCCACCATTGTAGGATCATACAGAATAGTTTCATAGCACTAAAAATCCCCTGTGCTCTACCTATTCTTTCATCCCTCCCCGCTAACCCTTGGCAACCACTAATCTTTATACTGTCTTTGTAGTTTTGCCTTTTCCAGAATATAGTTGGAATCATATAGTACATACATTTTCAGGTTGACTTCTTTCAATTAGTAATATGCATTTAAGTTTCCTCCATGTCTTTTCATGGCTTAATAACTCATATCTTCTTAAAGCTGAATAATATCCATTGTCTGGATGTACCACAGTTTATCCATTCACCTATTGAAGGACACCTTGGCTGCTTCCAAGTTTTGGCAATTATGAATAAAGCTACTATAAACATCCATGTGTAGATTTTTGTGTGGATATAAGATTTCAATTATTTGGGTAAACACCAAGGAGTGTAATTACTGTATCTTAAGAGTATGTTTAGTTTTGTAAGAAACTTCTAAACGGTCTTTCAAAGTGATTGCAACATTTCACAATCTCACAAAAAAAAAAAAAGAATTGAACAGACATCTCACCAAAGAAGATATACAGGTGGCAAGTAATCATATGAAAAGATGCTCAACATCATATGTCATTAGGGAAATACAAATTAACACAACATTGAGATACCACTACACATGTATTAGAATGACCAAAATCCAAAATACTGACAAGTGCTGGTGAGGATGTGGAGCAACAGAAACTCTCACTCATTGCTTGTGAGATTGTGAAATGTTATAGAGTTGTTTTTAATATCCCCTTATTATGCTTTTGGTGTCTGAGAATCTGTAGCAATATTTCGTTTCATTCTTGTTACAGGTAATTTGTGTCTTCTCTTTTTGTCAGTCTTGCTAGAGTCTTGCCAATTTTATTGATTTTTTTCAAAGAACCAGCTTTTTGTTTCATTGATTTCTCTCTATTGTTGTGCCGTTTTCAATTCCATTGACTTCTGCTATTATATTTATTATTTTCTTCTTTTTGCTGGCTGTGGGTTTATTTTGTTAGTTTCAGAAACCAAGAGCTTAGATTATTAAGTGGAGATTTTTACTCTTTTCTAATGTAAGCATTTAGTGCTGTAAATTTCCCTCTCAGCAGTGTGTTAGCTGTGTCTTACAAATTTTGATATGTTGTATTTTAGTTTTCTTTTAATTCATTTTTTTAAGACTACTCTTCAGACTTCCTCTTTGACCCATGGATTATTTACAAGTGTGTTGTTCAGTTTTGCAAGTGTTTGGATATTTTCCTTTTATCTTTCTATTATTGACTTCCAATTTTGATTCCATTGTGATTAGAGAACACATTCTGTATAAGTTCAATTATTTCAATTTTTAGTGGTTTCTCTAGGTATTGCATTATGTATACATAACTAACCACAGTCTACTAGTGTTGATATTTTACCAGCTTGAATGAAATGTAGGTACTTTACCATTGTTTAAGTCCCTTTACTGTCTCCTATTTATAATTATTTTTAATATTTCCTCTATATAGCACTTTGAGAAGTACATCAAGCAGTGTTATAATTTTTGCTTTAACTATCAAAAATAATTTAGAAAAGAAGGAAAATTTCTTATATTACTTAAATTTTTGTTTTTTCCAATGTTTTTTTCTCTGTTCCTGATGTTCTGAGATTCCTTCTTTTATCATTTCTTCCCATTTTAAGAACTTTCTTAGCCATTCTTTTAAGGTAGGTCTGCCAGTGACAAATTCTCTTAGAGTTCCTTCCTCTGATAATGCCCTAATTCTCCCTTCATTCTTAATGGATACATTTGCTGGATATAGAATTCTGGGTTGACTGTTCTTTTCTTTCAGCACTTGAAAAATGTTATTCCGCTTGCTTCTTGTCTTTATGGTTTCAAATGAGAAATCCATTCACTTGAATTATATTCCCCTATGGGTAAGATGTCATTTCTCTTACTCTGCTTTCAAGGTTTTTTCTTTGTCTTTAATTTTCAGGAATTTGATTATTTTGTGTTTGGCATAGATTTCTTTGGATTTATAATGTTTCAGGTTTGCTCAGCTTCTTAAATCTGCAGATTTATATCTTTTGCCAAATTTGGGAAATTTTCAAACACTATTTCTTCAAATACTTTTTCACCACCAGGTGTTTTTTTTTTCTACTCTATCTTGTCCTGGAACTAGAGATTCACCTTGTTAAATTATTTTATTCCATCCTTACAAGCTGGGTGTGCTTGAGGGGAGCCATATTGTTCTAATCCATACTTTGTGTTGTTCTGAGACTGAAGACTTCACTCACTGACCAATACCTTGAAGCAAGTATGAGGGTCACATGTCTTCATCTGAGGTCCTGTTTCATTTTCATGCTTTCTCATTTTAAGCCCTATTTCCCCATGTTAATTAGATCAAAGAAGTAAACGAAGGATTTTATAGGGATAACTATACATCCTTCATTTTTGATCAGACTTTTGCTATCACAAATGATGCTGGGGGCAGGGGATGGGAAGAGCCTGTTATATACAGTTTTTTCTGTACTAGAACTCTTTACTTTTGTAAGATAATATCTTAAAAGTGTCATTCAAGGGATGTGTGCATTTTAATGTTTAGCCTATGCTGGCACATCCTTTTACAATTTACACTCCCACCAGTAATGTGTGAGATGCACATCTTCACCACCACTGGAAGTTAGAGGGTTTTGTTGTTATTGTTTTGCAAATCTCATCAGATTAGTAAACAAAAGTATTGTGTTTTGCTTTGCATTTCCTTGATTGCTTGTGAGGTGCGTTAGGTGGTGTATTCTTTCATACTCTCATCAGCTGTCCCCAATCCCTCTTTTACAAGAATGGCTTTTGCCCATTATCCTCTATGACTGTTGTTCTTTTTTTCTTTCAGTTTTATTGAGATATAATTGACATATAGCACTGTATAAGTTTAAGGTGTGCAGCATAATGATTTGACTTATATATTGTGAAATGATTACCACAATTAATTTAGTTAACATTCAGCACCTCATACAGATAAAAATATCATCCTTGTGATGAGAACTCTTAGGATGTACTCTTAACAACTTTCAAATATATCATACATTACAACCTCAGTAATTATTTATCTTGTAACCAGAAGTTTGTACCTTCTAACCACCTTTCTCTAATCCTCCCACCCATCACCCCCAACTCCGGAAACCACAAATCTAATCTCTTTTTCTATGAGTTTGGTTGGGTTTCCTTGTTTGTTTGTTTTTTAGATTCTACATATAAGTGAGATCATACAGTATTTGTCTTTCTCTGTCTGGGTTATTTCACTTAGCATAATGCCCTCAAGGTCCTAAAGTCCTTCTATGTTGTCCCAATTGGCAGAATTTCTTTCTTTTTTATGGCTGAATAAAATTCCATTGTATATATTGTGAGGATGTGTGTGTGTGTGTGTGTGTGTGTGTGTGTACACACAACTAACAACTTCTTTGGACACTTAATTATTTCCATGTCTCACAACTTCTTTGAACACTTAGTTATTTCCATGTCTTGGCTATTGTGCATAATGATGCTGTGAACATGGGGGTGCATATATCTCTTCAGCACAGTGTTTTCATTTCTTTGGGATATATTCCCTGAAGTGGAATTTCTGGGTCATATGGTAGTTCTATTTTTAATTTTTTGAGGAACATCCATACTGCTTTCCATAGTGGCTGCACCAATTTATAATTATGGTTGTTGTTCTTTATCAACTATGTAAGCTCTTTGTACATCAGGAAGTCTAATTTTTGGACTGAGTGTTGGAAATAATCTATCTGACTCTTTTTTTACTTTGTGTATATTGTATTTGTATTTTGCCATAGGAATGCATGCCAAAGGCAACAAGTATGAGAAGTATAAATTTTTAATAAAGGACTTAAAATCTAACTAACGGAGAAATATACTATGTGCATAGATGGGGAAACTATATTTGAAGACATCAGTCCTTTTGATGTTAATATATAAATGTAATATACAGTTTCAATCAGTACCTTAGATTTTTGTTTTAGCTGAGCCCAAACCCATAAATATTGGCAAGAGATGCTTGGAAAAGAATAGTAAGAGGAGAGTTGTGTCATATACTAAAAGTATTATGTAACTATACTAGTCCAAACAGTATAGCATTGACACAAAATGAAAAAAAATAAAAATCACTGAAAGAGATGGGCAATTTTACAAACAGATTGAAGCATAGATGTATTTTAACTCAATGGGAAAAGATGGCATATTTAATAAATATCTTGCCCTAATCAGTGATGTTGGATGAAAATAAAATTGGATGCCAACAATATGCCTTATAGAGGAATAAATTTCAGATGGGTTTTAAATCTGAATGTTGGGTAAAAAGTCACATCATACAAATATTAAGAAGGCTATCCAGGAAGACCTTCTTAAGTCAGACAGAAATCCCAGAATGATAAAGAAATAGATTGGCAGATTTGGCTACATGATAAGGCTTTAGCATATTTTCTTTTGGTCTTTTATATCTGGGCTTTTACATTCTTGAGGTGATGCTATATATGATTTTCTTGTAATTTTTTTTACTTCCTTGTTGTTTCCCCATGGCATTTAAAACTTCAAAAATGCAATTTCAGTGTCTCAATATTCTATTTTATGCATGTGCTCTCATTTATTTAGAACTTAAAGTTTTTGAACAAAAGTCACAATTCCTTGAAATTATGTTTCAAAACTAGAAAACACATTCTATAACCTCTTGAATTGAAATTTGACATAGAAGACACATGGCATCCAGGGGTGCCAACTCTCAGGATGAGGCAGTTGGGTGCCATATGCCAAACTAGATCCTGTGTTCTCACACTCCAGTGGGAAAACAATGTTTAATGAGTTGTTAGCATCATTTGGTATAAATCAGGAAGAAAATTACTAGGACCTCTCCCTATACCATACCCACAGATAAGTAGAAGCTGGAGTGCACTATCCCAAGGACCAGGTGCTGATGACAAATATGTGGAAATTAATGTGTGAAATCAACAACATATCCAGGAGATTTTCCTCTGATAGTACCCCAAGAATTTTTAGGAATTTTAAGAGGAAGAATAAAAATTTGATTCTGAGGACTTCCCTGGTGGCGCAGTGGTTAAGAATCTGCCTGCCAGTGCAGAGGACACGAGTTGCATCCCTGGTCCGGGAAGATCCCACATGCCATGGAGCAACTAAACCCATGTGCCACAACTACTGAGCCTGTGCTCTAGAGCCCACGAGCCGCAACTACTGAGCCCGTGTGCCAAAACTGCTGAAGCCCGCGCACCTAGAGCCTGTGCTCTGCAGCAAGAGAAGCCACCACAATGAGAAGCCCACGCACTGAAATGAAGAGTAGCCCCCGCTCGCCACAACTAGAGAAAGCCCACGCACAGCAACAAAGACCCAACGCAGCCAAAAGTAAATAAAATAAATAAATTTATTTAAAAAATTTGATTCTTCAAAATTATGGCAGTGATGTCCAAGTAACATAATGTTCTGGGACAGATGACCAGAAGGAAGGAGGGCAACTTGAAGTGGTGTTGCTACAGACGAGTGTAGGTTCCTGCTTCATTTTCTCTCTGGATAGAGTTTTTGTGGGGAGATGCTAGACATCATACATCTGAATTTTTGCAGTGCATTTAGTAAAGATGTAGCATAATGTAACGGTTAAATAAAAACACACACAAACAACAAACAAAAAACTGCACTCGAATCAGGAGATTTGGGTTCAAATCCCTAAACTGTCAACTACCTGTTGTTAATCGTGGAGAAGTCACTTTACCTCTGAGATCAAGTTTTCCATTTGTAAAATGAAGATGTTGGATTTTAGGTTACTTCTAGGGTCCCTTCAGGCTATAACTCTCTGCTCTTATAAATGCCTCATGGCAGTCCTATGATAATGATGGAAAAATGTAACCTTGATTTACCATTGCCATGACCAAAGAACGCATTATCTGTTAGTCATTTAGTTAAGCCTAGAAATGGGTCTTTAGTAGTTTGTTGTAAGGCCATGTTTTCCTTCTTGTCTAGCTCTTTCATAAATGCTATGGGGCAGGGGTGGGCAAACATGCAGAGTTAGGCCAACAAGTGGAACCAAAAGGAGTCCAGATGACTTCTGATAGACAGGAGTTGTGGTGTGTTAAATCTAATCCAATGAAATTCAATACTGATGATAATGGAACAGTAAATTTAGGTTGAAAGATAAAATCAAAGAAACAAAGAACAGCTATTTAACACAAGAGGAGGTATGGGGATACATGTATATGTATAGCTGATTCACTTTGTTATGAAGCAGAAACTAACACACCATTGTAAAGCAATTATACTCCAATAAATATGTTTAAAAAAAAAGAATGACAATTAAAAAAAAAACAAGTAGAGAAAAGGGAACCCTTTCACTGTTGGTGGGAATGTAAATTGGTGCAGCCTCTATGGAAAACAGTATGGAGGTTCCTCAAAAAACTAAAAATAGAACTACCGTATGATCCAGCAATTGCACTCCTGGGTAAATGTCCAAAGAAAAAGAAAACTGTAATTTGAAAATATACTGTACATGCACCCCAGTGTTCTTAGCAGCATTGTATACAATAGCCAAGATATGGAAGCAACCTAAGTGTCCATCAACAGATGAATGGATAAAGAAGATGTGGGGTGTATGTGTGTGTGTATATATATATATATATATATATATATATATATATATATATGTATGAATATTACTCATTGTGTGTATACAAACACACACACACACACACACACACACACACACACACACAATGGAATATTACTCAGCCATAAAAAAGAATGAAATTCTGCCATTTGCAACAACTTGGGTAGACCTAGAGGGTATTATGCTTGGTGAAATAAGTCAGACAGAGAAAGACAAATATTCTTTGTTCTCACTTATATGTAATATAAAAATAAAACAAACAAATGAACATAACAAAACAGAAACAAATATAGAGAACAAACTAGTGTTTACCAGTGGGAGAGGCGAGGGAGGAGGAGCAAGATAAGGGTAGGGGATTAAGATATACAGGCTACTATGTATAAAATAAATAAGCAACAAGGGCATATTGCATAGCATAGAGAAATACAGCCATTATTTTATAATAACTTTAAATGGAGTATAATCTATAAAAATATTGAATCACTATGTTGTACACCTGAAACTAATATAATATTGTAAATCAACTATTCAACAAAAATAAAATAAAATAAATTCTTAAATATTTAAAATTAAAAAATGTTTAAATAAATGAATTTTTTAAGAAGAGCTGTCTCATAACCAGTAGCTTCATGCCAATTTCTGAAGCTACAGTAAACAGAATGGGAGAAATGGGTCCCAACTAGTCAAGGCAGTGGGCTTCTCTATCCTGTGGGCCAGATCATGTCTGAAGGGTTCTTGACCTGAGCAAGGAAGGTCTAGAAGGAAGTAATCTCCTGATACCTGGGAGATTCTGTTAGAAATGGAAAGGAAAACTACTGCATGTTCTCTTATCCATGATAAAAATCCGTTGGGTGTATTTGTGTGGGTCTGTTGCTGGGTTCTCTATTCTTTTCCATCAGTCTCTATGTCTCTCTCACCATGTAGCTGTATGGTAAACCTTAATATTGTATAGATTGATTCCTCCCACTTTATTCATCTTTTTCAAAATAGTTTTAACTATTCACATTCCATTGCCTTTCCACCTAAGTATTATGATAATCTTATCTATATCTACAAAAAAACTTGCTGCATTTTGACAGGAATTGCACTAAATCTGTATAAGAATCTGAAGAGTATTAGCACCTTCATATTAGTACATTAGTATTAGCATGTTGAGTCTCCCAAGCCATGGACACATTGTGTTTCTTCATTTATTTAGATCTTCGATTTCTTTCATCATTATTTTGTAGTGTTCAAAATACAAGTCCTATACATAAACTGAATATTCATTTTTAAATGGGTAATTATAAATAATATTGTATTTTTAATTTCAGTGTCCACATGTTCATTGATAACATAGAGAAATACACTAGATTTTTGTATGTTGATTTTGTATCACGGGACCTTGCCTTCTGCACTTCTTTGTTCTAGGAGTTTTTATAGATTCCTTGAAATTTTCTACATAGAACATCATGTCATCTAGAAGTAGCAGAAGTTTTCTTTCCTTCCTGCCAATGTACGCTGTTTATTTCCTTCTCTTACCTGTTAAACTGGCTAGAACACCTAGCACTATATTGAATAAGAGTGATGAAAGTAGGTGTCATTGTTTTGTTCCCAATTTAGAAGAAAAGCATTCTGACTTTCACCATTAAGTATGTTAGTTGTAGTGTTTTGTAGATACTCATTCTTAAATTGAGGAAGTTACCTTGTATTCCTATTTCTCTCAGAATTTTTACCTTGAAGGGGTGTTGAATTTTGTCAAATTTTTTATGCATCACTTTATATGATCATGTAATTTTCCGCCTTAGTGTGTTAATATGGTGGACTGCATTACTTGACTGTCAAATACTGAACCAGCATTGCATCCCTAAAATAAACCCTGCTTGATCATGGTGTATAGTTATTTTTATATATGCTTGATCTGTTGGCTAATATGTTGTTAAGGATTTTTGCATCCATATTCATGAGAGATTTGCAGACTGCCGGCTTCTCTGTGTATCCTCACATGGCCGAAAGAGAGTGAGAGAGCTCGCTGGGGTCTCTGATAAGGGCACAATTCCATTCATGAGGGTTCCACCCTCATGACCTAATCACCTCCCAAAGGCCTCACCTCCTCATAACCTTGGGGGTTAGATTTTCAACATACGATTTGGGGCGGAACGTGAACATTTAGTCCATTGCATTAACCTTGATCGTTTGATTAAGTTTGTATCTGCCAAGTGTCTCTAGTATAAAGTTACCACTTGTAATTAGTAAACATCTTCCTGGAGACATTTGAGACTACGATGGAGATCTCTTCTTTCTCATTATACCTTCAAGTTGGCAAGGTGTGAGGTCTCAGAGGCATCTCTTCAAGCCATCCTGTTACACCACTGCATGAAGTCGGATAGCCCAGTGAAGGTGTTGTCAAGAGAATAAGCAGGGAAAATGGAAGAAGGCCATTCTCTATCAATGTCAGGATTTTATGGTTGCCCAGGTTGGGGAGAAAAGAGGAGAGGTGAGAGACAAAGAAGAAAAGAGAGAAGAGAGGAAAGACTAACTCATAGAGAAAGAGAGACACCTAAAGGGCCCATGGAGATGGAGAGGGAGAAGGGAAGGGAGAATCCAATTTTTAAATCTTGATTGATCTGGTGAACAGGCACATTTTACAAGGAAGATAAGTTCTCTTGACTTTGAGGTACCAGTGAGGTGTACAAGTGGACATACTTTCAGGGACTTGTGAATTGAAGGGTAGAAAAGAAAACAAGACAAGAAACTTGGGAGTCATCTGAATGTATCAGTTATCTGAAAGAGAGAGCTGAGCCAGGGACAGATTTGGGAGAACACCCATAGTTTGTTGGAAAAAGGGATCATTGAGAGAAACTGAAGTAGAGGGGAGATGAAGAGGAATCAGATCATGAAGGATGATGGTATTGTGTATAAAGAATAGTTCCAGATGGCAGCTGTGTTCTGTTGTGTAAACTGAGGGCTGAAAGGTTAGTGACTTGGTGACTTTTGTGACTCTGGTTTCGGTTGGGTAGTAGGGACAAGATCCAGAGCTGGGTAGGAGAGACGGGAGTGCAGAGAATGGAGGAAGGGCTGAAGAGAGCAATGTACAACAATTCTTGTGAGCAGTTCAACAAGGAATTGTGTTTGATAACGTGGCAGAAGGAAAAATAACTGTAATGTCACCTATACTAACAGTGGCAGCCAGACAGCACTCTGTTGCTAAAGAAGACTCATAAGGCCCCAAACGACAATACTTAACGAGTCCACAGGTTATTGCTGAGAAAGGATATAATACAGCAACAAACATGAAGGTCGGGACTGCTTTGGAGCCAAAGGCTGCCTACCGGGAAGAGGCTCCCTCCAACTGGCCTCCCCTGCAGCGGAGGCCAGATGTAACTTCTCTCTTGGAATAATAGGTGGTTGCAAGGAACGCCTCAAGATGAGGCAGCCCAAATGGAGTCTCAGCTGGGACTTCTTATACCCCGCCGGTCACATAGGCACGTTATTGCTACAAGACCAGCTTCAACATCACAGCCCTCCCTCCACCTCACTGAAACTAGATAAAAACCACCCATCTCACTGTTATCCATAAACAATGCTGACAAGCTGGCCCAACCCACCCTGAAATTCACCTTGGACCCATGGATCAAAAAAATGTGTCAATATTCATCACTGCATTAAGATACACCTCTTACATCAGCAAAACAGCTGAGGCTGATTCCAAGATGGCCGGAATTAATCCCCACAGCACATCCCCTCTGTTAATCCTATCTCATTAAACTCTTACAACCTTATCTGTTTAACAGGTACTATTACTCCTACTTTTAGAAAGGAAAACGTGATGCATAAAAAGAATAAATAAGTAGCCAAGGTAATACAGCAAGGAGGGAGTTGTCTCTATGGGACAGGAGGTCAAATAAAAGAGGCCTTTTCAAGAAGAGCCCCCACCCCACCCCACCTCCCGTTATGTTTGAAACAAGCTGAGAAAAAAACTAGCAGGGAGGAGGAGCTTGCAGGTATTGGGAAGGGAGGGGCAAAGGGATAATTGCAGAAGGTGGGTCTCTTGGGAAACAAAAAAGGATGAGTTCCTGAGACTGCGTGAGAAGAGAGAGGGGATGGAATGAGTGGAGGCCAGGCCCAGGGGGTCTGCAGTGGCTAGCTCAGTGGTTCTCCAACCGGAGGGCTCGTGAAAACACCGATAGGCAGCCCCCCTGGGGTTTCTGATTCAGCAGGTTCTGGGTGGAGCCTGAGAACGTTAATTTCTAACAAATCTCCAGGTGATGCTGATGCGGTGGTCCAGGCACCCTCTTTGGGAACTACTGCTCCCTGCAGGTGGGTCGGGTCATCTGGAAGCAGAGGAGCTGGGGTGGGAGGATGGGGTCCTGAAGGAGGATCACCTTCTCTGGGACAGTCACAACGGGGAGCCTCACCGCTCTTGCCTGTCTCCCAGCAGAGGTCACGATACCAGGGAAACAACATAAATTAAAGGTATCAAAGGTTGATAAAGGTCAAGATGTTAGAATAAAAAGTGTTTCCGCTGCTTAGCTTCCGTGTGAAAATTTCCCAGTTTAATAAAGAACAGGAGAGTAACCATTTTCATTCCTGATGTGAAAAAAATTTTCATCTTGAATAAGAGATGTAATTGTCACAGTATAATTTCAACCATTTTGAAATAGAAAATATCCCCGCTGGAGAAGGGAGAGATTAGGAAAGAAGAACGCTTGGCTGCTATTGTTGGGAGAGCAAGCAAAGCCCTCTCTGGAGGAGCAGTAACAGGCCTGTGGGCTTGGTTATCACAGAAGGACCTTCAGGCAGGCAAAACGCCTCTGGGGCTCCAGGAACATGGGGATGAGCTGACCATGGCCTTCCAACAGCAGGATAAAATATCATTAGCACCTCAGAGCATCTCAAGAAGAGGCACAATGTCAAAGCTTTGACCTTGCATTCAGATTCTAGGTGACTTACTGCTGTGTGACCCTGGGCAGGCTACTTAACTCCTCTAGGCCCAGGAGAGGTGGTCATTAAAGTAGGCATGCTAGCCCCTGTGGCACAGAATTATGGTCAAATATAAGGATGGAGCAAATGGACTGTGGCTGGCATGTTGGAGACGCTCAAAAAATCCCTTTTCTGCTTCAAGGTCAAACAGAAGACTCTTCAATTTCAAGCAGCTCTAGGTCTGATTTTCTCAAAACCTGGTCTGCAGTCACCCCTGAGGCCCTAAAAGCACAGACCCTGGGCCTCTGCGGCCACGTGGAGGCACAGCCTGGTCCAGCGGGCTCCTCCCGACAGGGTTGGCCTGGCGTTTTCCCTTTGCGGACCCTGTCCTGCTCCCAGATCCAGGCATGGGGGAAGCAATTACGGGCTGAAGGGCTCACTTCTAGGCGACAAGAGGCAACAGCTAGGACCCAGAGACCAGCAGGTGTGATATTTGCCTCTGGCTGTGAGTTGGTCTCAGGGGCCCCGTGTCAGGTTTTTCAGGGCAGAGCGGTACTGCGTGCCCTGCAGCCTCATGCAGGCCCAATTCCAGGCGGCCCTAGATGTGTACGAGGAGGTAAACGTCTGGCAGGTCAATATTGCCTGGTCGGTGACCACTTTTGTACTTTTGTCTGATTCCAACCTGCTTGAGACCCTGGGGTCTACTTTGCCCACCGCCCTTGAGGGGACAGGAGGACCCCCTCTTTTTCCCATGCTGCACCCGTTTTGTTCCTTTTGATAATAAAATGCTTGTAGGTTGCCACCTTTAAACAAACAAAAAACAACAATGCCCCAGGGATGACAGAGCTGGAAGGGCAGGAACGGAGTGAGTGGCTGGGCACAGCTGGGTGCTTTGCTGTGCGGTCCTGAGCAAGCTGACTGGCCTCGGTTCCGGTTCCGGACCATCAGGTGGGGTGCTGTGACGCTGCAGGGAGCAGAGCTGGGGAACACGGGTGAGTACAGTCTCCCGGCAGCTGCGTCAATATCACTGCTTTGATATTAATCACTGCTTTGATTTACATGGGTCCCACTCCACTGGAGTGGGACCCATGTAAAGGATGCTGACACATCTTGTTAGAAGCTGGGGGGTTTCTTCATTGCCATTCACTGAGCACTTTCTGTACCCTTCCTACAAGGATGAAACTCTGGCTCTGAGTTGGAAAAGCAAGGCTTCGACTTTTGAAAAAAGTAGGGGAAATTTCAAGGTAATAAACAGTGGAAATGTGAAATTGGGACGCACCCACTGGAAATGGTTTAGATTGTTAAAGGAAAGGAAAACTCTCAAGGGCAGATTGCTCAGGGCCAGTTTCGTGAACCTGGTGCAGCGTGAACAGGGTATAGGAGTGATTCTGCAGAGCCGAGAGAGTCATTTCAGATCCTACAGAGATGGGCGCCCATGGGTTGTCCTGATGCCTTCCAGCCCGGCAGAGCCCACCAGGAAAGCCGCTGCCATCCTAGATGGAGCCCTAGGCCCAGAGCAAGCCCTCTGGCCTGCATGCAGTGTCCCCATGTGGTGACCCGGGTCACAGCCCTCCTGGGACACCCACCTAGTGATAGTCGCTGACCCACATATGAGTAAACTGATAAACAGGGTAATTGTAGATTATCCACAGAAAATAGAGAGGGTGAGTAATTGAGGATAAAGGTCGGGGCGTATCCTTTATAAAGAGTGGTCCTGGGAGGCCTCTCTGAGGAGGGAGCATTAAAGCCAAAGGATGAGGAGAAGCTGCCTTGGGAAACAGAGGGAAGGGGGCCTCTCTGAAATCCTGGTGTCACCTTGAGCCACCAGTGGGCCCCAAGGTTGGTGTGAAGTTCACATGGTGAGTGTGCTTACGCAGTTTAAAGCAAGTAGGGGGAAAAAGCTGAAAGAAAAAGTAGAGCTGAGAGGGGTTGGCAGGGGGGGTCAGGAAGCATGCAGGGCATCGTCTTTGCAGGCGCAGTTCATGCTGCTGAGAATTCTCCTCCGGGGCGGTGGAAGGAGAGGTCGGTGCCCCCCCCCCCCGCAGCCCCCTCCTCAGCTGCAGCCGTGAGAATGCCCTGAGGGAACTCATGAACACCTAGTCCAGGTGCACAGAGCAGTCACTCAATAAATACCACGTCCCTGCCCCTTTGCTTGGGAATTCCCCAGGGTGTAGGTTCCACGCCCAGCATCTCCTCTCTCTTCTCCGGGCCCCTGAGGCTCAGCAGGGAGCAGACTTCCCTGCAGGCCCTGCTCTCCCAGCCGCTCTCCTGTTTCAAGGCACAGGGTCTTCAGGGAAAAGATCCAACCTGCTTTATTTCTACCCCACCTCCCGCGGCTCCTCGCAAAGTAGGTGGTCAGTGAAAGTGTGCTGGTTGAATGATCAGCAAAGATTTCTTGCAGGATAAGGGACTTGAAGGGACCCTGGCTTGTGAAGGACAGAGGGGCGTTAGGATAGGTAGAGGGGAACCCGATTTAAAAACACAGCAGAACCTAGGTGGGAGTGGGAGGCACCAGGGTCTGGGTGGTCTGAGGGAAGAGGCCACCCCCAGGGAGGCCAGAGAGCCCCTGTGCGTGGTGACCTGCCTGGGGCCACCTGGAGTCTATCGGGCAGCCTCTGGGCAGCTGGCAGCCTGGCTACCCTACTGGGTGACCGCAGCTCATTTTTACCTGCTGTTTGCCAGCCGTCAGGCCTGGGAGCGTGCCTGGTCTTCTTTCATCTTTAGCCCCTCTCTGTGCATATATTTTTACTTTAGAATAATGTCACCTTACAGCTGTGAGCCCCCTTCCATCCCCAGAGTATTTTCAGATGGCCCTCCCCATCGGTCTCTACCAGGACCCTTGGAACAGCCCAAGCCCGTGGTAATAGATGAAGCGGAGTTGAAGTGGCTTCCCAGGGCCTCACCATCACGGTGTCCAAGCCAGCCACATCCTGCCTTTCAAGACAGCAATACGGGTCTAAAATGGCTATTTGATTTTAGAAACTTGTCTTCCAGGACTAAAGTGCATGCAAAGCATCAACACCCTTCCTTTTGGCTGATAACCTTTCTCTCCCCTCGCTGTGTTCTTGATCTAAACTTGTTTTTAAATCACTGCAATGTTCTTGCATTTCTCTCTAGAGGAACTTGCATGTTGAAAAATCACTTCAGCCTCCCAAATCTTTACATAATTTATTACAGACATATTTTGTGCTTGCAATATCTTACGGTACAAAAAGAGAATCTCCCTTTTGTTTCCAGACGTTGTTACAGACTTTTCCTGAATTTAAATTTCTTGAAACTTTAGCCAGGACATGCTGCAAGTTTTGATTCCCTTAGAGAACTGGAAATCAAACTGGGTTCCAGGAGGACTGAGGCCTCCACATTTTTTCTGTGCCTTCCTGAGTGGCAGAAGAACTGAGTGGTCAGTGTGAATTAAAGCCCGTTTCATAGAAATTCACTTTTCTTTTAAAGCTCTTAGGAAGGCTAAGAAATAAAGCCTGTCCCAACACATGTGGGTGAAGGTTATGTGTGGAAGAGGGCCCTGCGTTTTTACAGCAAGCGAGCCAGGCATCCGAGGAGCACAGGCTCTGGGAGCCCAGGAGATGCTGGGAGGCACAGAGAAGCTTCATGAAGAACAGACATTCAAGCCGGGACGGGAGACCTCCCTCTTGGGGTTCTTGTGGGAATAAAAGAAATCCTGTGATGCATTCAGCCTGGTACCTTGTGTGTAGTACGTGCTCAGTAAATAGGAGCTGCAGTGAAAAATCATAATCATCACCTCTGCTAGAGTTTCTCTGCCATCCACTAGCATGAAGTGGATGATGAACCTGGGGGAGGAATTATTTAAAATTTATGTTTTTGAAGTATAGTTGATTTACAATGCTGTGTTAATTTCTACTGTATAGCAGAGTGATTCATTTTATATATATATTTTTTCTTTCAATCAATTATGGTTTATCACAGGATATTGAATATAGTTCCCTGTGCTATACAGTAGGACCTTATTGTTTATCCACTCTATATATAATACTCAATAGTACTCAGTAGTTCGCCTACCTGATTCTGAAATATTATTGTGGGAGACTTTTTATCCCACCTGGCACTTCAGACAAAGGCACCTCTCTCTGTGGAGGCTTGAGAGCAGAATTGATCAGCCCCATGTGGTCCCGCTTCTGTGGGTCCCTTTCCACCCACCTCCATGCCTGGCACAGGCTTCTGTAGGCTCCAGGACCCAGCGCCAAGGATGCCAGGGCTGTGCCCAGGCTGTCTGCTAGCGGGTCTGCCTCTGCAACTCAGTTTAGTGCCTGGTTACTTCCTCTTTCGTCTTGGGCCCAAATGTATTGAGAAACAAATTGGTTGTTTGTCCAGACCACTGGGTGTTTTACACTGACAGGTTCGTGGTCCGAAGCAAGTCAGTAAAAGTAAAATTTGGTACAACTAGCCCTCTTCTCTTTCACCTGGCCTTGACATTCCTTCTCTAGGAATCTTAGAAGTGGCTTTTTAAGATTGCTGCAAAATTTGTTGAGATTCTACTGGTTTTAAAGATTAATTACAGGCTAATTGATATTGCAGTACTGTCTGTCTACTTGTCCAGGAAATATTCTCCCTTTATTGGGTGTTCATTCATGTTTTTCAGTGGAGTTTTATAGGTTTTTCAGATGATTCCTATACCTTTGTTATTAGTCTTTTTCATAAGGACCTTTTAGGATTTTTTGCTCTGCATATGACTATTCTCTTTCTCTTTTTTTTATTATAAGCAATAGCATATGGACAAAGAAAGTGCATTGAAAACTATGTGAATGGTTTAGAGAACAAAATACACAGCCATGCACCCATCACACAGGAGGAGCACGGTTGTACTCCAGAATTCATGGATGTCCCGCGTCCCCGACCCACAGAGGTCACCCCTGTCCTAAATCACCTATGTTTACACAGATCTCCCTCAACTTATGATGCGGTTGCATCCTAATAAACCCATCGTAAATGGAAAATATCCCAAGTCAAAAATGCATGTAAGGACTTCCCTGGTGGCGCAGTGGTTAAGAATCCGCCTGCCAATACAGAAGACACGGGTTCGAGCCCTGGTCCGGGAAGATCCCACATGCTGCAGAGCAACTAAGCCCATGTGCCACAACTACTGAGCCTGCGCTCTAGAGCCCACGAGCCACAGCTACTGAGCCCGTGTGCCACAACTACTGAAGCTTGCGTGCCTAGAGCCCATGCTCCACAGCAAGAGAAGCCACCGCAATGAGAAACCCGTGCACTTGCTACAACTAGAAAAAGCCTGTGCACAGCAACAAAGACCCAAAGCAGCCAAAAATAAATAAATAAATAAATAAACAAACAAATAAATAATGCATTTAATACACCTAAACCTACCAAAAATCATAGTTTTGCCCAGCTTCCTTGAAACATACTCAAAACACTTATATTAGCCTATAGTTAGGCGAAATCCTCTAACACAAAGCCTATTTTATAATAAAGGGTTGAATATCTCATGTAATCTATTGAATACTGTACTTAAATCAAAAAACAGAATGGCTGTCTGGGTCCAAGATGGTTGTAAGTATATCGGTTGTTTACCCTTGTGATGGGGTGGTTCACTGCCACTGCCCAGCATCTCGAGAGAGGATCGTACTGCTTATCGCTAGCCTGAGAAAAGATCAAAATTCAAGAGCTACCATATGATCCTGCAATCCCACTCCTGGCTATATATCCAGAGAAGAACATGGTTCAAAAGGATACATGCACCCCAATGTTCATTGCAGTGCTGTTTACAATAGCCAAGACAAGGATGCAACCTAAGTGTCCATCAACAGAGGAATGGATAAAGAAGATGTGGTACATATACACAATGGAATATTACTCAGCCATAAAAAGGAATGAAATAATGCCATTTGCAGCAACATAGATGGACCTGGAGATTATCATACTAAGTGAAGTAAGTCAGACAGAGAAAGACAAAAATCATATGATATCGTTTATATGGGGAATCTAAAAAAAAAGATACAAACTTATTTACAAAACAGAAACAGACTCACAGACTTACAGAACGAACTTACAGTTACCCAAGGGAAAGGATGGGGGAGGGACAGATTGGGAGTTTGGGATTGACATGTAAACACTGCTATATTTAAAATGGATAACTAACAAGGACCTACTGTATAGCACAGGGAACTCTTCTCAATACTCTGTAATAACATAAATGGAAAAAGAATTTGAAAAAGAATAGATACATGTATATGTATAACTGAATCACTCTGTTGTACACCTGAAACTAACACAACATTGTTAATCAACTATACTTCAGTATAAAATTAAAATTTTTTTAAATTTTGAAGTACGGTTTCTACTGAATGCATATAAATGTCACACCATCTTAAAGTCGAAAAAATGTAAGTGGAACCATCATAAGTCCGGGACCATCTAGATTGCCTAGCTAAACAGTGCCTGGATCTGCCTGCTATTTGCACTTTATATGAGTGGATTGTGTGCATTCTTCTGTGGCTTGCTTCTTTCCCTTAATATAGTTTATCTATCCAGCCATGTTGATGCCTGTAGCCACCATGCACTCATTTTCCCTGAAATTCGGATTCCATTCAGCGGTTGATGAGCATCTGGTGGTTTCTGTGCTCATAGGAGCTTGTGTCTGCCCTCTGGTGCATGCGTGTGAGGACCAAAGGGTGTGGGAGAGTTCCTGGGATGCAAGTGCATTACATCTAGGTCAGGACATGCAGTTTGCGCCACAAACAATTGCACCACGTTTGCCTTTGACCAGCATCAAAAGAAAGTTACATTTTCTCCATATTATTGTCCATACATGGCGTTGTTCATTTAAAATTTTTTCCCAGTCTGGTAGGTATAAACTATTATCTCTATGCGGTCTTATTTTTCATTTATTTTCATAAAAATTAGATTGTCAGAATTTTTTCCGTGTCTATCACTTTTTTGTTCTTTCATTTCTGCAAAATTTCTACTTATTTCGATGGCCCATTTTTCCATTGTGTTGTTTGTCTTTTCTTATTAAATCTTAGGAATGCTTTAAATCATCTGAGTACCATTCCTTAATCAGTGATATGTTTGGTAAATATCTCCTCACAGGATGTGGTCTGTCTAGTCACTTTCTTAACAGTTTTAATACTTTAAACGTGAAACAGTTTATAATTTATTTTAGCCGTACTTATCATTCATTTCCTTTATGGTGTGCTCTTGTTTGGTCGTATTTAAAAAATTCTTCCTCTAAGTCATAAGAAACTTCCTGTATTCTCTTCTAGAATTTATGTAGTTTAGCCTTAACTTAGAAATTTATTTTTGGTATGGTGGGGGTCCAATTTCATTATTTCAATTTGCATAATCACTTGTCTTAGCATTGTATAGTGCAAAGTCTGTTCTTTTCCAACTGATCTGTAAGATCATCTGTCATGTATCAAATGTCCATATATATGTGATCCTTTTTCAGGTTTTCTATTCTGGGCCGCTTCTCTATGTGTCTATCCCTGTACCAATGACACACTGTCTTAACTTCTGTCATTTTGTGATGAGTCTGGTTACCCTATAGGGCCTTTCTCCACCTCACTCTTTTTCTTTGATGTGCATTGGACTTTGAGCTTCTAAATACACTTTGGAATTAATTTGCAAGTCGTACGCATGTGCACATCCCCCCATACCCTCCTACACACATGCCCTTTAAGATATTGCATGTAATTATATTGAACCTATAGAAGTATAATGTTTCCTAATCTATATCTCCACTTATTCAGACCTACTTTATCTCCATGAGGTTTCTGTGCACTTTTTGTTGCATTCAGTCCTGCATACTTTATATTGATGCTATTATAAATGGCATTTTTTGCTTGATTTTCAAATCTTTCTGGTTCACACACACAGAATTGATTTTGTGTATTAATTTTATATCTGAAAGCTTTTATTAACTCTAATAATTTATCAGCAAGATTATTTTCTATGTATAAAGTCATATTATCCACAAATAATGACAGGTTTCTCCTTTCTTTTAAACTTCTCATACCTTTTATTTTAATTAATTAACTTATTTATGTGTCCTTACTGCACTGACTAAGACTTCCAGGAGATTGGTGACCTTCAGTGGTGATAGTGTGACCTTATCTTATTCCTAATCTTAAAGGAAAGGCAGTTAGCATTATTCAACATTTCACCATTAAGTGTAATATTTGTAGTCATTTTTGGAAAGATATCCTATATCAGGTTAAAGAGCTTCTTTTCTATTCCTACTTTGCTAAGAGATATTTTCTTTTATCATGAATGAATGTTGAATTATATCAGTGTATATCTTTTGAAATGGTCATCTGATTTTTCTCTTTTATTTATAATGTGGTAAATTTATAAGGTCAGACTAGCCTTACACATTGATTTTATTTTGTTGACTATTAATATTACTTTAAGATTTCCATTTTTAATCTTAGAATAAGATAACTCACTTTGTCCTTTTATTTTTAACCTTTAGTTTTTAATAACAATCAGTTGATTAATAATCTAAATAAATACTAAATTACCATTTCTTTTAACTCACCATTGCTTATTGTATCTCACCTTTTCCTGTTGGATTTATTTTTCTTTTTATGTGAGTATTTTCTCTGTAAATGTTTTCAGGTGTCTGTGGACAATGAATTTTCTGAGCCTCTGTGTGTCTGCAAACATACATCACCTTTTGTCCATATAATCCTAGGTTCCAAATTTTACTCCCCTCACCCCCTGTCTTAAAATATATTTGTCTTTGAATGCTGTGTGGCCAATGGAACAATCTTTAATTTGATTCTCATTCTTTTGTGTGTTTGTTTATTTTGAAAATATTTTATTGTGGGAAAATATACATAAGATAAAATGTACCATTTTAACCACTTTTAAGTGTCCATTCAGTAGTATTAAGTACATTCACATTGTTGTGCAACCATCACCACCATCCCTTCCTAGAACTTTTTCATCTTCCCCCATTGAAACTCTTTATCCGTTAAATCCTAACTCACAATTCCTCATCTCCCAGCCCCTGGCAACTTCCATTCTACTTTCTGCCCCTAAGAATTTAACTACTCTGGCTACTTCACATAAGTGGAATCATACAATGTTTGTCCTTTTATTACTAGCTTATTTCACTTATAATGTCCTCAAGGTTCATACATGTTGTAACAAGTGTAAGAATTTCCTTCCTTTTTTAAAAAATTTTTATTGGAGTATAGTTGATTTCCGATGTTGTGTTAGTTTCAGGTGTACAGCAAAGTGAATCAGTTATATGTATACATGTATCCACTCTTTTTTAGATTCTTTTCCCACATAGACCGTTACAGAGTATTTTTTTTTAAATTAATTTATTTATTTATATTTATTTTTTGACTGTGTTGGGTCTTCACTTCTGTGTGAGGGCTTTCTCTAGTTGTGGCAAGTGGGGGCCACTCTTCATCACGGTGCGTGGGCCTCTCACTATCGCGGCCTCTCTTGTTGCGGAGCACAGGCTCCAGACGCGCAGGCTCAGTAGTTGTGGCTCACGGGCCTAGTTGCTCCATGGCATGTGGGATCTTCCCAGACCAGGGCTCGAACCCGTGTCCCCTGCATTGGCAGGCGGATTCTCAACCACTGCGCCACCAGGGAAGCCCCAGAGTATTGAGTAGAGTCCCCTGTGCTATACAGTAGGTCCTTATTAGTTATCTATTTTATATATAGTAGTGTGCATATGTCAATCCCAATCTTCCAATTTATCCCTCCCCCTCCTTACCTCCTGGTAATCATAAGTTTGTTTTCTACATTTTGGAAGATCTAAATAGACATTTCTCCAAAGAAGACATATAGATGGCTAAAAAGCACATGAAAAGATGCTCAATATCACTAATTATTAGAGAAATGCAAATCAAAACTACAATGAGGTATCACCTCACACTGGTCAGAATGGCCATCATCAAAAAATCTACAAACAATAAATGCTGGAAAGGGTGTGGAGAAAAGGGAACCCTCCTACACTGTTGGTGTGAATGTCAACTGGTACAGCTACCATGGAGAACGATATGGAGGTTCCTTAAGAAACTAAAAATAGAACTACCATGTGATCCAGCAGTCCCACTCCTGGGTATAGATTCAGAGAAAACATAATTTGAAAAGATACATGCACCCCAACGTTCATTGCAGCACTATTTACTGTAGCCAGGACATGGAAGCAACCTAAATGTCCATCAACAGAGGAATGGATAAAGAAGATGTGGTTCATATATACAATGGAATATTACTCAGCCATAAAAAAAGAATGAGGGGACTTCCCTGGTGGCGCAGTGGATAAGCCTCTGCGCTCCTAATGCAGGGGGCCCAGCTTCAATCCCTGGTCAGGGAACTACATCCCACATGCATGCCATTACTAAGAGTTCACATGCCACAACTAAAGAGCCCATGAGCCACAACTAAGGAGCCCTGGAGCCACAACTAAGGAGCCTGCCTGCCACAACTAACACCCAGTGCATCCAGATAAATAATAAGTAAATAAATATTTTTAAAAATGTAATAATGCCATTTGCAGCAACATGGTTGGACCTAGAGATTGTCATACTGAGTGAAGTAAGTCAGACAGAGAAAGACAAATATATGATATCGCTTAAATGAATTTCCTTCATTATATGGATAGATCTTATTTTGTTTATGTGTTCATTCATTGATGGGTACTTGGGTTACTTCCACCTTTTTGCTATTGTGAATAATTCTGCTATCAACAAGGCTGTACAAATATTTGTTCAAGTCTCTGCTTGAACAGATAAACCCAGAAGTAGAATTGTTATATCATATGGTAATTCTTTAAGTTTTTGAGGAACCACTATATTATTTTCTATAGAGGCTGTACCATTTTACATTCCCACCAGCAATGGAAAAGGGTTCCAATTTCCCTACATCCCTACCAACACTTGTGATTTTCTGTTTGTTTGTTTTTTTTTAATAATCATCCTAATGGCTATGAAGTGGTATCTCATTGTGGTTTCAGTTTGCATTTCTCTAGTGATTACTGATGTTGAGCATCTTTTCATTTGCTTATTGGCCATTTGTATATCTTCTTTGGAGAAATGGCTATTAAAGTTCTTACCCATTTTTAAACTGGGTTGTTTGGGTTTTCTGTTGAGTTGTAGAAGTTCTTTATATATTCTGGATATTAATCACTTATCAGGTATGTGATTTGCAAATATTTTCTCCCATCTCATGGGTTGCCTTTTCACTCTGTTGTTGGTATCATTTGATACAAAGGTTTTAATTTTGATGAGTTCCAATTTTTTTGTTGCTTATGCTTTTGGTGACATACCCGAGATACCATTGCCAAATCCAACGTCATGAAGATTTTCCTCTATGTTTTCTTCCAAAAGTTTTATACTTTTAGCCCTTACATACAGGTTTTTTGATCCATTTGAGATAATTTTTATATATGGTGTAAGGTAAGGGCCCAACTTCGTTCTTTCATATGTGGATATCCAAGTTTTCCCAACACTGTTAATTGAAAAGACTGTCCTTTCCTCATTGAATGGTCTTGACACCCTTGTCAAAAATTACTTGACCATATATGCAAGGGTTTATTTCTGGACTCTCTATTTTATCCCATTGATCTGTCTATATAGCTGTCTTTATGCCCAGACCACACTGTTTTGATGATTATAGCTTCGTAGCAAGTTTCAAAATCAGGAAATGCAAGACCTTCAACTTTGTTCTTCTTTATCAAGATTGTTTTGGCTACTGATTCTCATTCTTTTGCATTTAGTGTCTTCCCATGTCTGTTTAAGAATTCAGCTAGGTTTATGAAGATGCGTGATTTATCCATGTGGATGGGAAAGGTCAAAGGAGAAACCAGCTGGGGGTCTGGAGGCTCAGGACCTGCAGGGACAGGATAGGCCATCCCCAGGCTCTGGGCACACCCCCTGACAGGAGCAATCCCTAGATGCAGGTGAGATCCTCAGACTTCACCTGGAACCTAGGTGTTAACAAGGAGGAAAGCACGGTCCCTGTAACCCATGTGGTATAGTCTCTGTAGGGTGCACAGAGGTGACCCAGCTGCTTCCCCTCACCTGTTCAGTCATGGCCCTCCTGGCTCACAAGCATCCTGGGGGTCTGATGCCTGCAAGAAAACCCCACATTGCACATAAGCAAGTGGATCTCAGGCATCAATATGCTGTTCATAACACTTGCCCCCATCACCACTGGGGATCACCTTGCACTCACCTGGACTGAGGTGTGGTCCACAGGGACCCTCCTGACTCAGGATGCTATCGATGACACTTTGACCCCACACTGGAGCCTGGTGCACCCCACCAGGAATGAGGAGTGGTCATGAGCCTGACCTCTTAAATTCCCTGAGGATCACATCACGATCCCGGCATGGATGATGAACAGATTCCTAACTTTGCGATTCCCCGTGGACTGTGCCACCTGAGGTTCTCCTGGGATGTCAGAAGTCGGGGTTCTGTCTGTGAGCCCCTCTGTGCACCTGCCCTGGAACATCAGCATAGCCCGTGAACTTCTCATGGCTCTGACCCCACAGTCACTTCTGTGAGTCAACACCCGCCTGGGAGACTTTTCCATTTATCCTGACCTACCTCCTAATGCCTGTATTTATTTAAAAATTAAAGGGTGGGATGGTGTGTGAAGGAGGGAGATTCACTATCAAGACCATTTCAAGTTCAAATTCTATCTTGATTGTGGTGGTGGTTACACAGTTGTATACATTTTGTCAAAATCTATATACTTAAAATACATGTATTTTATTGTATGTAAATTATTTCTCAAAGTTAATTAAAAATTTTTAAAAGACCATTTCAAGTTCATACCAAATATTTTAAATCATTTTAAAATTTGAAATATACAAATTTTAAAATATTAAAAAAACTCTTAAATTTTAAATTCTCACTTTTAATGGAATGTGAATATTCTCTTTTATTCTTGTCTTTTCCAGAGTTCTCAGGGTCTGTGATCTCACGCCATTCACTGGGGCAATAATGGGCCATTTCCAGCAGGAACGATGCCGCGTTGCCCCGGGTGCCTAACTGCCACCCACCTCCAGAGAATCTCAGTGTCTGAAAAGTAAGTCCTGTGTTCATGGGGTCCCTTGGGACCGTGCTGGGTGGGCAAGGGCAGTCAACATCTCCAACAACAGAGCTTGTAGTGGTCCTGGGAACAAATGACCTGAAAATCAGGTTTAAATCCAGGGAGGAATGGTGTATTAATTTATCCGCTAAAGTCCATTGAGAGGAAATTGTGAAATGAATATCATGTTGCATTAAGATTTGTGTTTAGAATAGTAAACATTACCCTTAGAATGTGGCTGTAGTGAATGACCAACAGGTGATTTGATTTACGCTAGTGCAAAATTTATTAAGCAACTTTGTTGCCATCTGTAGCTATCATGATTGATTTTTTAAATATTACAGGAGCAATTTAAACAAAAGACAAAAGTCTCATCTTAACATATTAATTGCTTTTATTTATTTATTTATTTATTTAATAATCATCAAACTTGCTGAGAGACTAGATCTTTTTTTTAAAATTTTTATTTATTTATTTATTTATTTTTGACTGTGTTGGGTCTTCGTTTCTGTGCAAGAGCTTTCTCTAGTTGCGGCAAGCAGGGGCCACTCTTCATCGCGGTGCGCGGGCCTCTCACTATCGCGGCCTCTCTTGTTGCGGAGCACAGGCTGCAGACGCGCAGGCTTAGTAGCTGTGGCTCACGGGCCCAGTTGCTCCACGGCATGTGGGATCTTCCCAGACCAGGGCTCGAACCTGTGTCCCCTGCCTTGGCAGGCAGATTCTCAACCACTGTGCCACCAGTGAAGCCCAATTGCTTTTATTTTTAATGTTCTTAGTTCTTGTCCAAAAATAGAATTTTTATCTAGCTGATATCAGAGCATAGCAATTCTTTTGCCTTATGACTCTTCAAACAAGTATCTTCACTTTTTTGCCTACTTTTGTTTTGATAAACTTCAGATTTATAGGAAAATGGAAAAATAGTACAGTGAATACATATAATCTTCACTCAGAGTTACCAGATGTTTACCCAAATACACACGTGAACAGATACATACACACATGGAGAGATTGTAAATATGGATTTGTGTGTTATGGATGTGTGTTCAGTTTTTGTCTCTGAATCATGTGAATCATGGGAAAGTAAGTTGCAGACATCATGACATACTTTGCATATATCTCCTAAGTTCATAGACTGTCTTCTTCAAAAGTATACTATAACACCATTATCACTGTGGAAGTCAACACTGATAAAGTAGTATTATCTAATATATAGTCCTAATTCAAATACCCCTGGTTGCCCAAAGTACTCTTTATAGCTGTCTTCCCTTATCTAGAATTCAATTACATGACATGCATTGAATCTGGTTATGTCTCTTTAAACCTGAACCAAAACTGTTTTTTGTGATGTTGACTTTTTTTTTTAAGAATCTAACCCGTTTGTTTTATAGAGTATCTCACAGTTGTCTGACTGTTTCCCTCATGCTTAGCTCCAGGTAGACATCTCATGTATTTGCCTCACATCAGTGGTCCCACCACATCATCGTGACCAGTTCACCTGGCTAAGGTGATTTCTGCCAGAGCTCTCCTTGACATTACCATATTTATTGTTTTCTAATTAATAAGTAGTCTGTGGGGTGAGCTTTGAGACCATGGGAATATTCTCTTTCCCAGATAATTTTCACCCAATGGCTTTAGTATCCATTGCTGGTTGTATTATGATTTTTCAAGCCATGGGAATATTCCTTTTCCTAGATAATTTTCACCCAATGGCTTTAGCATCCATTGCTGGTTGTATTATGATTTTTCAGGCCATGGGAATATTCCCTTTCCCAGATAATTTTCACCCAATCGCTCAATCAGTGCATCAGACTTTCTTTCCTGTCACATAGTCCTTCATTTTTTGCTTTTTCCACGGCTGTGAGATATCACACAAGGGAGTATCTGGGTGGTCAAGAGAAGGACTCTGAAATCACACCATCTAAGGTGTGCCCCTTGTCTCTGTCATACACTGACCGATGACCTTGGGCAAAGACTTCACCTCATAAACCCTCAGTGCCCTTGTCGTTAACTCTGGAGACAAGAGTAAGTCCTGCGAGAGGTGTCCGGCGGGTCTGGAGCCATGGTTGGTGCTCACCAGGTATTATTACAGAGGCAGGGAGGATGGCTAAGTGCCCATTGGGTACTGCTCCACCCCTGAGATGGTTTGTAAGCCATGAAAGCTGATTAAGACCTTTGGCCAAAAGGCTGATGAACCTGAACAACAGAGCAGAGGATCCCCCTGGTCTGAGTGCTCAATAATCGTTAAGTCCCTGCGGTTAGAAGGTTGCGTAGAGAAGCAAACTCACCATGGCAGGAAGCATCCATCAGCGAACAATGTCCCAATGAGGTGCCTCCACCCACTGTTCTGGTTACTTCTCACGCTCTCTGTCATACTCCCCTCCTCCCTGCCCCATGCCTGGACCTCCCTGGACTGCTGTCTGTTTGCATTTCAGACAAGGGTTACTAATTGGACTTCTTGTCTGAAGGTTATTAGATTTCTTTCTGTTTAGATTAAGTCCCCATGGTTTTATTGAGCTCTCTGGCCATGGAATCTTCCTTGAGAATGTTTTAGAAATTTTACCAAGGAAATAGCTTGTGAATATACATGTGATTTACAAGCTACACATGGACATGGATTAGACTGGGTCTTAAGGAGGGAAAAAACGATTGCCGTTGGAGAACACTTCTAGCTAGAGTACCTTCAAAATGCTTCCTCCGTACATTTTACTTGTCTCGTTTTCTTCCCCACAATGCTTTTGTTTTCTTTTTTTTCTTTGATTCAAGTATAGTTGATTTACACTGTTTTGTTAGTTACTGCTGTACAGCAAAGTGATTCAGTTATACATATATATACCTTCTTTTTTTATATTCTTTTCTATTATGGTTTGTCACAGGCTATTGACTATAGTTCCCTGTGCTATACAGTACGACCTTGTTGTTTATCAGTTCTCTGTATAAAAGCTTACATCTGCTAACCCCTCCGTCCCCCTTGGCACCCTTCCCCACAATTCTTAAAAGCAGATGAGGGCTGCTCTGATAAAGGATGCCTGTGGCTGCGTCCAACGTGCTTCCTGCTTGTCAGGCTGAGCTTGTGGGATGTCTCTGTGGTGTCACCTCTTCTCCTGCCTCCTGGGGTGATGCCAGCCTGGCTGGCCCGTGGTTAGCCAGGGCAAAGGCTAGGTCCTGCAGACCCGGGGGTGACACCTCTGTGTGGGGCATGGACCCCAGCCCAAAGCTCCCCTGAAGTCTCCCACCTCCTCCTTCCATTTTCCTCCTTCGTAGCCGTTCACGAGCCGGGGACCCTCTGCCTGGGTGCAGGTGTGACATAACACTTGATGGGATGAGTGAAGCACAGTCGAAAATCAAATCTCTGCTTCTGCAGAAACGCAGAAGAAATCACTTGGGTTTCTTTGTTTTTTTTGAAATATAGTTGATTTACAACGTTGTGTTAGATTCAGGTTACAGCACAGTGATTCACTTATACATATATATATAAATATATATATTCTTTTTTTACATTCTCGTCTGTTATAGGTTATTACAAGACATTGAATACAGTTCCCTGTGCTATACAGGAGGTTCTTGTTGGTTACTTGAGTTTCATTTGAACACATGGGTAGATATATCAGGGCTGCCTCTTTTCCATTTCCCAAAGTGCACCCTGGGGAATTTCTGCCCACTTGGAAACCTGAGTTACCTGGTTTTGTGTAAGAGGCACACTTCTGACCAGTGTGCTTGAGGATGGCACGGAGGCGGCTTGAAGCCAGGGAGAAGCCCCTCTTGGAGAAGCCTCCTCCCAGAGGTTGGCAGGTCCTGGGCCTCGCGGGGGGCCTCCCTGGCAGCCCTGGGCCGGGACCCTGAGTCCCTCTCTTCCTACTCCCCTTTTTCCACTTCCTCGCCCCTGACGGGAGCTGTGGCGGTTGGGGTGGCAGGGGGGGTCCTCTCCTGCAGCTGCTTGCCTGAGTCCTATAGGAGCTCACGTTTTTCTGGGGCAAGTGTGATCAGGGCACTGTATTTGTCTGTGTCACACACACCCACACCTCCCCAGGAAGGATGGACCCTGCAACCGCCCCGGGCTAGCTGGCATATCCAGGCCGTGAGGAAGGGTGGCGGAGCCGGGGGCCTGAGGTCCACTTGGGGGACCAGGCTCTGCCCACTGGTGCCAAACTGTAGGGCCATGGCGTGGGGGTGCTGTGCTCCAACCATGTGAAGCATCAGCCCGTGGGCTCCAAGGTTCCAGGGTCTCAGGGTCAGGTGTTCACTCCCACTCTCTAGCAGGGTGGTCACAATCCCCCGTCTTCCCGGGGGGGTCAGCAGTGCCTGGGGGGGGTTGTCCTCCCAACAAAAAGAAAAAGAATTATTGAAATCAATTGCCTCAAACGTGCTCTGACATTTCCCCCAAAGCTGCAATGCTTCTTATTTGGTCTTGAGCCAATGCTTCGTGTTTGAGTGAAATTGGTTTCACCATTCTTTCCTCGGGGGAGTTGGGCGTATATATTTTCTGCTTAAAAATGCCATTTCTTTCTTAACTCAAACAGTTGATCCCATATCTTTAACTTCGTATGCATCCATTTAAGTATAGAAACAACCTTTTAAAAATTATGAGTTCTTTTTTATTTACAAAACAGAAATAGACCCACAGACATAGAAAACAAACTTACACTTACCACCGGGGAAAGGGGGTGGGGGATAATATCAGGAGTTTGGGATTAACATATACACACAACTGTATGTAAAATAGATGACAAGGACCTACCGTATAGCACAGGGAACAATACTCAATATCTTATAACAACCTATAAGGGAAAAGAATCTGAAAAAGTATATATATATGTATAACTGAATCACCGTGTAAAACAGGAATTGCTATCCTCATTTCAAAGGTGAAGCAGTGAGAGCCGGGGATGAAATTGATTGTCCCAGTTTATTTGCAGGCCTGTGTGCATTTGTATTTTAAGATAAGTGTTCCTAGTGACTAAAGATTGGAACTCGGGTATCCAAAGAACACAATTAGTAGCTTAAACACGTTCAGTTCATAAATTTGTCAGGTTAGTATAGGAAGCTGGTTGGGTTCTTAAAAATCTACCTATCTCAATGTCAGCTATTATAAAATGTTCAGAGCCATCCAGGTTGATGGATGTCTATAAATGTCTTTTTCCTTTTTATTTGTTTGTTCCTTTGTTTAGGTAAACTGGCTTGTTCTGTTTGGAGAGATAGAAACTTAGATAAGACTGAATTTTACCAGTCACTAACACGTGAATATTCAACTAATAGGAGCCTGTTAAAAAGCCCAAAAGCTGAAATTCTCCTGTGCTTGTGAAATTTAATTATGTTTTAATGGAAAAGAACTATGACATCTACTCCCTTTTTTTCACTTACTGTAAGTATGCTGGAAACTTCCAAGTGTAAATGTCCAGCTCACTGGAACTTCTATCTAAATGTCCCTTAGACCAGGGGTCCCCAACCCCTGGGCCGCCGACTGTTAACGGTCCACAGCCTGTTAGGAACCAAGTCGCACAGCAGGAGGTGAGCGGCGGGCGAGCAAGCGAAGCTTCACTTGCTGTTCCCCATCGCTCCCCATTGCCTGCATTACACCTGAGCCACCCCTTGTTCATGGAAAAATTGTCTTCCACGAAACTGGTCCCTGGTGCCAAAAAGGTTGGGGACCACTGCCTTAGACAGCATTCCCCACCTCCTCCTTAACACACACACACACACACACACACACACACACACACACACACTTATGCAAACGTGCATATATACTCACGCAAACACACGTATATGCATCCACACCCAACATAAACACAAGTACACACACATACTGACACACAGAAGCTCACACACACATACTCCTGAACATATGCACAAACTCACAGGTGAACACCTAAATATACACACACACATGGTCTGTAATTCATTTGGAGTTAATTTTTATATGTGGTGTGAGGTCTAGATTGAGGTGTTTTTGTCTCTTTGCTTTTGCATATGACTGTCCATTTGTTCCAGGACCACTGTTTGAAAAGTCTGTCCTTTTCCCATTGATTGCCTCTGTACCTTTTTCAAAATCTCAGTTATCTGTATTCTGTTCCGTTGAACTGTGTATCTGTCCTTTCCCAAATATCACGCTGTCTTGACCACAGTAGGTTTATAATGCATTTTTAAACGGGTAGCGTGTATCCTCCAACTTCTCCTCTTTTTTCAAAATTGTTTTGGCTAATCTGGTTCCTTCATCTTTCCATATAAGTTTTAGAATCAGCTTGTCCATGTCTACAAAGAATCCTGCTGGGATGTTGAATGGGATTGCATTAAATTTGTAGATGATTTGAGGGTAATTGACAACTGTATTGTATTTTACAATCCATGCAAACAGTACATCTCACCACTTATTTTGGCCATGGTTGGTCTCTTTTGTTGTCTGAGTTTTGTGAGCTCCCTACAGTTTTGTTCCTGGAATATGTACTTGCTCTGTTGATCTCCAGGCCTGTAAACATCCTGTTCTATCTTTCTGGCTCTGTCCATACTTCCTCCACCCACACTCACATGAAGACCAGGTCTCTTCCTCTTCAGTTGCAAAATTCCTAGTTCTTCTGTGGTTTGCAGATGAGAGGTAACTTCCTCAGCACCCCCTAATTGTCTCCTCCATGCCAACGAAGGACAGGCTTGTCTCTCTCATAGCACTAAGCACCACATAATGTCACTGCTTCTTTAATTTGTTCCTTTCAGCCACCAGCCTGAATACTCTTTGAAGGCAGAGCCCAGGCCTGATTTTGGATTGTATGCCTGGCACATAACACAGAGAAAGGGCTCAGTTAACAGCAGTTGATTATGGAAATGTAGAAATAAAGAAATGAAAGAAAATGAAGGGGGAAGATAAACTAACAGTTAATGAGGCTCTAGTCTGTGTCAATCACTGTGCAGGGCAGAGATAGATAAATAGATTGATTGATAGAGAAAAATTAGATCAACAGAAAGACAGTAAAACAGATAGACCTAAAGATGTAGAGGGAGAGAGAAAGATAAAAGAAGGTGGACAGACAGATAGACATTCAGACAGACAGACAGATAAAAGCAGAAAATCAGATGAATACATCGACAGACATATATATGTAGATAGACAAATGCGTTGAAAGACAGACAGACATAGAGACCAGCAGATAGACAGACAGTTACTAGATTAGATAAACAGTCAGATAGACAGATAGTAGTAAGATAGATAGAAAATCAGGAAAAGGGGAGGTAGACTGACAGTGAGAAAGACAGATATTTATATGAATATATAGTGAGATAGATAAACATATAATCAGATAGACAGGTAGCCAAACAGAAAATGAGAGAGATTGAAAGGTAGACAGATAGGTAGGTAGATAGGTGAGTAGGCAGATATGTGGGTGGGTAGAAATAGAGAAGGAAGGAAGGGAGGGAGGGAGGGATAATATTTTTATTTTAGTTAATCTTAACAAAATTCTAAGGAAGGTGTGGTATATTCCCCCCTGTATCGATGAGGAAATAGATTCAAGGGGCTTTAGTGACCGTCCAAAGGTCATTCTTGCAGAGAATGTCAGCACCCAGGTCCAATCGGCCCGGACTTTCTTCTTTGCTTCTCCAACTCCCATCACTGCCTGACCAATCTGAGCCTTTCCTTTCTCTTGTTCCCTTCTGCTTCCATACTTGAGCCCACCTGTCATTTCTTGCTTACCTAATTGAATAGTTTCCTTGGAAAACAATGCTTCAAGTAATGTGTATTATATAAGCACAAGGGCAGAGAGCTCAGAAGGCCAGAAAGTAAAAGGAGTGCTGTACCTCCTTCAGACATTTTCCTACACATGAGATTCTTTTTCCCTTCAATACTTTTAATTACTCTATAATACATGGACATTCTCATGTGCCTTAGAGAAATTTTCATATTGACACCTCTGAGACAGGTCATGTCCTGGTGCCATAGGTGATGCAGCCGTTCCCCTTTGCCATTCATTTTGGATATTTCCAGCCGTGCTGCAAGGAACATCCTTATTCACACATCCTTGTGCACTTGAGCAAGGCTGACTCTATGGAAGATACCAAAAGGCAGAATTACAGAGCTACAGGTTATTCACATTTAAAAAATTATATACTGAACAAAATGCCCTCTACTGAACTCACCATGAGCCCCATATATTCCCCCTAGTGGTGGAAAAAAGGACCCATTTCACCTCACCAGAGCTGATCTTTTCAAACTTAATTTTTTGAGGGGCCATTCTGGTGGGGTAGGGGTTGGGTGGGCATGGTTAATGGTTATCTTATTGTTTAATTTGTATTCCCCTCATTATTACTAAGGTTGATTACCTTTCCATATACTGATTTGTCATGTGAGCTTCCTGTAAACTGCACATTCATAAAATTTGCCAAATTTTTCTTGTTCCATGTGTCTTTAATTATTCGGATATGTTCATTATCTATTCTGAATGTCAATCCCTTGTTTATTATATATTTTCCAAAATTTTCTCCTGTTCTATCTAACTTTGAAGTTTTTACAGGATTTTTTTTGTCATTCAGAAGTTTGTTTATTGATTTGGCATTTTTGCTGTTATTTGTTTTATCAAATTTTTCTGTGATGGGCTTTTGCTTTTTGTATCTTAAGAAGGCTTTCTGTATGAGTCAGGGCAGGCTAAATGCTATGACAAACATTCCCCAAATCCTGGTGCTTTAACAAAGTACAGTTTTATTTTTTGCCATATGTCAGCCCAGTGTGGGTAGCATGGAGAGCTCTCTCTCTCTTTCTCTCTCTCTCTGTCTCTGTCTCTCTCTCTCTCTCTCTCTCTCACACACACACACACACATTTTCCATCCTCTCTCATTGGTCTCTGTCTGCCCCTTTCCACACTACTTTAATCAAGTACTTTATGTTTGACATGTGATGGAACACACTTCTGCATCCACTTTGAACTTTATCAAAAGTGCTTTGGAATTTCTTGCTTCTTTATTCTTCTAAGTTTTAGAAACTTTCAAATTCCATAACAATTCTGTTATGATGGCATTGAATTTATTGTAAGAATTAGAATCTTAAAAATATAGTCTTCCCATCCATTCATTTTTCTTTCTTTCCTTCAGTAAAGATTGTTTTCTGTCCAAAAAAAAAGTTTCTCTCATGTTTCTTGTGTGATCCCTAGTTAATTATGGAAATTTTTAATGAAATGGATCTTTTTTGTTTTTTATAAAAATGATTAATTGGCTAATGTTAGTATGTAAAAAAGGTATTGATTTTTGTGTGTTGGTCTTGTTCCATCCATTTAAAATGTTCTCGTTTGTTCTAAGACTTGGTCATGGGCTTGTTCTGAACTTTGATGGCATTGCTCCTAAAGTTTGCATTATTAGGTAGGATAATTGTTATAAGTTTGGAATAGCCTTTAATAAGTAAAGGAAGTTTTCTTCTATTCCTAGTTTGTTTTGAGTTAGTATAATGAAGGATTCATCCCCTGGTACTAGGAATGTTGTCAGTCTCCAAAACTCAAGGGTTCTCCACTGCAACCTGATAAACCAAGACTTGACCAACAGTAGGCTGGTACAGTAGGCTGGTAAAGTCTATTAAGAAAATGAATGAGTACCTTTCCATTTCTTTCTACACTCTTGATCCATTTTTCACTCTGTTACCAAATTTTTGTGTCTTTGTTTTCCTAGCACAGCACCTATCCATTCTCTACTCAGAAACTCCCAGCAGTTTCCCACTGGCCTCATGTTAGAGTCCAGATACTCACCCTGACAGCCAGTGGGTCTGACCCTGACTTTTACCTGCAGTCTCCATGCCCACAGCTCTCCTGCTCATGGTATTTCTGGATCTGGGGACATGCAAGTGTGTTTTTGCCTCTTGGCCTGTGCTCATGGTGTTCACCGAGCTTGGAATGTCTTCTTTTCAGCCTTCCTAAATCCTCCTCAAAAACTCATCTTACATTTGGCCTTTTTCATTCTGCCAGGCAGAAGGAACTGCCCCCTTTCTAGTATCCTAATGATTTTGCTTATAAATCATATTATAGTATTTATACCAGTCTGAGTGGAATTATGTTTATTTTCGTGTTTACCCATCAGAATGGAGTAGGAACTTGGATTTAATGTTTTTATTTTGTTTGTTCACTCAGCAGATTTGTTTAACACCTGATATATTCCAGCTCATGGTGATGTTAATGCAAAAAATCACCCTGCCCTCCAGGACAACCCTCAGAGAGAGAAGGAGGCAAATAGGTCAGCAGTGGCAGCCCAGGACCTATACACATGCTTGAAGTGTTCCTCTCTTGTCATGAGGCCATGGAAGGAGCCTGACCCTTTAGGCTTTTTTTTAGACTCTTTTAACTCGATAGCAAGTACATCTTTTCCCAGAAGATCTGAATAAAATGATTGAAATCAATAGTAGAAGTATAAACCTGATTAGTGAGTTGTTTGGATCTTTTTAAACCCTTGTTGATGCCACATTAGTCTGGTTCAGACATAGATTTTATGCCTGTGTAACAGCTATATTTGTGAGGCTGGAGAATAAAAGCATAAATCCTTCAAAGCGAGGGGGTCTTGCAAGCATTCCAGTGCTGGAGGCTTGAATTGTGCAGGAAGCTCTGCTGGAGATTTGCAAGGATGCAGTTATGCTCTGACATCCAAGTGCCCTTGGAAGGTGATCATTCCTGGGTGTGGGCACCTTCCACAGTTGCAGGGATGTCGCTGTCCTCTACAGGTCAGAATAAGTACCACTATGTCTCATGGCCTTAAAAATGTACTTCCATGTTCAAGTATTATCTTCAAAATGAGTGATTATTATTTCTTGTGGATTCTCTAATTGTCTTGTCTTTAATTTGAGTTCAAGGTGGGAAGCAGCATGGAAAGAACAGTCTGTAACTCTTTGGGGATCTTGAGCCTTGAGTGTGATGACAACTGTACATCTGTTCTCATGTTAAGAACTGTTGAAGAATTAGAGGTTTCACTTATTAACATGTCATTTCCATGCACACAATAGAAAACCTCAGTAGATCCTACACTCAGTACTATTACCAAAAATATAAATTTTAGGAGAGACTTTTTTCCATCTTTCCATCTTGGGAGAAAAATCATTAAAAGGTGTGATTGAGTGTCTACTAAGGAAATGTTTTACTTCTGATCATACATCGATGCACATACTGTGTTTCAAAGGCACCATACATTTGGACATGAGAACATTTGAAGACCCCATACCATTATAAAGGGTTGGTGAATGGCGACCTTAGGTCTAAGTGGGTCTTTGTGGGAATCATTACTCTGCTACTGGGCCCTCTGATCTTCAGTAAAATGGAACAGAGCCACCTGCTTTGCGGAGTTGTTGTCTGAATGAGAGTTAACCCACCCATAAAGTCCTTAGTACACTCAACATCATCCTGGGCCCTTGGCAAATCGTAGTTATTTTCCTCATTTAGCTATAGAGAGGATTTATACCCATGGGAAGAATGTTTTTCATTGTCCAACTCCTTTCAAATAAATTTGGAAACCAAGATGAAATGGAATAAATCTGTAGGAAAGTACAATCTAATACAACTGAATCCTATAGAAATAGAAAGTCTAAACAGAGTAATTTCCATAGGGAAAAAAATAGAGGAGGTTGTAAAGGGTTCCCTCCAAAAGAAGCATCAGTAACAGATTGATTCACAGGGAATATCTACCAAACATTCAAATATTAGGTGACTCCAATGCTACTTAGGTTATTGCAAGAGAATTGAGAAGGAAGATAAACTTCTGATTTTGCTCTGTGTGTAGAATGTTGACGTAAAACTTGACAAAGATTGCACATAAAAATAAAAACCGTGTATCAAGCTAATGCATTAATATCAACATAGGAATTTTAAATAAAAACTAGCAAACTAAAGAAAAAAGCACACAAGAAAAGAAATACCAATGAATGATTAAAGGAGATTTAGTCCAGAAGTATGAGTAAGGTTTACTATTAGAAGTTTATTAATAGATCTTAAGAAAAATATCATGTGAAAGTCAACATCCATCCATGATAAAACTATTCGGTAAGGTATATGGGTACTTTCTAAACATATGTACACATGTGTGTATAGCCCAAAAGCCAGCAGCCAGCCAGCATCTTACTCAGTGTGGCAATACCACTAAAGTTAGGAGCAAAACAAAGATGCCCATTACCTCTATGAATAGTTAATATTATATTGAATTAGTCAATTTGATCAGGTAAGAGAAAACAGAGGCTTAAGAACTGAAAATTCAGAGTAACACAGTCTCTGTTTGCATATGACGTGATTGTATAGCAAACCAAAAATAAGTGAAAAAAAAGACCCTATGGATAAATTTCTGCAAACATAAATTAAGAATTTAGTAAAAGAGCAGGATATAAATTTAACAGCCAGAACAGCTTTGTTTATAAATATGATAACCAGTTAATACACATAATGGGAGAAAAGATACCTTTTATGGATACCTAGGCATAAATATAACAGGAAAATACAAAAATAGACGCAATTGTGTATGCAAACCTACCATATAACAATGAAGGCATCTGAAATCAGAGGGGCTTCCCCACTGATGGGTTTTTTTTTTTTTCCTAAGTGGTATTAGAATAGCTGGATAGACAGGGAAAATGATAAAACTGGATCCATTCCTCACTTGATGCACCAAGATCAAGTCCAACTGCATCAGCGCTTTCAATATAAAAAATAAAACCCTTCAGTTAGTAGAAGGAAACATGAGTGAATTCCTCTATAATCTGGTAATGGGAATTTTTTTTTCAGATTAAGAGTCAGGATCCAGAAGCATTAAAGGAAACGGTAGAAAACTATATATAAACTAGTTTTAACAGACAAATTTTAGAACAGTTTTAAGTACACAGCAAAGTTGAGCAGAAAGTGTGGACAGTTCCCATATCACTCCTGTCCCCACACACGTAGCCTCCACCGCTGTCCGCATCCCACACCAAAGTGATACATGTGTTACAATCAATGAACTTACACTGGTACATCCTCATCAACCAGGGTTCATAATGTACATCAGGGTTCACTCTTGGTGTTGTGCATTTGTTGGTTCGAAACCTTGGGGGTTCTCAGGGAGAAATCCAAAACTGGCCCACGTTCTCATATTTAATGAAACTAACTTACCCAAAGAAAGAAGCAAACAAATAAATGTGTGGAGTGCTTTCTAGGAAGTTGGACGGTTCTTTACTCTATTTGGTTATATAAACCTTATCATTTAAGGAGCTTATCATTTAAACTTGACATCAACTTGCTGCTTTAATAAGGAACAAAAGCCTAATGCATAATAAAATGTGAGGAAAGTGCATTTTTAGCATTATTTCCATTTTATCAATATTTCCCAAAGTGTGGAATAGCCCAGCCTGTGGATGAGCCTGGCCCCCAGCCACCACGTGTGACGTGCACAGTCCTCTGTGTGTGTGTGTGTGTGTGTGTGTGTGTGTGTGTGTGCGCGCGCGCGCAAGAGAGATCTGCATGTTATGAGGGCGTCTCCGTGGCAATAGCTTTTGTCCTGTCTAGTTGGGGTCCCTGCGTGTGTAGCATGACAGAGTTTACACTGTCACAGGGGTTAGGGCAGCACCGCTGGGACCGAGCACGGCTGGGGTTGGTCAGGAGTCAGGCAGGATGCTGAGGGGAGCCGCACAAAAGACATCCTCGATGTGACAGACAGTCCAGAGCACCTGTGAATGTGCAGGACATCCTCCCAGGACTGTGGCCTCAGGGAATCAGGGACCCAGGAGGGAGGGAGGGGGCCAGGGGTTGTGACAGGCTAGGCCAGGCTGCAGTTGCCCAGACAGAAGGGCTTGGGAAGGACCTCTGTGCTCTCGGCTCCCGGGTGACCCTCGCAGGGCTCCCAGCAGAAGAGCGGCCACCCCAGTCTCACTGCCTGTTGAGGGGAAGGTAAAAGGCCGAGGACAGCTCTTGTCCCAAGAGGAAGACCAGAGCACATCCCTTCAGCGCCACCCAGCTCTCCCTTCTCAAACCTCCATCACCTCACACGCAGAGAGGAATCATGCAAATACCTTCTCAATAGATAACCAACAAGGACCTACTGTACAGCACAGGGAACTATACTCAGTATCTTATAATAACCTATAAGGGAAAAGAATCTGAAAAAGAATATATATATGTATATATTTATATATATGTAAAACTGAATCACTTTGCTATACACCTGAAACTAACACAATGTTGTAAATCAACTATACTTCAATTTAAAAAAATAAATAAAATCATATATTAAAATGTATAACATATATTTTTAAAGAGCACATAAATTATTTTTTAAAATACCTACTCAAGGATAAAGAGCGTGTCCCCCAAAATGTTTTTAGGAAAATGCCTAGCCAGGGGCCTGGTCCTCAGGACATGGTTAGTGACTCCTCTGATTCTCAGAGAGTTGCCCCCATGCTGGTGGTTTGTGACCAGAGCCAAGGGTACAGCCCCCTTATAGGCACATAGGTGGCCCTTGGGAAGGGAGCTGGCAGCTGGCGGCCCCCCACCATGGCCTCAAGGGAACAATGCTGTGTTCACTGTACCTGCTGCATAAGCCACAGAGACACCCCCGCACATGTGGAGTCTTCCTCACAGGGCGGCCGGGAGCAGGAGAAGGGCAAGTTCATGGCTATGTAGAAACGGAAGGAAGGAGTCTCAGTTTCATTTTTTATCCATTTTCACATAACAACCAGAAACTTCTGCTCTCCTCTCTTTTTTGAGACATTCAAACCACAGGATGTTACAACAGAAAGGGTCCTTAGCTCACTTAGCCAAAGCGCTGTATTTTGCAGGGAAGGGGACGGAGGCTCCAGGATGAGCTTGGTTGGTGGGTGCAGAAGCAGCTCCCATGACCCCCCTGCCTGGGCTCTCCACAGCGTCCCACTGTGCATTTCCAGGCCTCCGCATCCATCTGCCCTGGACTCAGGGACTGGGGCACAGCCAGGAAAGAGGGTGCCGGTCATCCTGCCTGTGCCTGAACAGTGACACTCGGCAAGGTAGGGGCACACCATGCCTCTGGTGCTCTCGGGAACAGGCACCTGCCTGTCTGCATCCATGCCTACACATAATCAATTAGCAAATTGCTGGTATTTCCAGCGGGACTGGGCGAGAGCAGTGAGAACACATGCATCCCCTCCGTCATCCAGGCTAGCTCTTGTGCGCTTCCAGAGGCAGCAGTTCTGTTCCTCAGTGGAGACCTGGGCAGGAGAGTGTTGTCCTTATCGTCACCGGTTGGATAATAGCTCACATTTACTGAGCATGTGCTGTGGGCCGGTGTGTTTCATGCACTAACTCCTTCAAACTTCAGATCGGCCAAGAGGTACTATTATGATTCTATTCCACCAATGAGGAAACTTAAACAGTGTACTGAGGCCAGACAGGCAGTGGTGGTGGAGCCACTTTGGCACCGAGAGACTGATTCCGGGACCAAGCCCCATCCCCAGACTGCACTGCCTCTCCTAAGGCAAAGCCACAGCGGGAACAGCTTGACACACCCCTGTCCCCAGGGCAGGAGGCAAGACCCTCAGAGAAGTTCTGTCCAAGGGCCAAGATGCAGAGCCGGGACATGGCCACCCTGGCCCTCACAGGGCTAGAACGGGCCAGGGATGCCTTGGCCATGCAAGGCAGGTCGAGGGGCCCAGCAGTGCTCTCTGGAGGGCTGGCATGGGGCAGTGGGGGTGAGGACGGCCAAGGTGGCTGGGAGCCCGTGTCCCCACCGGCCTGGCTCTTCCTGTGTCGTCACAGTGCATGAATGTGTGGCCTCAGCGGCATTAGGTTTAAGAAATAAGTCTTCAAGGGGAAGTGCACATTAGCCTCTTGCACGCAAATGTTTGTACTTGAATGTGGCGAAAAGGTCATTTGAAGCCCACCCTTTAATTTCTGTCTGTGTGGAGGACAAGGCACAGAGGAGGAGGTGTGGGCATGAATCTGCATTGCAGCACTGGTGAAAGCCAGTCTTGGTCCCAGGGTGGCGACCTGGTGTAAGTGTAGAAATGATTTAGGTTGAGTTATGCGCAACAGCCAAAAGGTGGAAACAACCAAGGGTCCAGCTACGGATGAGTGGCTAAACAAGGTGTGATCCATCCATATGGTGGATTATTATTCAGCCTTGTTGTGGCCTGCATGCTGTGTCCTCACAAAATTCATTTGTTGAAGCCCTAACCCCCAATGTGATCGTATTAGGAGGTGGGGCCTGCAGGAGGTGTTTGGGTTTAGGTGAAGTCATGAGGATGGAGCCCCCATGATGCAATTAGTGCCCTTTTGAGAAGACACCAGAGCGCTTGCTCACTCTGCCACGTGAGGACCCAGGGAGAAGGTGGCATCTACAAGCCAGGATGTGGGCTCCCACCAGACACCGGAGCTGCTGGCACCTTGATCTCAGACTTGCCGGCCTCCAGAACTGTGAGAAATCAATGTCCCTTGTTTGAGCCATCCAGTCTGTGGCATTTTGTGACAGCATCCTGAACTAAGATGAGCCTTAAAAAGGAAAGAAATCCCAGCACCTGCTACAACACAGATGCACCTTGAAGACACCATGCTGAGCAAAATAAACCAGTCACCAAAGGACAGATATTATGTGATTCACTGATAGGAGGCTCCTGGAGCCATCAAATTCAGAAACAGAAAGTAGAGTGGTGGTTTCCAGGGGCTGGGAGAGGGGGGAAATGGGAGTTATTGTTTAATGCGGACAGAGTTTCTGTTGGGGAAGATGAAAAAGTTCTGAAGATGATGGTGGTGACGATGATGCACAATAATGCAGAATGTACTTAATACCACTGAACTGCACACTTAAAATGGTTAAAATGGTCAATTTCATGTTATGTATGTGTTACAACAATAAAAACATGCAAGATTCAATGTGTTGATGGGGTGCTTACTATTAAGGTTGAAAACAGCTCTGTAATGGGAAAGGGATCCTCACTGAAATATAAGTACTCGCTACAAGGAAGAAATTTGAGACACCACCCCCCTTGCAGAAGCCCCCAGACGTGGGAGGTGATGGCCACCCAGTAAGCAGGTGCCTGTAGGGCCCAGGAAAGTAGCGGGCTTGATGCAGGCAGTCAGCCGAGCCCCAGGTGCACCTCCCGTGGCACGAAGCAAAGCCTCAGCCTCTGGCTGACTGTCAGGAGAGTAACATGCTCTTATCTTCTGCTTTGTCCCCCAGGTGGCAGTGACCAAAGAAGAGGCTCTCCTGGCCGAGGCCCCAGTACATGGAGAGAAGGAAGAAAGCAATCTTCTAATTGGAACCATATACATTAGGTCAAAGCATTTTCTTATTTTCGAGCCACAGCAACTCAAAAATCACACCCCAGTCAGAGCCATGTGCAAGCTGGTGTAGTAACAGTGAATGTCTCTGAGGTCACAGGCCCCACTGTCTCATTCCTCCATCCTGGCACCTTCGATGAGCTTATTTCCCCAACTCTTACAAATGCTCAGGTGGACTCAGAGAAGTTACACAGTGTGTCACAGCTCATCACAGGGGCAGAGCTGGGGCTGAGATTAGGCCAACATTTCTGGCTCTAAAGCAGCAGCAGTCGGCACAGACCTAGCCCTCTGAGCAGAGCCCATCCAAGTGCTTATCTTGAAAAAGGAACGGGACACTCATCAATAGCATGGGATTTAAACTCACCCCACGACATGTAAAGTTAATTACATGCTCATTAGGATAACATTTTCCATCATCTTTACTCAGCAAACTTTCTGTGAAGGTCCAAATAGTAAATATGTTTAGTTTTTTTATTTTAATTTGATCTCTTTATTTTATTTATTTATTTATTTATTTATGGCCACACTGCATGGCATGCTGGATCTTAGTTTCCTGACCAAGGATCAAACCCGTGCCCTCTGCAGTGGAAGCGCAGATTCTTAACCACTGGACCTCCAGGGAAGTCCAGTATGTTTGGTTCTGTGGGCCTTATGGTCTTTGTTTTAACTGCTCGACTCAGCCACGTGCACAAGCGACCACAGACAGTACTACGAGTGGTCGTGGCTGGTTCCAATACAACTTTATTCACAAAGTCAAGTGGTGGACCATAATTTGCCAGCCCCTTATTGATGGAGACAGAGGGTGCATTTGTGCTTTATCAGGCATGACTGTGTTACCACTGGTGGCCCTGGTTCACTGGTGGGAGTCACCCTCACATGCTGTGTGCTGGTTGTTTTTGCCCAGCAATCGGCTGGCACAGTCGGCCTGTGGTCAAGCTGCAGGGCACTGTTTTATCCCCCTAACTGGGATTATTCTGCCTAGGAAATCTGAGAGCTCTATGAATTTTGTTGGATTGTTGTTGTGAGTATGACAACTCTTGGAAAGTTGACGAATGGTTTATCCTCTTCAGCAAGTGTGGTATTTCTGTCAACTCTGGATTGACGTGGAGTCTTTCCTGAGAGCCAAGTGAGGGGGAGGGCTGAGGTGGGCACAGGGATGGGTCAGTGATAAAGGCGTAGGTGGGATATAGTGGCAACACAATTACATTTGTGGAAGTGTTACACGTCTGCATAACTTGGAAGAGGATTAGAAATCTAGCGACTCCAAATGAATCTTAAGATCAGGTGTTTAATTTTTCTAGACCAACCTAGTCTATCTTCTTTTCAATCGGTAGTCACTGAAATTGACAGAACGCAAAGTAGGAAGCACTGAGCTGGGAATGCCCCCTCTCTCCTGTGGCAGCTACAAAGGGATGACATTTGAGTCTGACTTTTATTATTTACTGTCGCACATCAGGCAATCAGGCAATGTCCCACATTGGCTCAAATACATGGCACAGCAAGCAGAACTGGTTTCTTCTCTCCATCATGTTTACCTCTCTGTTCTCTCCTGCAGATGGATGGTTTCTAGCCTGCTTCCAAACCCCACCTCGGCTGAGTGTTGGGCGGCCCTTGTACACGCTCCTATGACTCTTGATATGGACGCAGTCCTGTCAGACTTTGTTCGGTCCACGGGGGCAGAACCTGGTCTGGCCAGAGACCTGCTGGAAGGTAGGCCTCCTCCAGCCCACCCCCCAACCACCCTCTTGGGCATAACTGCCCCCAACCCAGTGACAAAAGATAAGAAGGTTTCTCTTACCTGACGAGGGTGGTACTTGGACTCCTAAAAAAGCAAAAGAAGGTGTGGATGGTGAAATTACTTTTGTTATTCTTGACTTTCTTTGGGGAATGGAATAGATCACCCAACTCTCTACAGTAAAAGAGCAGAAGGCATTAGCTAAGCTTTGCTTTGCATTAAAGCTTACACATAGTGAGTCAAAATCTACCAATACCTATTTTTTAAAGAAAATATATTTAGTAAAGCAGAAATTAGAGAACATTCAAAAAAACACTTTTATTGGAGACCTTAGCTTCTTATCTTTGTCTTAGCTGAGACAAAAATACTTTAGGCCATACTTTTTGGTGAAAAAACACCTAATAGCCAATAAAATAGTTGAAAATAATTCACAAGCAAGAAGGCAAATTCATCCTCAAGCTTTTAGCGTAGATATCATTCACTACGTGGAAAATGTGCATAGTCCATATTTAGAATGTTTTGAGATAGTTATTCAGCTATAATCATAATGAAATAAAAATTAATGTTTAGTTTCAGTCTCTAAAATGGATTTACTTTGTGTATTTTTGAAATTTCTTTTTTCGTGGTGGGGTGAAGGGAAGAAGTGGGAAGAACCAATTACAACTTCTCAGGAGAGTCCTGTGTGTGAAAGGGGAGAATTTTTAAACAATTACTCTTTGCTTCATGTGTATAAATTCCTACTTGTGAAATTAGCAAATACTTGGTCAAGTAGTGTTAAGTTACAATGATTCCTTCATTCACTTAGGGAAAAATATGAATTACTGTAGATTTGCATGACTGGAGGTAACTATTCAATCCTATTGAAAATTAGCCGCTTATTGGGGGATTCTGATAAAATGGGAGTAGTTTTTAAATTTCCCTGAACCTCCCAGAATTTCAAACAAACTTGGGGTTTAGAATAAAATATGCTTAGAGAATATTTGTGATATATGTGAATCAAAGTGCTGTTCTAATGTCTCCCTGATAGCTTTCACTGCTTTTCTTAATTTCAGTGAGCAGTCATATGGAGAAGTAGGTTTACAGTGAGATTGGCAACAAGGGCTGGGGTCAAGTCCAGACTCAACATTTACTGGCTACGAGATGTAGGGCAAATTATTTCATTTCCCTTAAGCCTCAGTTTTTTTTCTATACAATGAGCCTAACCCACTTTCCAGGGTGATCATAAACATTAGAAGTTGTGATGTAAATGCTCAGGTGGAGTGACCAGCATGTAGAGATGCTCAGACAATAGCAGAAGATCTTGTCTGTGGTTGCCCTCTTTGCAACTAGTACTGACCTTGATGTTGATATCTGGTTAGCCTTCAATTGGAAGCAAGAGTTGTCAGCTCTTTTCTTTTTTCTTTAATTTTATTTTTTAAGGGAAAATACAGGAAAATGACTTTTTGTGTACAGTTCTAAGAATTTGAACATGTGTATAGATTTGTGTTATTATTACTGCTCTCAGAACACAGAACTGTCCCATCACCCCCAAGTACCCCTCCTGCTCTCTTTAACGCTGTGCCTTCCCCAACCCTGGGCACTGGCAACCCCTGCTCTGTTTTTTTATCACTTTGGTTTTGTCTCTGTCGAGAACTTTATATACATGGAGTCACGCAGAACCTAATCTTTTTGAACGGGCTTCCTTTCACTCAGCATAATTATCTTGAGATTCATTTGAGCTGTTGTGCGTATCCATAGTTTGTTCCTTTGTTCTGCTGAGTGGTACCCATTGTAGAGATGGACCATGGACTGTTTAGCCATTCACCTGTAGGGGGCATTCAGTTGTTTCCAGTTTTTACAGTTAGACTAGAACTGCGATACACTTGAGAACAGGGGTTTTGTGAACACAGTTTTAATTTTTCTAGGGTAAACACAGGGGAGGGATTGCTGGTTCACATGGTAAGTATATGTTTAACTTTAAAAGAAATTGCCAAACTGTTTTCCAGAGTGCAGTACTATTTTGCATTTCCATCAGAAATATGTGAGAGTGCTAGCTGCTCCACATCCTCACCAGCTCTTGGCTTTTTTAAAAAAAATTTAGCCATTGTAGTAGGTTTAGAATGGTATTTCCTCATCATTTTAGTTTTCATTTCCCTAGTAACTAATGATGCTGAATTTTTTTCATGTTATAAGTTTTCATCTGTGTATTTTCTCTGGCAAAATATCTGTTCAAGCCTTTTTCCAATTTCTCAGCAAAATTAGGTTGCTATTTTTTTTATAGTTGAGTTTTGAGAGTTCATTATATATTCTGAGTACAAATCCTTTGTCAGTTACGTGATTTGCAAATATTCTCTCCCAGTCTGTGCTTGACTTTTCACTCTCTTAGCAATGCCCTTGGCAGAGCAGAAGTTTTTAATTTTGACGAAGTCCAATTATCATTTTTTTTTCTTCTTTGTATCATGCTTTGGATGACATGTCTAAGAACCTTTGCATAACCAGGTCATGAAGATTTTCTCCTATGTGAACTCTTAAAAGTTTTATACTTTTGTGTTTTCATTTAGATCTCTGACTCATCTTGAGTTGATTTTTGTATAACATGTGAGATTTAGGGTAAGGTTCATTTTTATGCATATAGATGACAAGTTGTTCAAACCATTTTTTGAAAAGCTTATCCTTTGTCCTTTGAATTGCCTTTGCACATTTGTCACAAACCAACTGAGTGTATTTGTAGGAAACTATTTATTGATGCCGGTTCAGTTCCACTGATCGATATGTCCATTCCTTTGCCAATACTACACCGTCTTGATTACCATAGCTTTGTAGTGAGTCTTAAAATCAGCATGATTCTTCCAACTTTATTATTCTTTTTCAAAAGTGTTTCAAGTATCCTATTTTTTTGCCTCTCCATATAAACTTGAGGATTGGGTTACCTCTATAAAGTTTCCTGCTGGAATTTTTATTGGAATTATGTTAAATCTATAAATCAATGCTAACTATGTTATGTCTTCCAACCCATGAAGTCAGTGTAGTTATATTTTCCATTTATTTAAGCCTTATTTGAGTGCTTTCATGAACATTTTGTAGTTTTTAGCATATCAGATCCTATACATATTTTGTAAGGTATATATCTAGGGAGGAATTGAACTTCTATAGATGGTATTTTTTTTAAGTTCAGTTTCTAATTGTTCATTGCTCGTATATAATCAACATGCAATTGATTTTTCCATGTTGTCCTCATATCCTGCAATCTTACTAAACTCAATTATTTGTTCAAGAGTGTGTGTCTGTGTGTGTATTCCTTGAAATTTTCTATGTAGACAATTACGTTGTTTCCTTTCCAATGTATGCCTTTTATTTATTTTTCTTACCTTACTCTTATTCTTCACTTATTCCTGTTTATTGCACTGGCTAAGACTTCCAGTAAAAGGTTGAATAAGAGTGGTGAAAGGGAACATCCTTGCCTTGTTCTTGATCTTAGGGGGAAAGCTTTCAGTCTTTCAGCTTTATGTAGAATGGGTTTTTGTTGATATTCTTTGTCAGGTGAAGGAAATACCTTTCTGGTCCTAGTTTGATGAAAGTTTTATCATAAATAGTTGTTAAGTTTTTTTCAAATGCATCTTCTACATCAGCTGATATGATTGAGTTGTTTCTCTTCTTTAAACTGCTAATATAATGTATTGCATTGATTGCCTTCTAATAGTAAACCAGCCTTTCAGCCATTATTTCTTTAAAGATTTTTTCTGCTGCACATTTTTCTCCTCTCCTAATGGGACTTGGATGATATAAAGGTTAGACCTTTAGTTATTGTCTTACAGGTCGATACAGTTCTACTCACTTTCTTTTCCAATCATTTCTCTGTCAATTTTTCAGATTGGACAACTTCTGTTGATCTGCTTATAAATTTACTGAATCCCCTGTCATCTCCATTCTGTTACTGAGCCCATCCAATGATTTTTTATTTTAGTTGTCGAATTTTTTCATTTCTAACATTTCCACTTGATTCTTCTTTATATCTTCTGTTTCTTTGCTGAGACTTTCTGTATTTTTCAAGAGTGTTTGCTCTCTCTTACTGGTTGGAAAATATAATAACTGCTTTAAAGTCTTGGTCAGATAATTTCAATATCTGTGGCATCCCAGCATTGCTATTGAGATTTCCCTGGGTTTTTTGGTATAGTGAGTAAATTTCAATTGTATCCTAGATATTTTGAATATTATGTTTTGAGACTTTGGTTGTTTTTTAAATCTTATGGCAGATATTGTTATTTTTGTTTTAGGAAGTAATTAACCCAGTAGGGTTCAGACCACAAGTCCTCAGTTCCCCAAGACTTCTGTGGATCGTGGTTTCGACTTCAAGTCTTTGAGAAGTGCTGTTGGATCTGTCTGGTGTATGTACCACCTACTGGCCAGTCTGGGACTTAGGCAAGTCGTCTGTCCCATATTTTACTGCTCCAAGTCTCTGGAGTCTATTCAGGGTCAGATCCATACATGTGCAGTTCAGGGGTAAGCCCAAGAGTTCATAAACAACTTTAAGGGGTTGCTTTCCCAAGCTCCTGCCTTATCATAATTGCCTCGATAGTTCTGCGTCCCTGGGACTCTGCTCTCCAGCCCTTCAGCCAGCACCCTGAGGCTGTGTTTGCCCTGTACTCCTGCACACTTGATTTGACTGCACCCATCTCAGAGCTGAGCAGAGGCCGGAGAGAGAGCAACAGCAGTGGGGCTCACCACACCCACTGGGATCCACAGCTCCTCTGATTAGAGAGGAAGGTTCTCTGCCTTCCTGTTCTGATTTCCTGCCATCTCCCATTGCTGCCACAGGATTGCTTGAGGTCTGGGGCACAAGAGAACTGAGGGAAAAAATTTAAGAAAAAAAAGATAAATAAGGGGCTTCTACACTCTCTCTGAACATTGTAGACCCCCTTCCTGCTTCTTGAGCCAGAGGAGAGGTCTCCTCTTAGAACCAATGCCCACTTCTGTGTTCTGGGCTGCCCTGAGTTCACGTCAGAGAGACTGGAAATAAAAAGTGATAAACTCACCACCAGTTCTGTGGTCTTCTTCCTCAGTCTGCCTGCTCTCATTACTTCTCTGAATAATGAAGTAATAGGTAAAGTAATAATGAAGTAATAGTAGCAGGTTAATAGCTGCTTTCAGTAGGAGAGACGCAGTGGGGTGTCCTTCCTTCATATACCCTGGAACCTGTCTTCTGTTTTTACAAGTGGGAAGGTCATGGTTACCTACGTATGGTGGGTTCTTTAAGTTGTCAAAGTTATTTGGGTCAAGATTTTTCTAAAAGTCAGTGTTTCAAAGAACAAACTATTTCATTGTGAGGTCTCAGATCTTTCTAAGGGTAAAAAAATTTCAGTGATGGCAGAAGCTGGGTGAACGGTACATGGACCCTCTCTGTAGTGTTTTTTAAACTATTTGTGTGTTTTTATGGAAACAACCTAAATGTCCATTGACAGATGAACAGATAAAGAAGACGTAGTATATATATATACACACAATAGAATACTACTCAATTATTCATATAAAAAAGAATGAAATAATGCCATTTGCAGCAACATGGATGGACCTAGAGATTATCATACTGAGTGAAATAAGCCAGACAGAGAAAGACAAATATCATATGATATCACTTACATGTGGAATCTTAAAAAATGATACAGATGAACTTATTTACAAAACAGAAAAAGACCCGCAGACATGGAAAACAAACTTATGGTTACCAAAGGGGAAAGATGGGAAGGGATAAATTAGGAGTTTGGGATTAACAGATACACACTACTATACATAAAACAGATAACCAACAAGGACCTACTGTATAGTACAGGGAACTATACTCAATATTTTGTAATAACCTATAAGGGAAAAGAGTCTGAAAAAATGTATATATATCTATACATATATGTGTGTATGTATGTATAACTGAATCACTTTGCTATACATCTGAAACTAATACAACATTGTAAATCAACTATACTTCAATTTTTAAAAAGAGTAAAGTAAAAAACTATTGTGTGTTTTTAATTAATTTATTTTTTTCAAAATAAAAAGTTAAAAACACACAGTGATGGGAATCACAGTACAGCAGAGGAAGGCCAATGAGAAGAAAGAGTAGCAGAGGCTGATAGAAATCTGGCAAAAAAGACAGGATAGGGACAACGGGATAAGCAGAGACAAAGGCAGAGGAAGTGAACAACAGTCAGCCTCTGGGTGAAAGGGTGTGTCCTTACCTGGCCGCAGGCTTCCCTTTGCCAGTTGGTCAAGTGGTCCCTCTGAAACAAAAGTCAGTTTGGGTGACTTTGTTTCCCAGATTCCTCTGATATCCCCTCTACCTACAGAATAAACTCCTCCACAAGCCACTCAAGTCCCTTCAGCATCCAGCCCTGCTCCATCCCTTCTACCTCATCTCCCACTGCATCCCTTCACCATCCTTCTCCCCAGACACACCATCCACCTCTGTGCTTGTGTTTAAGCTCATGTCTAGTGCTGCCCACTCCCCCCCACACACACTCTGTCTCACTCTTTATTCTGCTCCTCTTCTTAGTTAGATCACAAGCTCCATGACAGCAGGGGCCATTCCAGGTTTTGCCCACTTTGTTCCCCCACCATTGGCACATGCTAGCCCCTCAATAGTGTGATCTGGCTGCTGGGAACCAGGAACAAGCAACCAGATGGAAATCCTCATGTGCAGGGAGACAAACAATAAGCAGCATAAATGAGTTAGATGGTATTTTAGTGGTTAATGCCATGGAGAAACCCGTACAAGGGGAGCAGGTATTGGGTGCGGGTATGGGTGCAATTTTAAGTTAGGGTTGTCAGAGAAGGCCTCACTAAAAGAAATGGAATCTGAACAAAGGTTTGAGGTATGAGAGAGTGGATACCCGGGAAAGAAGTTTCTAGGAAGAGTTGGAATGAATTGGTCATTCCTTGCCATTCCTCAGAACTTTGTAGACTTCTATTACAACAGATATTTGATTGTGTCTTATTTGATAATTGATCACATACTTTTTTTCCTCATTAAATTAGAAGTTCTTTGGAAAATAATCTGAAAAAGAAAAAATACATATATACATATATATGTGTGTATGTACGTATAACTGAATCACTTTGCTATACATTTGAAATTAACACAACATTGTAAATTAACCATACTTCAGTTTTTGAAAAAAGATAATAATGGAACCAATCTAAAGGGAGTTTTCCTGATTAAATTAAAGGGATATATAAAATACAAAGAAAAACAAGTTCTTAAAAACAAGAGCAGTAGCATTGACGACAGTAGTTAGCATTTATGGTGCATTGTTCTATATCAGACACTAGGCTCTTTAAATGTGATGTCTCATTTAATCCATGCAACACATTAACAACGTCTTAGCTTTCCCATTGTATAGGCAAGAAAACCAAGGCCAAGAAAATTCCTTAAAGTTACATGGTCAGGACATAGCAGAACCACACGTGAATCCACTTGTGACACTAAATACCAGGTTTTTTCTGCAAAACCGGATCACCTACCATTGATTCCTGTACCCACTGTGTCCTTGTAGAGTGTAGCAGCATTTCGTATGCTATGTCCATTCGGAAGAATTTTAATGAATCACTGGAGGAATGTTTGAGTAACCCATTTTATGATGTGACTAATTAACTTTTCAAATAAAATACCACTTCAAGAGACCACAAAGACTATTCAAAAACTAGAACTAATAGCTAACATTCATGTGCCAGGCACTGTCTAGCCACTTGACATATATTAAAAGTTGGTTAAAAAGATTTTCGAGTGGGAGGCCAAACACATGAGTTCTTAAAGTGTCAGTTCCCTACTTAAAGAGAAAGCAACTCTCACACTTTCACAATAACTGTGAATTTCAGGCCTTGCAGCTTTACCAAGATATTCTTTCCATGCCTCACTTATGTTGCCATCCATGGGGGAAAAAAATCCTTGAGCAAAGAAGCCAGGTTACATTTAGAAAAAACATTAACTGGAAATTAACATCTCACATGTCCCTAGTCTAATTTTTCAGAATCTTTGTGGAATTTGCAAAATTAAGGACAATGGTGACAAGTGAGTTAAATCGTATTCTCAAAAATATATATGCACGTAGGGAAGCTGTCCACGTAGTTTAAGATGCATGTATGTTTACCAGTTGAGTTGGTAATTTGATAACCAAAGTTTCTAGAGTTGTTTATGAGGAAATATACCCTTTTCCAATACTGGGTTCCTTGGGTTTGAAGTATATTTAGTTTGGAAATTTGCAAATGGTGGTCCAGCTCGTATGGAGAGGTAACTCCCAATCACTTGCCAGTCATATTGACAGGTAATTCCATTAACCTTTACGTTTGGCCTTTGAAAATGTTCCTACGATACAGGGACAGCAGCTGCTGACTTGGATAAATGCAGTAATGCTCCAAAGCATACACCCAAGAAATGGGGGAGAGATGGAGGCAACTCAGGGGAGCATGTGTTTAGCAGAAGTCTCTCCTTAGCCTGACAGCTGGTCATCCACCCACAGCAAGCCCACAGGGCTACCATGGAGCATTTCACAGGTGGGAGGAGCCCAAAGGCCCTCTGCCTGGAGCCTGGCCAGTCGCCGTGGCTGACCCAGGATGCTTTGGCTCCAAGAGCCACACTACCTTATTAAACACCCAGGAAACCAAAGTGGGCTCCAGAATGGTCACACTTTTAATTACAGTGAGAAATAAAAGTGTCCCAAGGCCAGACTCACCACACGTATTTACCCAGAGCATCCTTTCTCTGCAGTCAAGCTAGATCTGAAGCCCAGTCTTGAACACACGTCACCTGATTTACCAGGAGAATTCACTGCTCTAACTTTTTTCAAATTTGCATGATTAGAGGGCTGCTGTGAGCAAGTCCCACATCCCTGAGTGGGAAGAAAAAAGCAGGCTGGTGACTGTGAATCCTGAGTGGGAATTAGAGGAGAAGGTCTGATGGCCTCTGGCCAGAGCCGGGATTACCTGTGAATCTAGAAATGACTACTGAAATGGTTACTGAAATGAAACCACAGGTTCCTCCCCCTACTGTCCTGTCCCCAGCAGAGGCAGCTCTGCCATTAGATTAGTCGTATTTGAAATAACCAAAAAAAAAAGTCCTGCCCAGGACCCAATTTCCAAGACACCTCCTTTGGCATGGTCCCATTCAGGAGGAAACATTTTCTGCTTAGACGGGTGAGTGTATTTAAATACTTGTGGAAACAAACCGAGACCATTAGGACCATGTGTGGTAGTTCTGTTCTGGCACGCTAATCAATTAAGTAGATCCCTCGTTTCCTTTCCCTTAGGGAAGATTGTAACCCCAAGTACCATCACTGGCTGCTTGAAATTAAATGCTTTCTCTCTGGAAAGCCAACCACATCCATTGCAGTCTTTCTGGAGGATGTCTCCACCTGAGCTACCCACCTTTTTGTGTTCTTCTACCTTGCTCCCCTGATAGGCATGTTCCTCCAGGGCTCCCAGCCCCGTGTACTCAATAACACGGACTAAATGGAATTTCGTTGAAGAGGCATCCCCAGCAGCTTGTGGGTGGATTTCTTAACGGAGTATGTGATGCAGTTAGTAGGATCTGTGTCCCTTTAACCCCCTCCAAGTGTCCTCACTGCCACTCTCCCAGCCTCTTCCTGCTCCCTAGTCAAGCAGCTCACTGCTCAATACTTGATGATATTAAAGAATTATTGTCAATTAGTTTTAGGTGTGATATTGTTACTGAGGTTATGCTAAGAAATATACACACACTGAAATATTGATGGATGAAATGGTATCACTCTGAGATTTGGGAGGTGGGGGAATGGGTGAGATTAGAAATGAAACAAGATTAGCCATGAGCTGATTATTTATTAAAACTGGGTAATGGATGCACATGGGTTCATAATAATCTGTATATTTCTGTATGCTTATACAACTTTCCATAACAATAGTTTAAAAACAGCATCAGGAAACTTTTGCTTCCAGCCAAGATGGAGCATTAGGAAATGGGCTTACCCTCATGCTTGAGACAAGAGAAGAGAGCAGTGTGTAAGAAACAAGCCACTGAACTTTAGACAATGAAGGAAGGTGATCCCTGAAAGATGGGAAACATACAAGGGTAGTCCTGTGGTTGCCAAGCTCATGGCCTTGAGAGTGTTTCCAGGATGTGGTGTGGAGAGAAGGATCCGAGATGGAGCCCAGCAGACTGCCTGTCATGAGGAGTCAGAGCTGAGGGTCGGGGAGTGAAGGAGATCAGAGCACAGAGAGGAGAGAGATGCACAGGGAGAACACCAGCAATGTACCAAGGGTTTGCCTCTGCTACTTGGCATGTGTGTAAGGAAGTTACGTGCAGCTGGGGAAAGAACCAACTAAGATTAGAGGGAACAGTGCCTACCAGCAACACAGAGCTAAGTACAATGTCTGTGCCCACCCATCAAATAGGAAAAGCACCGAGTGTGATTTCTAGAAGGGTGTTGCCTCAGTAATGGCAAATAATTAACCCTGGAATAAAAACTGCCCTGGTCACACCTAACAAACCACAGAAGCAAGACCCAAAAGGATTAAATTGTTTCCAAGAAATGTAACTACATTCCAGAACACAGCTGAGTAATAGTTATTGGAATATAAACTCGTTCAGCACCAAACGATATAAAATTCACATTGTGTGTCATCCAGTCAAAAGTTAGCAGGAATGCAAAGATGTGGGAAAGTATGACCCATAATAAGGAGACATTATTCAATCAAAACCAACCTAGAACTGACATAGATGTTAGTATTATCAGACAAGGACATTAAGAGTTATTAAAAGTTGTAAAAACAGCAGAGTTGAATAAATTGTATTCTGTATGTTCAAAAATTTAAGTAAAGATGTAGAAAATATTTTTAAAGACCCACATCAAACTTCCAGATATGAAAACTACATGAGATTAAAAATTAACTCAATGGGATTAAGAGCAGATTGAATATTACAGAAAAACAAAGATTAATAAACAGAGGCATAACAATAGAAACTATCCAAAATGAGACAAAGAAAATAAAGAAATTCAAAACATGTCAGTGAGTTGTGGAAGAAGTGCAGTCAACCTAAAATATGTGTAATTGGAATTCCTGAAGAGGGGCGTAAGGGACAGAAAAAAATAACTGAAGAAATGAGCAGTACGTAGGGGAAATTTCTATCACTAACCTTGTTAGAAAAAAAGAAAGGCCTCAAATCAATGACCTCAGTTTCCACCTTAAAAACTAGAAAAAGAAGAGCAAATTAAACCCAAAGTAAGCAGAAGCAATGAAACAATAAATATCAGAATAGAAGTAATGAAACAGAACAGAGAAAAATAATAGACAACTCAATGAACTCAAGAGTAAATTCATTGAGATCAATAAAACTGATAAACCTCTAGCCAGATAATCAGGGAAAAAGAAGATAAATTAACAATATAAAGAATGAGAAATTACCTTAGTACAGATTGTATAGACACTAAAAGTATTATAAGGGAATATTATGGACAAGTTTATATTAATAATTACAACTTAGATGAAATTGACAAATTCCTTGAAAAGTGCAAACTACCAAAGCCGATGCAAGAAAAAGTAAATAACCTGGATATCTCTCTATCTCTTAAAGTGATTTAAGTTGGAGTTAAAAGCCTTCACACAAAGAAAACTGCAGGCACAGACACTTCACTGGTAAATTCTACCACACATAGAAGAAATTATAGCAGTTTTACACAAACTCTTCCAGAAAATCAAAGAAGAGCTATACTTCCCAATCCATGCTATGAGGCCAGAGTACCCTAATACAAAACCAAACGGTCCAGAGCAGATGTTCCTCATGAAGATCAATATGAAAACTCTAAATAAATTTTTAACAAATTGAACTCAATAATACATAAAAAGTATAATACATCATGACCAAGTGGGTTTTATCCCAAGAATGCAAAACTAACTTAACATTCAAAAATCAATCAGTGTAATTTACCATATTGACAAACCAAAACACAGAAAACTATATGATCACCTCAATAGGAATGTGAAGAGTCTGACAAAATCCAACATTCATTCCTGATTTTAAAAATAAATAAAAACTCTCAGAAAACTAGGAATAGAAGGGTACTTTCTCAATCTAATGTAGAGCATTTACAAAACAAACAAATAAGCAAACAAAAAGCCCTACAGCTACCAAGATACTTACTGTTGAAAGAAAGAATGCTTTCGCACTAAGACCAGGAACAAGACAAGGATGCCAACCCTCACCACTATATACAACATTTCCCTGGAGATTCTAGACAGTGTAGTCAAGCAAGAAAGTATAATTTCAAAAACCATCCAGATTGAAAAGGAAGAGTAAGCTATCTCTAGTCACAGAGGGCATAATGACCTACGTATAAGATCCAGTGGAATTTACAAAAAGTTATTGGAACTAATAAGTGAGTTCAGCAGTGTTGCAGGATACAAGGTTAATATACAGATGTCAATTTCATTTTTTTTATATATCTGCAATGAATAATGGAAATTGAAATTTCAAAAAATAACTTTTTCAATAGCATCAAAAGATATGAAATACTAGGGATAAATCTGACAACCGTGTGTAAGACCTATACACTGAAACTACAATGCATTGCTTAGATAATTAAAGACCTAAATGAAAGGAGAGATGTTGCACATCCCTGACATCTCAGTATTGTTGAGATGTCATTCTCCCCAAATTGATCTTTAAGCTCAACACAATCCCAATCAAAATCTCAGCAGGCATTTTCTTGTAAAAATTGACAAGCTACTTTAATATTCAAAGAGAAATGCAAAAACCTAGAATAAACAAAAGAACTTTGAAAAATTAGAGCAAAGTTGCAGGCTAACAATATCTGTTATTAAGAATCATTATGAAGGTCCATAATCAAAAGAATGTGGAATTGGCATAAAGATAGAGAAATAGATCAATGAAACATTGGTAAGTCAAGAAATAGCTCATATATATTGACTCCTGAAATCCAGTAAAGAAACGAAGGCAATTCAGTGCAGAAAAAATAATCTTTTCAATAAATGACAGTGAAATAATTGGATATTCATGTACAAAAAAACCCACTTTGAGCTATACCTCACACATATACAAAAATTACCACAAAATGGATGATAGACCTAAATGTAACACCTAAAACTCAAAAATATTTTAGAAAAACGCGTAGGAGAAAATCTTAACGGCCTAAGGTTAGGCAAAGTTTTTGTTCCAGCTTTATTGAGATCTAATTGAAAAATAAAATTGCAAGATATTTAAAGTACACACATGATAATTTGATATATGTATACACTGTGAAAGGATTTCCTTACCAAGTTAATTAACACATCCATCAACTGTTTGCCTTTTTCCTTTTTTTTGTAAGAAAATTTAAGTTCTACCCTCTTAGCAAATTTCAGTTATACAATACAGTGTTATCAACTATAGGAACCACATAATACATTAACCCCTCAGACCTTTTTCATCTTATAACAGAAAGTTTGTACCCTTTTACCAACCTCTCCCCATTTCCCCCACCTCCCAACCCCTGAAAACCACTTCTCTACTTTCCGTTTCTATGAGTTCAAATTTTTTTTTAAGATTCCACATACAAGTGAGATCATACATTATTTGTCTTTGCCTGGCTTATATCACTTAGCATAATGCCCTCCAGCTTCATCCATGCTGTTGCAAATGACAGGATTTCCTCCCTTTTTAAGGCTGAATAATATTCTATTGTGTATATATATTTTCTTTATCCATTCATCCATCAGTGGACATTTATGTTGTTTCCATATCTTGGCTATCGTGAATAATGGCGCAATGAACACGGGAGTACAGGTGTCTCTTGGAGATAATGATTTTGTCTCCATAGGATAAATACTCAGGAGTGGGATTGCTGGATCATATGGTAGTTAAATTTTTAATTTTTTGAGGAACCTCCATACTGTTTTCCATAGTGACTATACTAATTTACATTCCCACCAACAGCTCACAAGCGTTCTCTTTTTTCCATATCCTTGTCAGCACTTGTTATCTCTTGTCTTTTTTAAATTTTTTAAAAAATTTATTTATTATTTATTTTTGACTGTGTTGGGTCTTCATTTCTGTGAGAGAACTTTCTCTAGTTGCAGCAAGCGGGGGCCACTCTTCATCGCGGTGCGCGGGCCTCTCACTATCGCGGCCTCTCCTGTTGTGGAGCACAGGCTCCAGACGCGCAGGCTCAGTAGTTGTGGCTCACGGGCCTAGTTGCTCCGCGGCATGTGGGATCTTCCCAGACCAGGGCTCGAACCCGTGTCCCCTGAATTGGCAGGCAGATTCTCAACCACTGCGCCACCAGGGAAGCCCTCTTGTCTTTTTTAAAATAGACATCCTAACAGGTGTGAGGTGATATCTCATCATGATTTTGATTTGGATTTCCCTGATGATTAGTGATGTCAAGCACCTTTTCGTATATTTGTTGGCCATTTGTATGTCTTCTTTGGAAAAATGTCTATTCAGGCCCTTTGCACATTTTTTAATTGGATTATTTGGGGGATTTGCTCCTGAGTTATAGGAGCTCTTTGTATATTTTGAATATTAACTTCGTATCAGATATGTGGTTTACAAATATTTTCTCCCATTCCATAGGTTGCTTTTTTATTTTGCTGATGGTTTCCTTTGCTGTGCAAATGTTTTTTAGTTTGATGTAGTCCCACTTGTTTATTTTTGATTTTCATGTCAAATCTAAAAATCGTTGCCAAGACAAATGTCAAAGAGCCAACTCTCTAATTTTCTTCTGAGAGTTCTTTAGGTCTTAGGTTCCAGTCTTTAATCCATTCTGGTTGATTTTTGTATATGGTGTAAGATAGTGGTCCAGTTTCATACTTTTGCATGTGGCTGTCCAGTTTTCCCAACACTATTTATTAAAGAAACTATTCTTTCCCCATTGTGTATTCTTGACACCCTTGTTGAAATTAGTTGACCTTATACATGCAGGTTTAGTTCTGGGCTCTCTATTCTGTTCCACTCACCTATGTGTATGCATTTATGCCAGTACCATAATGTTTTTAATACTGTCACTTTGTAATATAGTTTGAAATCAGAAAGTGGGATGCCTCTAGCTTTGTTCTTTCTCAGGATTGCTTTGGCTATTCAGGGTCTTTTGTGATTCCATACACATTTTAGGATTTTTTTCTACTTCTGTAGAAAATACCTTTGTAATTTTGATTGGGATGACATCGAATCTATAAATGGCTTTGGGTAGTATAGACATTTTAACAATATTAACTCTCCCAACTTAATGGAATGTCTTTCCATTTATTTGTGTTGTCTTCAGTTTCTTTCATCAAAGTCTTATAGTTTTAAGTGTACAGATCTTTCACCTCTGTGGTTAAATTTATTCCTAAATAAATGCTATTGTAATTTTCCTTCCTGATAATTTGTTGTTGGTATATAGAAATGCAAATGATTTTGTATATTAATTTTGTATTCTGAAAATTTACTGAATTTGTTTATTAGGTCCAACAGCATTTTGGTGCAGTCTTTATAAATATAATATTATTTTTTATACATAAGATCACGTCATCTGCAAATAGAGACAATTTTGCTTCTTCCTTCTGATTTTGATGCCTTTTATTTCTCTTTCTTGTCTAATTGCCCTTGCTAGGACATCCAGTACTATGCAGAATAAAAGTGGTGAAAGTGGGCATCCTTGTCTTGTTCCTGATCTTAGAGGAAAATCTTTCAGCTTTTCACCATTGAGTATGATGTTAGCTGTGGGCTTGCCCTATATGGCCTTTATTATGTTGAGGTATGTTTCCTTTATACCCATTTTGTTGAGAGTTTGTGTCATGAAATGAAGTTAAATTCTGTCAAATACTTTTCTGCATCTATTGAGATGATCCATTGATGATATAGATATCCATGTTATGATATTTATTCTCCATTGCATCAATGTGATGTATCACATTTATTGACTTGTGGGTGCTGAAACATCCTTGCATCCCTGGAATAAATCCCACTTGATCATGGTGTATGATCCTTTTAATGTATTATTGAATTCAATTTTCTAATATTTTGTTGAGGAATTTTGCATCTATGTTTATCAGGGATATTGGTCAAAAATATTCTTTTCTTGTAGTGTCCTTGCCTGGCTTTGGTATCACGGTAATGCTGACCTGATAAAATGATTTTGAAAGTGTTCCTTCCTCTTCTGTTTTTTTGGAAGAGTTTGAGAAGGATTGGCATTAGTTCTGCTTTAAATGTTTGCTAGAATTCATGAGTGAGGCCATCTAGTCCTGGACTTTTCTTTGTTGGGAGGTTTTTGATTACTGATTCAATCTCCTTACTAGTAATTAGTCTGTTCAGATTTTCTATTTCTTCATGATTGAGTCTTGATAAGTTTTATGTTTCTAGGAATTTTTCTATTTCTTCTAGGTTGTCCAATTTGTTGGCATAGAATTGTTCATAGCAGCCTCTTATGATCCTTTGTATTTCTGTGGTCTCAGTTGTAATGTGTCCTCATTAACTTATAATTTTATTTATTTGAGTCTTATCTTTCTTAAGTCTAGCTAAAGATTTCTCTGTTTTGTTTATCTTTTTAAAAAACAGCTCTAAATTACATTTATTTTTTTCTATTGTTTTTCTGGTTTCTATTTTATTTATTTCCACTCTGATATTTGTTATTTCTTTCCTTCTACTATGGGCTTAGTTTTAGTCCTTTTTCTAGTTCCTTGAGGTGTAGAGTTAAGTTATTTAATTGAGATCTTTCTTTTTTCTTAATTTAAGCACTTATGGTTAAAAAGGTCCCTCATAAAACTGCTTTTACAGCAAATCATAGGTTTTGGTGTGTTGTGTTTCCATTTTCATTTGTTTCAAGATTTTTTAAATTTCTCTTTTGATTTCTTCTTTGACTCATTGGTTGTTCAGAAACATGTTTTTTAATCTCCACATATTTTTGAATTTTCCAGTTTTCTTGTAATTGATTTCTAGTTTCATACCAATGTGGTCAGAAAAGATACGTAGCATGATTTCAGTCTTTTTTAATTTTTTAAGACTTGTTTTGTGGCCTAACATACGATCTGTCCTGGAGAATGTTCCATGTGCACTTAAGAAGAATGTGTGATCTGTCGTTGTTGGATGGGATGTTCTGTATATGTCTGTTAGGCTTATGTGTTCTAAAGTATGTTTAAATCCAGATATTCCTTTATTGTTTTTTATCTAGAGGATTTATCCATTGTTGAAAGTGTGACACTGAAGTGCCCTGCTATTATTGTTTTGCTGTGTATTTTTCTCCCTTCAGATCTGTTAATATTTGCTTTATATATTTAGGTCCTCCTATGTTGGGTACATAGTTATTTACAAATGTTATGTCCTCTTGATGAATTGACCCTTTTATCATCATATAATAACCTTCTTTGTCTTTTGTTACCATTTTTGACTTAAAGTGGTTTTTGTCTAAGTATGGCTACCCCAGATTTCTTTTGGTTTCCACTTGAATGGCATATCTTCTTTATCCCTTCATTTTCAGACTATGTGTGTCCTTAAAACTGAAGTGAATCTCTTATAGGCAACGTATAGTTGGGTGTTGTTTTTTCATCCATTCAACTACTCTTTGGATTGGAGAATTTAGTCCATTTACATTCAAAGTAATTATTGATAGATATAAACTTACTTTTGCCATTTTGTTCATTGTTCTCTGGTTTTTAAAAAAAATTCCTTTGTTCCTTTCTTCCTCTTTTTCTGTCTTCCATTGTGATTTGATGATTTTCTATAATGGTATTCTTTTTTTTTTTATTTTATCTTTTGCATATCTACTATAGGCGTTTGCTTTGTGGTTACCATGAGGCTTACATAAAACTTATTGTATTTATAATAGTCTATTTTAAGCTCATACAACTTAACTTTGAACACATGCAAAAGCGCTACATTTTTACACTCCACATTTCATATTTTTTGTCAAAATTTCTTTATACATTCTGTATCCATTAACAAATTATTATAGTTGTAGTTATTTTTAATACTTTTGTCTTTGAACCTTTATGATAGAATTATATGTGATTTACCTACCACCATTACAAAATTTGCATATTCAAAATTTAACTTTATATTTACCTCTACTAGTGAGTTTTATACTTCATATATTTTATGTTACTGATTAGCATTCTTTTGTTTCATCTTGAAGAATTACCTTTAACATTTCTTGTAAAGCTGGGCAAATGGTAATGAAAGCGTTCAACTTTTGTTTGTCTGGAAAACTCTTTATCTCTCCTTCAATTCTGAAGGACAGCTTTGCAGGGTAGAGTATTTTTGGATGGCAGTTTTTGCCTCTCAGCTCTTTGAATACCATCCCACCCCTTTCTGGCCTGCAAAGTTTCTGCTGAAAATTTTGCTGATAGTCTTATGGAGATTCCCTTGTACGTAACACATTGCTTTTCTCTTGCTGCTCTTAAGATTCTCTCCTTGTCTTTAACTTTTAACAGTTTCATTATAATATGTCTCAGTGTGGGCCTATTTGGATTGAGCTTGTTGAGAACTCTCTGGGCTTCCTGATTCTGGATGTTCTTTTCCCTACATTAGGGTAGTTTTCAGCCATTATTTCTTTGAATAAACTTTCTGCCCCTTTCTCTCCCTTCTTCTTCTCAAACCACTGTAATGTGTAATTGATCCTCTTGATTGTGTCCCCAAAAAATCTCTTCACTATTTTTCATTCTTTTTTCTTTTTGCTCCTCTGATTTGATGAATGCCCTGCTCTGTCTTCTGGTTCATTGATCCTTTCTTCTATTTGATGTAGTCTGATGTTGAACCTCTCTACTGAATTTTTCAGTTCAGTTACTGTATTCTTTAGATCTGTGATTTCTGCTTGGTACTTTTTTATATTTTCTCTTTGCTGAAATTCTTACTTTGCTCAGGTGTTGCTCTCTTGACCTCTATGAGTAATTTTATGGCCATTATTTGGAATTCTCTATGATGTAAATCACTTATCTCCATTACATTAAGATCTGTTTCTGGAGATTTATCTTGTTCTTCTATTTGAAACATATCCTTCTATTTCTTCATCTTCCTTGACTCTCTGTGTTAGTGTCTGTGCATTAGATAAAACAGCCACCTCCCCCAGTCTTGGCAGGGTGGTCTTGTGTAGTTAGATGAATCTTATCATTCAGCCCAGCCTAAGCTTTTAATTGTCTCTCAAAACTTTGTGATTTTTCCATGATGCTTTTCTTGTTCTTAGCAGCTCCCAGAAGTTGAGAATGTGCCAAGACCTGTCAATGTTCCAAGGGAAGGATCATAGTTAGCACCTAGATGCAGGCCAATTAGAAGCTGGACCCACAGGCACCTGCTGGAGAAGTATATAGTATATAGTTTGTCCCTTCCAGGGACAAACTGAGAGATGGGCCATTTTTTCCTGCTCCCTCTGTGCCAAGCCTGGGTATATATCTATGATGTGTGTGTGTGTGTGTGTGTGTGTGTGTGTGTGTGTTGGGGTGGGGTGGAGGTGGGGGTGTGCTCCTGTACCCATTAAGAACTGCTTCTTCATTTGCTACAGTCCTGTGGGACTTATGAATGTAAGTCCTATTGGCTATCAGAGTGAGGAGATCCTGGGGTCCATTCCTCAGTCAGCAGCCACAAAATATGGGGCTCTAGGCATGTGTACAAGTCCCTTCCAGGGAAATATTAGTGTCTTATTGTTGGAGCAGGCTGGAGGAAGAAGGTGGGGGAAGTGTCCATCAGTTTCCCCAGTCTCTGGGGAAGATCACTTCCAACCCCTAGATACCTTCTCTCCCTCAAGTAGCAGCTTTTAAAATATGCAGATAAACCCGTTTCAGGGAAAGACTGAGAGAGTGGCATTTTAGCTTGCTCCCTCTGTACCGGGCCTTGGGATGATAACCTGTTAAGAACTACTTCACTTTCTCTAGTCCTATGGAATTCATGAGTGGAAGCCCTGTTGGCTCTCAGTTGCAGACAATCCAGGGACCTATCCCTCAGGTGGCAGCCATAGAAGCTAGGGTGCAGATGAGGCTACAAGCTCCTCCAGGGAGATACTGGTGACTTGGAGTGGGCTGGAGGGAGAAGATGGATAGGGTGTCTGCCAGCTTCCTAGGTCTTCAGGGAGCATCATAGCTGGCCCCTAGATGCATGCTAACTTAGAAGCCTGGCCCTCAGGCAGCAGCTTTTAAAGTACACAGATGAACAGACCCCTTTCAGGCAAAGACTGGGAGATGGACATTTTTGCTTCTCCCTCTGCACTGAGTCCTGGTGGTGGGGGGATATATACAGTGAGGTGCCCATTAAGAACTGCTTCTTTGTTTGCTATAGTCTTGTGGGTCTCTTGGATACAAGCCCCACTGGCTTTCACATCTAGGTGTTTGGGGGGGGGTCCATTTCTCAGATGGGAGTATTAAAATTTGAGGAGCTAAATGTGGGGTCCAAATCCTTTGTTCCTCAGGAAGAAGCTGGGGGTTAGAGATTCCCCTCCCAAATGTATGACGCTGTGCTAAGGTACAGTTTATGGCAAGATTGTGTCTCAGCCTTTTCTTCCTGTTTCAATGTGGGTATTTTCTTGTTCACTGGATATGTGAGTCACATGACTTATTTCTGGATCTCTCTCAGAGGGCATTTCTCTGTGTTTAGTTATACTTTCAGTGCATCTGTGGAAGGGGGGTGCTCCAAAGCCTCCTGTGTTGCCCTCTTAGTTAACTCACCTAGGCAAAGATTTTTTAGATAGGACCAAAACCAAAAACATGATTCATAACAGAAAAAATGATAAATTGGACTTCATCATAATTAAAAACTGCTTTTTATAGTGTTAAGAAAACTAAAAGATAAACCACACGTTGGAAGACAATACTTGCAAACCATGGATCTAATAAAGGTTTTGTTTCTAAAATGTGTGTACGGAACTCTCAAAACTCAATTAAAAATAAAACTACCCAGTTAAAAAATGAGCAAAAGATTTGATCAGCCACTTCACCAAATAAGATAAATGGGTGTCAAATAAGCACATGAAAAGGAGCTCAACATTATTAATCATTAGAGAAATGCAAATGAAAACCAGAATGAGGTACTACTACACATTTATTGAATGACTAAAGCCAAAAATACTGACCATAGCAAGTTTTGGCAAGTGCGTGGAGGGACTGGTATCCTCGTACACTTGTGGCAATGTGAAATGCTGCAGCCACTCAGAAACAATTTGGTGGCATCTTAAAAATTAATGTATCTTAGCATGTAACCCATCAATTTCACTCTTAGGTATTTATTTAGCAAACAGAACAGAAAGCATTTGTCCATACAAAAACTTGTACACAGATATTCTTGTCTTTATTTGTAACAGCTAAAAACTAGAAACAACTCAAATGTCCATCAACAGATAAATAGATAAAAAATATATGGTATAGCCATACAAGGGAATACTACTCAGCAATCAAGAGGATTGAACTATCCATACATGCAACAGCATTGATGAGTCTCAAGATAATTATGCTGAGTGAAAGAAGCCAGGCAGTACATATTGTACAATTCCACTTATATAAAACTCCAGAAAGTGCACACTCATCCATAATGACATAAAACAGATCAGTGATAGCCTCAGACAGCACGAGAGGGAGCAGGCCAGAGGGATCACAAAGCAGCCTGAGGAATCTTTTGAAAATGATGGACGTGTTCACTATCTTGATTGTGGTGATGGTTTTGTAGTATATACGTACGTAAAAAATTACCAAATTGTATACTTCAAATATGTTCATTTTATTCCATGTCAATTATATAAAGCTATTAAAGACAGCACCTGGAATCTGGGATATGGGGTATCACTGTCCTCACTTATGGCTGAAATGACCGTGCTCCCCTTCTCCATGCTCAGGGAAGACCAACAAGGCATCTGGGCAGAGGATGTTCCTCCTGTGCTTGGGTGAGCAAGGTGACTGAGGGGAGAGTGCCCTTCCCAAAGGACCTCCATGTGTAGCCACAGCTGTCCTTGCAAATGCCAGACAGCCTAAAGTGAACAAATGTCACGGTTTTCAGATCTTCAGTTGCTTGTGAGTCTCACATTTAACCTTCAGCTAAATCAACTTTTAGAAGCCCAACTCATGCTCTAAACCTTAGAATTGTAACATTTACATTCTTTTAGGTTGAATGAGATAGTCCCTGGGCCAGTGTTTCCCAAAGCACTGTACACACCCCACTGTCTCCTTTTTGAAATGTCCAGTTAGCATTAACCACCCTGGAAATGCATATCCAGGGTAGGGCTGATGAGGACTCCACATGAATGGCCTCTGATGAACTCATCTCTTTCTGAGGTAGAGAGTAAAACTGACATGAAACAAGTATAAACATTATATTCCAAGTCCATGAAAACATTGTCAAAATAGACACTGTCTAGCACCCCCAAGTTATAAACAGTTTCATACAGACAGACCTCACTTCTCTCATATGTCCTGCACTAGATTACATGAAAGTAAACTTTGTGCTGTCCCCTCCACATTCTACCAGGGTTGGTTTGTGTGCCAGATATGACAGAAGTGATGGGATGTCCCGTCCAAGATTACATTGTGAAAACATGCAGAAAAGTTGAAAGACTTATTCAGTGTATGCCCATGCACCTACCACCTAGATTCTACAGTCAACATTTTATTCTACTTGCTTTATCAAATGTATTTTCTCTCTATCCATTCTTCTCTCCACCCATCAATCCATCTAATTTTTCATGTATTTTGAAATAAGTTGCAGATATGTCACTTACATTTTACCTTACATACCATCGACTAGGGTACAATATTTGTTTATGCTTCTTTTTTAAGTAAAATCCATGCAATAAATGCACAAACCTTATGTGTACCACTAACAAATTTTGCAAAATACACACACTTGTGTGACCCAAACTGTTAACAAAATATAAAGTACTACCATAGTTTCAGAAAGTTCCCTCACTCCTTTTCCTAGTCAAAACTCATCCCCACATCTCCCCAACCCCCAGTGACCATTGTTCCAACTTTTTTCCATCTTGATTGGTTTTGCTTGTTCCATAACCTCACAAAAATCAAATCATCAGTATGTGCTGTTTTGTGTCTGTTAATCTCACTGAGCATGATTTTGAGATTCATTTGTGTTGTGTATCAGTAGTTCATTTCACTGCTGAGTGGTCTTACAATTATGTGTATATACCACAGTTCATTTATTTGTTCACTGTTTGATGGGCATCTGAGTGGTTTCCAGATCTGGCTATTATGAATAAAACTGCTACAAACATTCTTGTACAAGTCTTTTTATGGATATGTGATTTCATTTTTCTTGAATAAATACATAGGAGTAGATATCTAGGATCATAGGTAGATATAGCTGGATCATAGGTGGGTATGTGTTCAGTTTTAGAGAAACTGCAGGACCTTTTCATATAATGTTTGTACTGTTTTACACTCCCACTGTAATGATGCATGAGAGTTCCAGTTGCTCCATAATCTTTGCCAACACTTGGTACTGTCGTCTTCTTTACTTCAGCCATTCTGGTGCACATGTAGTGATATCCTGCAGCACTTCTTCTTAAAATTAGGAATGTTTATGTCATCAAAGTCTAGTGTCATGGTGTATTCGTTATGCATTGCTACATACTGAATAATCCCAAAATTTAGCAGCTTAAACCAGCAATCATATATCTTCTCACACCATTTCTGAGGACTGAGAACCCAGGCATGGCTTAGCTGTGTGGTCCTGGCTCCGTCTTTCATGAGGTTGCAGTCAAGTTGGGGCTATGTCATCTGAAGCTTGACTGGGGCTGGGGGATCTGCTCCAGGCTCCTCACATGGTAGCTGGCAGGTCTCCACTCTTCACTGGCGCTTATTGGGGGACGTCAGTGTCTCACTACATGCCTGAGTATCCTCAGAAGATGTGAGTTGATTTAGAAAGAGAGACAGAGGGAGAGGGATAGGGGGACTCCAAGGTGGAAACCACAGTATTTCACAATGTAATCTTGGATGAGACATCCCATCACTTCTGCCATATCTGGGCACACAAACCAACCTTGGTAGAATGTGGAGGGGATGGCACAAAGGTGTAAGTAACAGTAGGTGGGATCTCTGGGGGCTGTCTTGAAGTCTGGCTACCATACATGGAAGAAGATAGAAGCAGCTACTGGCAGGGGAGGGAAATTGTCATCAGGGCTGATTGGAATATCAATCAGCTGAAGTGTTTCTGTGAAATTTGCTGAAGCTGGTTAGACTCTCCTGTATCCAAGTTCTAGTCCACCACTTCCTGGCCTGCTGGGATCACTGGACAAAGGAGTTTAAATCTGAGCCTCAGTTTCTACAGATGTAAAATGGTGGTGTGATTAAATGAAATCATGTATGTACAGCACCAAGCACATAAAAGGGCCCCAGTAGAGGGCAGTTATCAATACTTCATGCACATGGCAGTTTTATGCCCTCCACACAATGTAATTTTATCTCATTTCAGTGTTGAGGACTAGATGTGCCAAAGGCCATCTGGAAAGATCCCAATGGACTACTGATAAGCTCTTGGAAAAGACCAGTTTCGGATTCATTTTCTTTTTATTTCCTGATACTTAGGAAGTTTTATTCTATCACTGTGTATCATTTGCCTTATTAGTCATGGTTGTTCCTCTAACGGTTTGTTGTGAACTGTTAATGCTTATGTCGTGATTTTGGAACTATTAGCATACTTCCCTCTTCTTCTTGCCCGAATTATTTTGGTGATAATAATCAGGCCTATAAGAATAAATACCATTGCTTTTAATTTGGTATTAAATTTGGACTAAGAATGCATCATAATAGACTAATTTAAAAGGTACAAGTGTATAAAACTACATACTTATTTATGTATTTGTATTTATAAATATGCTATTTATATTTTGTTACATATTAATAACTTTTCCCCCGCTTTTTAATAGTTCATTTCTTTTTAATAAGTAAAGCATGCACGTAATACAAACCCTAATAGGGACAAAATGCTGTTCAGTGGAAAGCCTCTCCATCTCCCCTTCCTCCCAGTCTTCTAGTTTCTATCCCCAGATGCTTTTAAAATCAAATGTATTCTAAGTAGCCACCTAACATGTCATATTGTGCAAAACCTGGTACAAAGTCAGTTACAAAGTATTTGCAATTTAAAACCAAAAAAAATAATGTTTTAAACGTTCTTATTGAAGTATTGCATGCACATAGAAATTACAAAAATTATAAGTATACAGTCTAATGAATTCTCATACTTCATCACTGATAACCATCATTAACAACAAATCAGAAACTATGACATTATCAGTAGCCCGTAAGTCCCTTTCTTTCCTTCTTCCTGTCACTAACTTTCCTTCTCCCCACAGGTAACCACAACCATGGCTTCTAATACCTTAGATTAGTTTTTTCTGTTCTTGAACTTTGTATACATGGAATCATACAATATATATTCTTGTGTGTCTGGCTTCTTTTGCATATAGATGGAGATGGAGAGAGATAGAGACAGAGAGAGAGATAGATCTGTCTTTCCAGGGTTATTGATTATGTTAAGTCTTTCCAAAGAATGACCTTTTGGCTTTATTAATTCTTTCTATTGTTAGTTGCCTATTTCATGAAGTTCTGGTCTTATCTTTATAAATGCTTAGTATATTTGGTTATAGTTCTATCATCTCACTGATTTTTCTTTAACCATTTTTTGTTCCTTTTTTTCCTTCCTTTGTTATCTTTTGGTTTAAATTGCTGTTCTTTTTAACTAATTAACATCAGGGATTGGCAAATTTTTCTGCAAAAGGACAGATAGTAAACACACTAGGCTTTGCAAGCCATGTACGGTCTCTGTCACATTCTTTTTTAACTGTTTAAAAATGTAAAAGCTGTTCTTACCCCATGCATTGCACAAAAACAGGCAGGCTGGAATTGGCCTATGGGCCATAATTTGCCAACCCCCAACTTAGATTATTGATGTTCAGTTCAACCTCTTCTTTTCATGTATTTATATTGAAGGCTAGACATTTCTGCTAAATTCGCAAGCTTTTGAAGATTTTCTATTTATCTTTTTGTCGTTGATTTCTAACACACACACAAAACAAGGCAAGGGCAAGCACTGACTGATTCATCTGGTAAATATACAACAAACCACCTTTGGATTCAGTTTATTACTTATATAGACGGTGAAAGGAAGAGTAGCCAGAGGTGCCAGGCCCTAGGTCCTCATCGCTCACACCAAAAAGGGCAACACTGAAACACTGGAGCCACATGTCCGCAGTGTGAGCCATGGGATTCCCATGGCTGAGGAGCCAACTATAGGCTGCATTTAAATCTATGCTAATTTCATCTGCTTGTTCTGAAGAAGCACTTTGTTCAAACCTCCAACTGTGATTGTGGACGTGTATATTTCTCCTTTATTTTCTGTTGGTTTTTGCTTTGTATACTTTGAGGTTAAGTACATTCAATCTTGTCACATCTTCCTATTGGACTGACTCCTTTAGAATGATAAACACTTTTTCTTCTAACTTTATTAAAGTTTTATTTTCCTTAAAATCTACTTTTCCGAAATGAGTATTTCTACATTAGCTTTCATTTGGTTAGTGTTTGCACATATATGTTTTTCTATCTTTTTACTTTCAACCTTCCTGACACCTGGTATTTAAGATGTAGCTCTTCTAAGCAATATATAATTAGAGTTTTTTTTTTTTTCATCCAGTCTGATAATCTATCTATAACATGGAGTATTTCGTTTACCCACACTGGATGTGATAACAGATATATTTGGTTATAGATCTAACATCACACTGTTTTCTGTTTTTCCAATCTGTTCTTTGTTCCCTTTTTTTCATCCTTCTTGGCTTATTTTGTATAAATCAAAATGTTTATTATCAATTTTCCCCTTCTAGTTTATTAGCCATGCATCCCTTCCTATTCCTTTAGCAGTTACTATAGAGATTAAAACATGCATCCTTGACAACAGAGTTCCCCTTAAATTAGTGCCTCTATGACACTTCAGATAGTTCAAGGAATTTAGAATTTAACTCCATATACCCCCTCCTGTCTTTCATGCTAATGCTGTCCCATAATTTGATTCTATTTTAAACCCCATAAAGCAAACATTATTCTCTATGGAGTCAGTACTCATTTAGACATTTAGAAACTTTCCACTGCTCTTTATTCTTTCCTGTACCTCTGGGCTTCAATCTGGGATCATTTCCTTCTGTCTAAAGAACACCCTTAAGTATTTTCCTTAGTGTGGTCCATTAGCAATAAATGCTCTCAGACTTTGTTTACCTGGATTTTTTAAAATTTTGCTTTTACTTTTGGAGGATAATTTTTACAAGATATAAGGATCTAGACTGGCATTTGTTTTCTTTCAGCCCTTTGAATATATCATTCCATCTTCTTCTGGACTTCATTCTTCCATTAAGACTTCAATGTCTATCTCCTTATTGCTCATTTGAAGGTAATGTGTCTTTTTTTCTCTTCCTGGTTCTAAAATTCTGTTCTTCATCTTAGGTTTCCAGCAGTTATATTAAAATGTGCCTACTTGTGTTTTCCTTCTGTTTTTCCTCCTTGGGGTTCATACCACTTCTGAATCTGTGGCTTGGTATGTTTCATTAATTTCAGAAAATTCTGTCATTATCTTTTTAAAAATATTGCTTCTGTCCCATCCTCTCTCTATACTGTATTTTTTCTTTCTGGGACTCAATTATATGTATTTTGGATCTGATGCTCCTTGTCTGTGCTTATGCTTATTCACTTACACTTATATTTCTTGTCCACCACCCTCCCACCCCCACTCTGTACATGCATGTGTGTATGTGTGTGTGTCTGTGTGTGCACACGCACACACAAGCTTCAGACTGGAGTTTTCCTTCTGACCTGTCTTCCAGTTTATTAATTCTCTTTATGTGGGTACCAAGTCAGCTCTCAAAAATACCCAATGAGCTCTTATTTTTAGTTATTCTATTTTTCAATTCCAGAGTGTCCACTTGGCTTATTTTATATTTCCCAGTTCTCTGCCAAAATTCTTTAATTTCAACATATTTGTTATAATTAGTTTAAAATATATGTTTGTCTAGATCTCCTGTTTTTCTGTTCCTGCTGTTTGATTTTCTGTTATTTTTCTGTCCTGTCTTAATTTCTCATAATCCTGATCATTTTAACAAATGCTGGATATTGGATTAGATATTAAAATTTTGAGATACAAATTTAGGCTCTGGATGAGTTTATCATTTTCCAGAGGTGATTCAATTTGTTTATTTCAGGCAGTTTGGATGGGGGTATTAGCAATGCAAGACCACTTTAATGAGAGAATCAGAGATTTAAGTGATCTGAAGTTGGACTTATTTCTATACTATGACTGCTCTACTTCTAGTTCACTCTGACTCTTGGGATACCATCCTTTCAGTTCCCAGCTGAGAGCCCAGGGTGTTGACCAAGGTCTATTCTTCTCCATGGGCCCTGAATTCTAGTTTTTGTCTTCCCAGATCCAGATTTGTTGAAAGCTCTGCTCACCTTTTCAGCCTCTTAGCCACTGCTCTCATCATTGGTGATACCCGCAGTGGGGAAAGTGGCTCTCAGTGCAAGGCTCACCTCTCCTATCTTCAGTCTCCTCCCAGATCTTAGCCTTAAAATTCCTCACTGCCCTTGTATTATCTGATGTCACCTAAAAGCCTTCTTTCTTACATTTTGCCATGTTTTCTAGTTATTCCAATGTGAGTGTTGGTCTGAAACAACCTGGTCCTCCATTGCCAGAAACAAAACTCCCAAGTATGGTTTGAGTTTGTTTACTGTGATATCACTGATCAATGCTTCAATATTAGAATAAGCATGCAGTAGTTTTGTATATGATATTTTTTAATCAAAGAATCCCAAACTGGCTGATGTCAGCATTATATAGCTATTCTTGAAATAGAATAGTATTACTGAATTCACATGTGGAAAAGGGTGGTTGTAAGTATTACCTATTTAATCTCCAGATGGACTACTGCCTTCCAAAACAGAAGTTGTACATCAGACAGTTAATGTGACAGATGTCAACATTAGCTATGTAGCTTTACAGGATTGTTGTTTACACAGATGAATTGTGTACAGGATGTATAATTCCATTGTTGTTAGATGTCATACATTTTGGCAGTAAAGGGAACTTTTCAAAACCATGAACACAGATTGTCTGCCATGGTTTACATTTTACAAGTCATGTTAGAAAATTCAGTTAATTTTGTTAGCCATCTACATTCTGACCAATTTATTTTAAAGAACTCCATGTACCAACAGTACTAAGTGCCTTCCCATGTTGAGAGGAATTTGACATGTTTCCAACTCTCTACTTTTTTGCATTTGTGTGTGTGTGTGTTTATAACTGCACACCTCTAAAAGCCTGCCCCAGGTCTGCAGCACTTTGTATCTCCCTGAGGCTAAAATCAACTTGCCAGGGCTTTGCAAGTGAAGACTGTAAAATAGTAAAGTTTCACAATAACTCTGTGGATCTAGCAAGAGATGCTGAAGTGAAATCTAGGTTATTCTGCGTTTGCTTGGGCCAAACATTGCAAGCCAAGAGAAGCCATGACTGGAATATTAGGATGTATGCGGATCACTGGATTCAAAATGGTGGTTTTGGCAGAGGCTTATCTAGATGTTTAACTTTGGTTGAGATAAATGAGCTGTGTTCTTAATAATGTTCTCCTGTAATGGAAACTGGACTCTAAGAATATCCAGAAAGGCCCATTGATGTTGATGCTGGCATTGCTCCCATGGTGTGACATTCGTGGGTTCCCCACAGCCGCCACAGAGATAGCTCAGTACTGGGGGCGTGAGCCTCATCCTTCATCACTTCCTGCCCACGTGCAGCCAGCACAGTCTTTCTCGTGGCTGGAGAAAGGCAGTGGGGTGGGAGGAGGGCCCTACTCCAAAGCCAAGGCTGGCAGACTCTTCATGCAGCACTGTGGCAACCACACGGGAGTGTAGCTATCAGAGTTCCTGACTTAAGTAATGGAATGTTTGGCCCGAGGCATAGATTAAGCCCTTCCAGAAAACGAGTCTGAAAAACTAACTGATTGTTCTCCACTTTCAACAGTTCGTTCCATGATTTCAGGCCTCAGTTCCCAGCAGATTGGTGATGGGGGTGGGTGAGCATGAAGGTGCCCCAGCCGTGCAGGGTCCACACTGCTCGTGTGCGTGCACATTTAGAACTGCCCCCGGCCCCACCACGTCAGGATGCAGGCTCAGAGGCTACCGAGGAGCATCAGTCATCTGCTCATCTGGGCCTGGGTGGGGCACTCAGAGGAGGGCAGCTTGGGTTTCAAATGCAAGCAGCCCCACGCGACTGAACGCATGCGTGGCTGTAGCCCCAGCGCACCCCTGTGCATCCAGTGCATCCCCCACATCCTTCACGATTCAGGGACCCTTCGTGTCTGTGGCTGCCCTGAGGGAGACACAGTAATAGCTGCCCCCCAGGAGGCTAAGTGTGTACATGCAACAGTACACACGCACACATACCCACCGCACAGTCACCATCCATACCCACCACACACACACACGCACAACATATTCACCCTGCACACCACCGTTCAACCCCTGCCAGACAGCACACACGCTAATCACATAATACACATCACACACACATGACACAGGCACACGTCTCATGTGCATACATATATCTCACATGCATGCACACTTTACATGGGTGTGCATGCCCCCTTGTGCACACACACTGTGCACTCAGCTCTCACATGCACACCACACACAATGTGCACACACAGCATACAACATACGTATCATGCACCAGTCACATACACCACACATGCTATGCAATCCAGGACATAACACACCACACACACCATACAAGCCGTACATACCACACATGCAAAACACCCCCTCACCCCCACCACAAATGCATGCAGAGTCTACACACAGACCTCACACATGCCACACAGCACAACACATGGCATACACTCACTGCACATGCACATGCCATAGACAGAACCCCATACCCACTCCACCCCCACCCCACTAATAAGTCGCACACGCACAATACACCCCATGCACGCAACACACACACAGAGCACACGAGCGTACTCTGCACCATGAGTCTGTCAGCCCTTTCTCTGCCTCTGCCTTTGATCCTGTGTCCTGGCCCCTCCCTGTCCCCTCTGACCACTCCCCGAGGGCCCTGTGTGAACAAGAGCAGAGTAAGGGCCTCATCTGGACAGAAAGAGGAAAAGAATACGTTGTAAATGTTTCAGTTGGGATTGAAAACATGTATATATATTATAAATATATAATGTATACATATGTATATTTTAAAATAATACACACACATAACTTTTGTGCTTATGTACAATTTGCTGTTTCTGGACCTTAGGAATTCAATTTGTGTCTCTCTACCATAGTGGCAGGTAATTTGGGAAACACACAGAACATAGAATATAAAATCTGAATGTAATATGTACATAAAACTTGTCCACACTGGCTCTTGTTCTTGGGCCCCTGGGGCCCCATTTGTCTTCCTTCTCACTTCCCAGGCAACAGGAAGTTGTGGTCCAGAGAGTGAGCATTTTACACACCTGGGTTCCAGGTGGGGCTACGTTCCTTGCACCTGTGTGAGCTTACCATGCTTCTTGATTTCTTTAAGCTGTTTGGTTTTCTTCAAAGCCAAAGCAGACATCACCATCATCATCCCATCTACAGCAGGACTGTCATGAGTATTAAAGGAGATGTCAGGTGTAAAGTAGCACAATTCCTGACACATAGTAGGTATATGCAAATCCCTCCCATCATAAACAAACTCAAAAGCAAAGAAACAGACAAATATAGAAGATTGGGCCTTCTCCTGACCTGACAGTACATTCTAGCCACACTGAACCCCCAGGCCGGAGCCCCGTCCTCAGCACTCCTCAGCTGCATCCCTCCTCAGCTGCCTCCCTCCTGTGCTGCCCTGCTCCCCATGGTCTTGCTCACAGAAGCTTCTGGCTGCTGTGAAGGCTCACTCGGGCCTGAGAGTCTCAGGCAGGACCTGCTCTCCAGTCCACCAGCCCATCTGAAGCCCAACGAGTGGAGGTGAGGGGTGAGGCTTTGTCTGGCTGGGCTTGGTGCTTGACCCGGGCCTGGGCACCCTCCCCTGGATTCCCCAGTGGGAGCCACACATTGTTCTCCCAACCCATGTTTCTGGCCACCTGCGTGAGCCAGTTCCTGACTCTGTGCACCTTAGGTAAAGCTCTCCTTTACGTGCTGCTCTGGCAGTTGTTTGCAAGCTTTTTTCTTTTTTTTTTTTTTTAAATTCTTTTCCATTATGGTTTATTACAGGATATTGAATAGAGTTCCCTGTGCTATACAGTAGGACAGTGTTGTTTATCTATTTTGTACATAGTAGTTGGTATCTGCTAATCCCAAACTCCTAATTTATCCCTCCTCCACCCCTTTTCCCCTTTGGTAACCATAGGTTTGTTTTCTATGTCTGTGAGTCTGTTTCTGTTTTGTAAATAAGTTCATTTGTATCATATTTTAGATTCTACATATAAATGATATCATATGATATTTGTCTTTCTCTGTCTGACTTACTTCACTTAGTATGATAATCTCTAGGTCCATACATGTTGCTGCAAATGGCATTATTTCATTCTTTTTTATGGCTAATATTCCATTGTGTATATATACCACATACTTTGTATCTATTCATCTGTTGTTGGACATTTAGGTTGCTTCGATATCTTGGCTATTGTAAATAGTGCTGCAACGAACATTGGGGTGCATGTATTTTTTCAACTTAGAGTTTTCTCTGGATATATGCCCAGAAGTGGGATTCCTGGATCATATGGTAACTCTATTTTTAGTTTTTTAAGGAACCTCCATACTGTTCTCCATAGTGGCTGTACCAATTTATATTCCCACCAAGAGTGTAGGAGGGTTCTCTTTTCTCCACACCCTTTCCAGCATTTATTGTTTGTAGATTTTTTTGATGATGGCCATTCTGACTGGTGTGAGGTGATATCTCATTGTAGTTCTCTGATAATTAGAGATGTGGAGCATCTTTTCATGCGTCTGTTGGTCATCTGTATGTCTTCTCTGGAGAAATGTCTATTTAGGTCTTCTGCCTATTATTTGATTGGGTTGTTTGAGTTTTTGTTATTGAGCTGTATGAGCTGTTTGTGTATTTTGGAAATTAAGCCTTTATCGGTCACATAATTGCAGGCTTTTTTCTGAATGTGGTTTGTTTTTTTTTTAAACACCTTTATTGGAGCATAATTCCTTTACAAAGGTGTGTTAGCTTCTGGTTTATAACAAAGTGAATCACCTATACATATACGTATATGCCCGTATCTTCTCCCTCTTGTGTCTCCCTCCCACACTCCCTATCCCACCCCTCTAGGTGGTCACAAAGCACCGAGCTGATCTCCCTGTGCTATGTGGCTGCTTCCCACTAGCTATTGAATTTACATTTGGTAGTGCATATATGTCCATGCCACTCTCTCACTTTGTCCCAGCTTACCCTTCCCCCTCCCCATGTCCTCAAGTCCATTCTCTATATCTGCATCTTTAATCGTGTCCTGCCCCTAGGTTCTTCAGAATGTTTTTTTTTTTTTTTTAGAATCCATATATATGTGTTAGCATAGGGTATTTGTTTTTCTCTTTCTGACTTACTTCACTCTGTATGACAGACTCTAGGTCCATCCACCTCATTACAAATAACTCAATTTCATTTCTTCTTTTTTTTTAACATCTTTATTGAAGTATAATTGCTTTACAATGGTGTGTTAGTTTCTGCTTTATAACAAAGTGAATCAGTTATACATATACATATGTTCCCATATCTCTTCCCTCTTGCATCTCCCTCCCTCCCACCCTCCCTATCCCACCCCTCTAGGTGGTCACAAAGCACCGAGCTGATCTCCCTGTGCTATGCGGCTGCTTCCCACTAGCTATCTATTTTACATTTGGAAGTGTATATATGTACATGACACTCTCTCACCCTGTCACATCTCACTCCTCCCCCTCCCCATATCCTCAAGTCCATTCTTTAGTAGGTCTGTGTCTTTATTCCCATCTTGCCACTAGGTTCTTCATGACCTTTTTTTTTTTTTTCCTTATATTCCGTATATATGTGTTAGCATACTGTATTTGTTTTTCTCTTTCTGACTTACTGCACTCTGTATGACAGACTCTAACTCCATCCACCTCATCACAAATACCTCCATTTCATTTCTTTTTATGGCGGAGTAATATTCCATTGTATATATGTGCCACATCTTTTTTATCCATTCATCTGTCGATGGACACATAGGTTGCTTCCATGTCCTGGCTATTGTAAATAGAGCTGCGATGAACATTGTGGTACAGGACTCTTTTTGAATTATGGTTTTCTCAGGCTATATGCCCTGTAGTGGGATTGCTGGGTCGTATGGTAGTTCTATTTTTAGTTTTTTAAGGAACCTCCGTACTGTTCTCCATAGTGGCTGTATCAATTTACATTCCCACCAACAGTGCAAGAGGGTTCCCTTTTCTCCACAGCTTCTCCAGCATTTGTTGTTTGTAGATTTTTGGATGATGGCCATTCTGACTGGTGTGAGGTGATACCTCATTGTAGTTTTGATTTGCATTTCTCTACTGATTACTGATGTTGAGCATCCTTTCATGTTTTTGTTGGCAACCTGTATATCTTCTTTGCAGAAATGTCTATTTAGGTCTTCTACCATTTTTGGATTGGGTTGTTTGTTTTTTTTTGATATTGAGCTGCATGAGCTGCTTGTAAGTTTTGGAGATTAATCCTTTATCAGTTGTTTCATTTGCAAATATTTTCTCCCATTCTGAGGGTTGTCTTTTCGTCTTGTTTATGGTTTCCTTTGCTGTGCAAAAGCTTTTAAGTTTCATTACGTCCCATTTGTTTATTTTTGTTTTTATTTCCATTTCTTTAGGAGGTGGGTCAAAAAGGATCTTGCTGTGATGTATGTCATAGAGTGTTCTGCCTATGTTTTCCTCTAAGAGTTTTATAGTGTCTGGCCTTACATTTAGGCCTTTAATCCATTTTGAGTTTATTTTTGTATATGGTGTTAGGGAGTGTTCTAGTTTCATTGTTTTACAAGTAGCTGTCCAGTTTTCCCAGCACCACTTATTGAAGAGGCTGTCTTTTCTCCAGTGTATATTCTTGCCTCCTTTATCAAAAATAAGGTGACTGTATGTGCATGGGTTTATCTCTGGGCTTTCTATCCTATACCATTGATCTGTATTTCTGTTTTTGTGCCAGTACCATACTGTCTTGATTACTGTAGCTTTGTAGCATAGTCTTAAGTCTGGGAGCCTGATTCCTCCAGCTCCATTTTTCTTTCTCAAGATTGCTTTGGCTATTTGAGGTCTTTTGTGTTTCCATACAAATTGTGAAAGTTTTTGTTATACTTCTGTGAAAAATGCCATTGGTAGTTTGATACGGATGGCATTGAATCTGTAGATTACTTTGGGTAGTATAGTCATTTTCACAGTGTTGATTCCTGCAATCCAAGAACATGGTATATCTATCCATCTGTTGGTATCATCTTTAATTTCTTTCATCAGTGTCTTATAGTTTTCTGCACACAAGTCTTTTGTCTCCTTAGGTAGGTTTATTCCTAGGTATTTTATTCTTTTTGTTGCAATGGTAAATGAGAGTGTTTCCTTAATTCCTCTTTCAGATTTTTCATCATTAGTGTATAGGAATGCAAGAGATTTCTGTGCATTAATTTTGTATCCTGCTACTTTACCAAATTCATTGATTACCTCTAGTAGTTTACTGGTAGCATCTTTAGGATTCTCTATGTATACTATCATGTCATCTGAAAACAGTGACAGCCTTACTTCTTCTTTTCTGATTTGGATTCCTTTTATTTCTTTTTCTTCTCTGATTGCTGTAGCTAAAACTTCCAAAAATATGTTGAATAATAGTGGTGAGAGTGGGCAACCTTGTCTTGTTCCTGATCTTAGAGGAAATGGTTTCAGTTTTTCACCATTGAGAATGATGTTGGCTGTGGGTTTGTCATATATGGCCTTTATTATGTTGAGGAAAGTCCTCTCTATGCCTACTTTCTGCAGGGTTTTTATCATAAATGGGTGTTAAATTTTGTCAAAAGCTTTTTCTGCATCTATTGAGATGATCATATGGTTTTTATCCTTCAATTTGATAATATGCTGTATCACATTGGTTGATTTGCATATACTGAAGAATCCTTGCATCCCTCAGATAAACCCCACTTGATTATGGTGTATGATCTTTTTAATGTGTTGTTGGATTCTGTTTGCTAGTATTTTGTTGAGGATTTTTGCATCTATATTCATCAGTGATATTGGCCTGTAGTTTTCTTTGTTACATCTTTGTCTGGTTTTGGTATCAGGGTTATGGTGGCCTCATAGAATGAGTTTGGGAGTGTTCCTCTCTCTGCTGTATTTTGGAAGAGTTTGAGAAGGTTGGGTGTTATCTCTTCTCTAAATGTTTGATAGAATTTGCCTGTGGAGCCATCTGGTCCTGGGCTTTTGTTTGTTGGAAGATTTTTAATCACACTCTCAATTACAGTGCTTGTGACTGGTCTGTTTATATTTTCTATTTCTTCCTGGTTCAGTCTCAGAAGGTTGTGCTTTTCTAAGAATTTGTCCGTTTCTTCGTGGTTGTCCATTTTATTGGCATATAGCTGCTTGTAGTAATCTCTCATGATCCTGTATATTTCTGCAGTGTCAGTTGTTACTTCTCCTTTTTCATTTCTAATTCCATTGATTTGAGTCTTCTTCCTTTTTTTCTTGATGAGTCTGGCTAATGGTTTACCAATTTTGTTTATCTTCTCAAAGAAACAGCTTTTAGTTTTATTGATCTTTGCTGTTGTTTCCTTCATTTCTTTTTCATTTATTTCTGATCTGATCTTTATGATTTCTTTTCTCCTGCTAACTTTGGGGTTTTTTTGTTCTTCTTTCTCTAGTTCCTTTAGGCATAAGGTTAGGTTGTTTATTTGAGATGTTTCTTGTGTCTTGCGGTAGGATTGTATTGCTATAAACTTCCCTCTTAGAACTGCTTTTGCTGCATCCCATAGGTTTTGGGTCGTCGTGTTTTCATTGTTATTTGTTTCTAGGTATTTTTTGATTTCCTCTTTGATTTCTTCAGTGATCTCTTGGTTATTAAGTAGTGTATTGTTTAACCTCCATGTGTTTGTATTTTTTACAGATCTTTTCCTGTAATTGATATCTAGTGTAATAGCATTGTGGTCGGAAAAGATAATTGATACGATTTCAGTTTTCTTAAATTTACCAAACCTTGATTTGTGACCCAAGATATGATCTATCCTGGAGAATGTTCCATGAGCACTTGAGAAAAATGTGTATTCTGTTGTTTTGGATGGAATGTCCTATAAATATCAATTATGTCCATCTTGTTTAATGTACCATTTAAAGCTTGTGTTTCCTTATTTATTTCCATTTTGGATGATCTGTCCATTGGTGAAAGTGGGGTGTTAAAGTCCCCTACTATGATTGTGTTACTGTCGATTTCCCCTTTTATGGCTGTTAGCATTTGCCTTATGTATTGAGGTGCTCCTATGTTGGGTGCATAAATATTAACAATTGTTATACCTTCCTCTTGGATTGATCCCTTGATCATTATGTAGTGTCCTTCTTTGTCTCTTGTAACAGTCTTTATTTTAAAGTCTATTTTGCCTGATATGAGAATTGCTACTCCAGCTTTCTTTCAATTTCCATTTGCATGGAATATCTTTTTCCATCCCCTCACTTTCAGTCTGTATATGTCCCTGAGTCTGAAATGGGTCTCTTGTAGACAGCATATATACGAGTCTTGTTTTTGTATCCATTCAGCCACTCTATGTCTTTTGTGGGAGTACTTAATCCATTTACATTTAAGGTAATTATCGATATGTATGTTCCTATTACCATTTTCTTAATTGTTTTGGGTTTGTTATTGTAGGCCTTTTCCTTCTCTTGTGTTTTTGCCTAGAGAAGTTCCTTTAACATTTGTTGTAAAGCTGGTTTGGTGGTGCTGAATTCTCTTAGCTTTTGCTTGTCTGTAAAGCTTTTAATTTCTCCATCAAATCTGAATGAGATCCTTTCTGGGTAGAGAAATCTTGTTTGTAGGTTTTTCCTGTTCATCACTTTAAATATGTCTTGACACTCCATTCTGGCTTGCAGAGTTTCTGCTGAAAGATCAGCTGTTAACCTTATGGGGATTCCCTTGTATATTATTTGTTGTCTTTCCCTTGCTGCTTTTAATATGTTTTCTTTGTATTTAATTTTTGATAGTTTGATTAATATGTGTCTTGGCATGTTTCTCCTTGGATTTATCCTGTATGGGACTCTCTGTGCTTCCTGGACTTGATTGACTATTTCCTTTCTCATATAGGGAAGTTTTCAACTATAGTCTCTTCAAATATTTTCTCAGTCCCTTTCTTTTTCTCTTCTTCTTCTGGGACCCCTATAATTCGAATGTTGGTGTGCTTAATGTTGTCCCAGAGGTCTCTGAGACTGTCCTCAGTTCTTTTCATTCTTTTTTCTTTATTCTGCTCTTCAGTAGTTATTTCCACTATTTTATCTTCCAGGTCACTTATCCGTTCTTCTGCCTCAGTTATTCTGCTATTGATTCCTTCTAGAGTATTTTTAATTTCATTTATTGTGTTGTTCATCATTGTCTGTCTGCTCTTTAGTTTTTCTATGCCCTTGTTAAACGTTTCTTGTATTTTCTCCATTCTATTTCCAAGATTTTAGATCATCTTTACTCTCATTACTCTGAATTCTTTTTCAGGTAAACTGCCTATTTCCTCTTCATTTGTTTGGTCTGGTGGGTTTTTACCTTGCTCCTTCATCTGCTGTGTGTTTCTCTGTCTTCTCATTTTGCTTAACATACTGTGTTTGGGGTCTCCTTTTTACAGGCTGCAGGTTTGTTGTTCCCGTTGTTTTTGCTGTCTGCCCCCAGTGGCTAAGGTTGGTTCAGTGAGTTGTTTAGGCTTCCTGGTGGAGGGGACTGGTGCCTGTGTTCTGGTGGATGAGGCTGGATCTTGTCTTTCTGGTGGGCAGGATCACGTCCGGTGGTGTGGTTTGGGATGTCTGTGACCTTATTATGATTTTAGGCAGCCTCTCTGCTAATGGGTGGGGTTGTGTTCCTTTCTTGCTAGTTGTTTTTCATAGGGTGTCTGGCACTGTAGCTTGCTGGTTGTTAGTGGAGCTGGGTCTTAGAGTTGAGATAGAGATGTCTGGGAGAGCTTTTGCCATTTGATATTACATGGAGCCCGGAGGTCTCTGGTGGACCAATATCCTGAACTCAGCTCTCCCACCTCAGAGGCACAGGCCTGACACCTGGCCAGAGCACCAAGACCCTGTCGGCCACATGGCTCAGAAGAAAAGGGAGAAAGAAAGAATTAAAGAAAGAAAGAAAGAAAGAAAGAAAGAAAGAAAGAAAGAAAGAGGGAGAGAGAGAGAGAGAGGAAGAGAGAGGGAGGGAGGGAAAGAAAGAAAGAAAATAAAAAGAAATAAAGTTATTAAAATAGAAAAAAGTGAAAAGTAATTAAAAAAATAGAGAAAAAGAGAGAAAGAAAGAAAGAAGAGAGCAACCAAACCAAAAAACAAATCCACCAATGATAACAAGCTCTAAAAACTATACTAAAAAAAAAGAAAAACAAAAACCAAAAAACGGACAGACTGAACCCTAGGACCAATGGTAAAAACAAAGCTATACAGACAAACTCACACAAAGAAGCATACACACACACACTCACAAAAAGAGAAAAAGGAAAAAAGAAATATATATATATATAAAAGGAAGTGAGCAACGAAATCAATAAACAAATCTACCAATGGTAATAAACTCTAAATAGTAAACTAAGATAAACATAAAACCAGAAACCAGTCAGTCGCATACAGCAAACCCCAAGTGTACAGTTGCTCCCAAAGTCCACTGCCTCAATTTTGGGATGATTCGTTGTCTATTCAGGTATTCCACAGATGCAGGGTACATCAAGTTGAATGTGGAGATTTAATCCACTGCTCCTGAGGCTGCTGGGAGAAGTTTCCCATTCTCTTCTTTGTTCACACAGCTCCTGGGGTTCAGCTCTGGATAGGCCCTGCCTCTGCATGTAGGTCGCCTGAGGGTGTCAGTTCCCACTCAGACAGGATGGGGTTAAGGCAGCAGCTCATTAGGGGTCTCTGGCTCACTCAGGCCGGGGGAGGGAGGTGTATGGAATGCAGGGCGAGCCTGAGGCGGCAGAGGCCAACATGACGTTGCAAAAGCCTGAGACGTGCCATGTGTTCTCCTGGGGAAGTTGTCCCTGGATCACAGGACCCTGGATAGTGACCTGTGCTTGCACACAGGCTTCTTGGTGGCTGCAGCAGGAGCCTTAGCATTTCATGCCCATCTCTGGTGTCCACGCTGATAGTCGCGGCTCACGCCTGTCTCTGGAGCTCATTTAAGCGGTGCTCTGAATCCCCTCTCCTCGCGCACCCCGGAACAATGGTCTCTTGCCTCTTAGGCAGTTCCAGACTTTTTCCCAGACTCCCTCCCGGCTAGCTGTGGCGCACTAGCCCCCTTCAGGCTGTGTTCACGCAGCCAACCCCAGTCCTCTCCCTGGGATCTGAACTCCAAAGCCTGAGCCTCAGCTCCCAACCCCCATCCACCCCGGCAGGTGAGCAGACAAGCCTCTCAGGCTGGTGAGTGCTGGTCGGCACCGATTCTCTGTGCAGGAATCTCCCTGCTTTGTCCTCTGCACCCCTGTTGCTGCGCTCTCCTCCGTGGCTCCAAAGCTTCCCAACCCACCACCCCCCATCTCCGCCATTGAAGGGGCTTCCTAGTGTGTAGGAACTTTTCCTCCTTCACAGCTCCCTCCCTGAGGTGCTGGTCCCGTCCCTATTCTTTTGTCTCTATATTTTCTTTTATCTTTTGCCCTACCCAGGTACATGGGGAGTTTCTTGCCTTTTGGGAAGTCTGAGGTCTTCTGCCAGCGTTCAGCAGGTGTTCTGTAGGAGTTGTTCCACATGTAGATGTATTTCTGATGTATTTGTGGGGAGGAAGGTGATCTCCACGTCTTACTCCTCCACCATCTTGAAGGTCTCTGAATGTGGTTTTGACTAAAATCTTAGGGAACGCCCACAGGTCAGATGGGTGGAGCTGCTCTGGCTGCCACCAGGGCCAAGTGCCCGAGCCTCCCTTAGGGACAGCATCACTGCTGCAGAACCACTAGGCTCACTGGGTCCCTGACAACCACGTCCCCGGCAAACCCATCCTGGCTCCCTTGGAACCTCCAGGGTTCACCCAGCCCATCCGAGCTCAAGCCATGGCAGAGCAGGAAATTGTCATGCTTTTCTGAAAGCCTGAGAGCTCCTCTACTTTTCCTGACCCCCCCCCCCCCACCATCCATCCATCAGGAAATCCTGCTGACTTCCCTTCAAGAAGCCCTGGCCCTTCCGCTAGGACCACAATCCAAGCACTATGAGCCTCTGTCTCCTTCTCTCTGCTCTACTCTTCAGGGTAAAATGTAAAATATGAGTCATTTGCATAAAAATTTTAGATTCAGCTTGTCAGTTTCCCAAACGAAAAAAATTGTCTGGAATTTGATTGAGATGGCATTGAGTCTGTGAGGACCTGGGGTAGGACAGCCCTGCAGTGGAGAAGAGAGCTGGAGGACTTTGAGTACCTGCCTTCCAGCTGCAGTGAGGGACCGTGAGGAGAGACGAGCCATGTATCACCGGAGAGGATAGAGTCCGGAAGTGGACCCACAACATTGTCAACTGATGTGTTTTTAGAAAAGTCACCACAGGAAAGGAAAGGAAAGTCTTTTCAACAAAAGGTGCAGGAACACCTATACAATACTATGTTTAAAAGTAAAGAAAGAAAAAAGAAACTTGACCCTCTGCCTCATACCATATACATACATTACTTCAAGGTAGGTTGTAGACTAAACATGAAGCAAAAACTATGAAACTTCTAGAAGAAGGCATGGGGTAGAAAATCTTCATGACCCTAGAGTTAGCAAACATGTTTCAGAGAGGCCAAAAAAGGTACTAACGGTAAAGGGGAAAACAAATGATGAATTGAATTTTATCAAAATCAAAAGTCTGTGCATTAAATGTCACTGTTAAATGGCTAAGTCACAAACTGGGAAATAATATTCATGAAACATATCTGATAAAGTACTTGTATACATATAAGAACTGCAAATTAATAGTAATGTATAAATGTATAAAATAATATATAATTTATAAATATCAATAATATATAAACAACTGAAGATTAACTATAAAAATAACCCAATAAAAATGTGAGCAAAAGACTTTAAAAAAAGAAGATATGTGAATGACCAGTAAGCACAAGGCAAGATTTTGAAGTCAGTCACCAGGGAAATAGAAATTAAAACCGCAATGAGATATACAAAATGGCTAAAATTAAGAAGACTAAGAATACCAGGTGGAAGGAGGATGCAGAATAATGGAACTGTCTTATGTTGCTGGTAGGAGAGCAAAGTGATAAACCACTTTGGAAAACAGTTTGGTGACTTCTTATAAAATTAAGAATACACCTTCCCCTTGATCCAGCAACTCTACTCTTGGGTGTTTACTGAAGAAAAATGGAAACAGACGTCCACAAAACAGCCTGCGCTTGAATGTTCATAGCAGCTTTATTCATAATCACCTAAATCTAGAAACCACTGAATGCCCCTCCAAAAGTGAGTGGATGGACCAAGCATGATATACCCATACAACAGAATACTGCTCAGCAATAAAAAAGAAATAAACTGTTGTTGCTACAACATGAATGAATCCTAGAGACCTTAATCTGAGCGAAGAGGCCAGACACAGAAGAGTACTTATTGCAGGATTCCATTTAGATGAAGCTCAACACAGTAGCTACGTGATAGACGAAGTTCTAAAGATGCCCGCGCAATTCCTGTTCCTTGTTCTGCAGTCAGACACTGATCCAGGTGCTGCTGGGGATGGACTTTGCAAGTCGAACTCAGGTTGCTCATCATCTGACTTTAAAATAGAGAGATTTCCTGGATTTTCTGGGAGGGCACAAGGTCATCTCAAGGGCGCTTGAAAGCAGAATTATGAGGCAGTGAGTTCTATGAGGGAGAAAAGGTCAGAGAGATCTGAAGTGTGTCGAGGACGCCACCCACCATCGCTGGCTTGAAGAAGGAGGACGGGCCCCGAGCCAGGGAACAAGGGAGCCTCTGGGAGCTGACAGTGACCTCCTGAGAGGGACTCCATGCTGCTTCCGTGCAGAACTGAATCCCACCACAACACGGAGGAGCCTGGAAGTGGATGTAGCCCTGCCCACACCTTGACCGTGAGATCATCAGTAGATGCTGTGCTAAGCCACGAAGTGTGCGATCATTTGTTACGAAGCGATAGGAAGCTACCACTGAGGGACTGAGAAAGGACGTGCCCCCTTCCTGGTGCGATGGACGTGGTCTAGGTCTTGCTGTGGCCGTGGTTACACACGTGGGCATTTAACAAAACCATCGAACTCAACATGAATCTGGGCATTCATTCCACGGTGTATATAGATGCCACGAATATGTTAAAAGAGACAAGAATGTCAGAACATTCTTTCTGCAGCTGCCAGTCTGCCGATGGTCTCGTCGCTCCCAAAACAAAATCCTGCGGCTCTGCGGCACCCACTCCGTGCTTGGGCTGCCTCGCTCCTCTGTGGACACACGGCAGCCACACAGGCCCATGGCAGGGGCTGACCTTGCTGTTATAATGACTGAGAATGCTGTCCTCCAAAGGGCCTCAGGACTCCTTCCTCATTTCTTTGGATCTCTCACTTTATTAGGGAATTCTTTGGTGCCAGAATGCTAAAGCAGCACAGAGTAGGCGCCTCCTGAATCCCGTGGAGTGCACGCACAGGCCTCCGGGGCAGGTGTGGTATCCTGGCCCTCAGGCCTCACATAGCCCGTGGGTCCCCACCCTGAACCCAACTCTGCCATCACCCTCACCTGCTTCTCCTGGACGCTCTGCCTTCTCCACCAGGGAACCTGGGAAGGGTGCAGCCACTGCTCTTCCGAATCCCAATCCCTACATGGTTATAACTTGACTATTAATCTGCATAAGCAGAGACTATCCTAGGAGGCCAAGCAGGCTTCCTCTCTCAGCTGTGCAGACGGCTGACTGCCCGGGGCAGCTGTTTAAATGTGCTCTGGGCTTGATGGCTCACTTTGAGGGACCAGTCCTCCTCAAGGGCCCTCGCTCCCCAGGGAAGAACCTGGCTGGAGTGTGACGCCTGGACCCCGGTGGCTGAGGCAGACTCCATTTCCAGCCTTGGGGTACATACACACTGTGGGAGGGAGCTGGTGGACCTCCTGGTAGGATTGGATGGAAAAAGCTAGAAGGCTTTCTTAGAAGCCACAAATTAAGACTTCTCCTGGAGGCTAGGTTGGCAAACATCCAAGAGACATAAAGTGATTTATTTCTTAGCTCTCCAGGATTCAGTTTTAAAAAGCTACCTCTGGAATTTTTAACAGAAACAATTAAACCGAAAGGGGTAAATTTCTTTCTTAAGGACCGTGCAGCTCCAGGGCACAGAACACAGAGCCAGGACCACACTCAGGGTGGACAGGCACCAGCTGACTTGAATTTTCAGGACTGAATCTTTCCTTCAGACAGTTGACTCGACTGTCTTTGATTTTATGAAAATCAGTATCCAGATTCTTTTTAAAACACAATTTCAAGATCAAAGGCCGGAAGCAACAAGGTCCTACTGTATAGCACAGGGAACTATATTCAATATCCTGTAGTAATCTATGATGGAAAAGAATCTGAAAAAGGATATATGTATATGTATAACTGAATCACTTTGCTATACAGCAGAAATTAACACAACATTGTAAATCAAGTATGCGTCAATAAAATAATTTTTTTTTTAAAAAGATTAAAGGTCAGGAAATCTTACTTTAGTTGATGAAGCTGCTGCTGCTGATGATGATTTCAGCAAGAAGCATGAGACTGGCTGCAGACAAGGTGAGAAGACTGAGCCCCAAGGATGCCGTCTGCAGCATGAGGTTTTATCTGGACAGGTCTCCATCTTCACGGAAGTGAGAGTAGGGACGGTGTGGCTTAGACACCAGGCAGAATGGCAGGCAGGGTGTGTGACCGGGTACAAGACGGCCACTGAATTCATTTGTTTGTCTTCCAAATCAAGTGATCCTTAAAATAATCCTTCTGAGACTGAAATCAAATTATGCATTTTTTAAACTTCACCGGAGAGTATCATTTTGGTCCTCTCTGGTCACAGCCTGCAGCCCAGCCCCGCTGACCCCTGTTGTATCAGTGAGCCAAGGACGGCCTCCGAGGTTGGTTGGTTCTTCACTGCAGGCTGAGACCCTGGAGCTCCAAAGCCTGCCCGCCCAGACTCATGTTTTTACACATCCAGTTGTTTTAAACACAGCTCCACTGAGCAGACCATTAGCTGTTGAGAGCCTGCCTGCTTTGCATTCCCTGAAGACCTTCCCCCAGCATCTGCTGGCTGTTGATAAGACTGAGCCTGTGGCTGTGAGACCCCAAGCCACTGCTGCCCTTCAGACCTCTCTGACCTTGAGGCTACCCAGGCTGCTGAGCGATATCACCCGACACCACACCGAAGCCTCCACTCCATCCCTGTCTCCCTGGGAGTCCCCTTGCGCTCCTCCCCTTCTGAGTAGAGACTTCCAGGTAGCCTCTGGACTGTCTGCTGTTGGGAGAGGCACACCTGTCGGAGCATTGCCCAGGAAAGCCCATAGAACTTCTCAGACTGTAAGTTCATAGTCACTTATGTATTCACACAACAATGTAATAATTTCATTTGTGGAATAATTCAACAAATGAGTTAATATCTGCTGTGTATTTAGAAATTGTCTTTCTTTCATTCAGTTGCTGTATATGCACGACCAAATTGAAAGTTGTCTTTTCAGAATTATTTTATTAGTATGTTTAAAAATATACTAACTAGATTATATTTCACATCACTATGACATTGGTAGTTTCAATACTTACTTTACAGGCTAACACAAAATACTCATCACTCGATGCTAAAATTGAATGTTTTCATTTACTTTTCTATATTATTTAACCAGTTGCCCAAAGTGGTTGAGTTCAAAATTCATTTTGGTTTTTGAATATGTGCATATTTGTTCAAAACAAAACCAAAAGGGAGCCAATTAATTACCTAGACAAACAAGTCATGTTTACCCAGCATTCAGGTAAACTGAGACCTGCATTTTAATGCTAATTAAATGAATTCAAACATTAATATGAATTCATCAAAGAAAATTAAGAAAATACAACAAAATGAGGAAATAAGATCACTCATGATCATACCCTTTAAAGAGAATCCCAACGATGTTTTGCCATCTCCTCTTTCAGTTCTTCTTATACATACGTATGCATACACGTAGGTGCAGATGTAACACACACATATACATGCCCAGGATTTGTTGTATATATGGACATATTTTTTCAAATGTTTGCAGTAGAGATATCCAGTGGTTTACCAAAGTCCGTCCCCTTCTCCCTGAGAGGGACCTCCATCCCCCAGGCCCCTGGACTTGGACCAGTCACGTGATTGGTTCCCACCATGGAAGGGCCGTGACAATGACAGTCACAGCCAGCACAGCCCATCTGAGGGGATGAGGCTTGAGAGGCGACCGCGGTGGAGCAGGGGACAAATGTGTGAGCTTCTGGGCTCTGCCTGCTCTGGCTGAGGGGTTAGGGCCCCCAGGGTGGCCCTGGGGGACACATGTTACAGGCGGCCCCTGGATCTCAGGGAGACTGTACGGAGTCTGCGTGTGAAGGGAACACACCTTCCTCTGTGAGCTACTGAACAGGGGCGGGGGTGGGGGGCTGCCGATTACCGCAGCTTAACCTACACTAACTAGTATGTTATTTTTATTAAATACTGAGACAATACATAATCATATTTATCAGAATTAATTATAAAAAGAATGCACTTTTAAAGCACCCAGCTTTTAAAATGGGGGAGTGGAATTTGTCATGAACTTGGAAGCCCTCTGTGGGTTTCCTCCCAACTGCATCTCGTTGCCCCTCCCCACCAAGGTCCCCACCACCCGGGTTGTGGGTTCACTTGCATCCCTTGTGCATCTTCTGGGTTTTACCCACTGTGTCTGTCGATACTCTGTTTCAAGTTGCATGTTTTGAACTTTACGTAAATAGACCGAGACTATATGAATCTTTAGGGACTTGCCTCTTTCCTGCAACAGTATGCCTCTGAGATCCCTCTGGGCTGTTGTATGAAGTTTAATTTGACTTTTCCTCGCTGCATAGCACTCCATTGTTTGAAGAGACCAAAATGTTCATTGGTTCATTCTACTTTCAGTAAACACTTGGGCTGTTTCTTTTTTCTGCTATTATGACCCAGGCCGCCATGCATGCTTTTCACAGGCTCCTTGGGCACGTGGTGGGTGCAGAGGCATCTCTCTAGGGTATATTCCTTGATATAGGAATTCCTATATATGAACCATGGGGCCCAGGGTGCATGGCATTTTAGAGGGAATGGCCGAGAACAGCCTTGCTGATGAGGTGGTACACCAGGAGAGACCTCAAGGAGCTAAAGGAGAAAACAGTGCAGGTGTTTGGGACATGAGTATTCCAAGCAGAAGGAAGAGCAAGTGCCAGGGCCCTGTGGCGAGACAGTCCTAGCTAGGAGACCAGAGCAGCCGCATCCCCAAGAGGAGGAGGTGACATCACAGGGTTGTCACAGGTGCCCCGGGGCCAGAGAGCAAAGAACCTGGGGGTGACAGAGAGGAGTTATTTGGAAAGTGATTGTAAGTCTCTGGGGTTTAAAAGGAGAGTAATATGACAAGGTTTCCATTTTCAAAGGGCCACTCTGGCTGCCGGTGAGCAGGGCACACAGGAGCAGCAGGGGCCGGGAGCCTCTTGCAATAATCAGGGCAAGAGGTGCAGCTGACCTAGGGTAGGAAGGGTGGAGATTTTGAGAGGGGATTAGATCAAGAGAATATATTTTAAAGTAAAGCCTAAAGGATTGGCTGCTGTGGGCTGTGAGAGTGAGAACAGACTGGAAGTTGACAGCATGGATTTTCATGTCAAAGTCAATCTCTGTGAGGCCAGAGTCCAGAGGAAGCTCAAGCCTTGGGCTTGGGCTGCGTCAGGCCTGGGATGCCCTTGGATGCCTGGATTCATTTGCCTGAGCAGCTGTAACCGAGGACCACAGACTGGGCAGCTTAAACAACAGACACTTCTTCTCATCATTCTGGAGGCTGGTAGGTCCCGGGACTGGGCACAGGCCGATGCGACCTCTGGTGAAGGCTCTCATCCCGGCTGGCAGACTTCTGGCTGTGTCCTCCCATGGCCTTTCCTCTGTGCCCTCACGGGGTGGAAAGGGAGAGATCTCTGAGGTTGCTTTCTCTTCTTATAAGGACACCAGCCCTACTAGGTTAGGGTCCCAACCTTTACGACCTAATATAACCTTCATTTCTCTCTCCAAGTGCAGTCACCCTGGGGGTTAGGGCTTCAATATATGAATTTTGGAGGGACACAGTTTGGTGCACAGCAACCTCCAAGGTGAGATGCTGAGTCAGGAGTTGACCCAGAGACAAAAATCCAGGGGAGGTCCGTACGCAGAGGGAGGAGCCTGACAGGACAAGCAGAGAGCGAGTACGGATGGGGACGGGAAGGGGCCCCAGGGCTGGAGGCCTGTCAGCAGGCAGATGTCGGGAGTCTGAGAAAGATCCAGAGAAGGAGACCCAGGAGGACCGTGAGTGGGAAGGAGGCCAAACAGAGCGTGGTGTCCTGTCCCAGTGCCACACACAGGATGTGGTCAAAGAAGGGAGTGATTGCCTCTGAGTGTCTGTGGGAGCCATAGGTACAGGTCACAAGGGCAGCATCAGTGGTGGGTGGGAATGAGGGACCGGGGCTCAGGCAGCGATGGGAGGGGAACGGGTCACAACAGTGAGTGCAGAGGATGAGTCTAGAGTCCAGCCTCAGGTTCCTGTGTCCCTGGGGTCACTCCAAATCCCCCACTCCTTTGTCTCTGTGGCCAGTGTTTCCCATAATAGTGTCGATTTGGTCTCTTGTGTCTGAAATTCATAGTGTATATGTTATTAGCACTTTTATCTTGTTTTTTCCTTTTTACAGTATAGAGCTTCAATTACTTAGCATAATGCATTTGAGATCTGTTCATGTTTTTCCATGAATCAGTGGTTTGTTCATCCTTACTGAGGAGTATCCACTGTATGGGTGAACCATGGGGGTTTTTATGAGCAGTTGCCCATTTTGGTATTTATGAATACAATCACAGAATTTCATGTGAACATAGGTCTTCATTTCTCTTGGGTGAAAACCTAGGAAGGAGATTGCTAAATCATGGACTAAATGTATGTTCAACTTTATAAGGAATGGACAAACCGGTTTCAAAGGCCGTATCCTGTTGCATTCTCATGACAATGTATGAAATTTCCAGTTGACCCACATCCTCTCCTGCACTTTGTATTGTCAAGTTTCTTTAAGCAGCTCTAATAGATGATAAAAAGTGTGGATTTGGTTCCTGCTCCCAAATCCACTGAGCACCTGCTTCCAGCACCTTTATCTCGTTTCCAGCCGCGCCTCTAAACAGCAGAAGCCTCTACACTATGTTGTTTCCTAACTTCTAGAATCTTAAGGCTTAGAGTACTCCTTAGACTTTCAACCATATCTCCTTAAGGTTGCCAAGACTGGGGCTCAGAGAGGAGGCAGAGATTCCCAAGGTCACAGAGCAAAGTCAAAGCAGGCCTGTGGCGAGAACATGGTGCCCGATGCTGGCTGCTCTTCCCACGGGCCTTGGACTCACACGGGCTAGTATGCAGGACACCTGGGGCAAACACCTGTGCTCCTCACAGCCCTGGGAGGCTCTCATGTAGAAATCCCAGCTCCCAGTCATTGGAGGGCTTGCCAGTTAATGCAGCAGAGCTGTGTTTCGAATTTATAGATATTTGACTCATTCACATTGTTTGTCTAGGATATAGACATTCATTCAAGTTAAAAGTTAGTTAGTTTATCTTAGAGAAACGGACTGTCTCAGCTGAGGCTAATGGGTCCCACTTATCAATCTCCCCTCTCTGTGTGGCCTTTATGGTCTGTATCCATAGCCCCATGTCTCCATGGTCCTTCTATCTTAGAGGAAAGAAGCTGGATAAATGCATTTCCTCCTAGAGTAATATTAAGGGTTGGATGACAGGCACCTAATAGTAACTGGCCAGGAGCCTCCCCCCAGGGACAGCATAGGGTGGACCGGTATGTCCTTGCCCTTCAGAATGCCTGCCAAGCATCCACCCAGACCCCACCTACCTTCCTCTATTTTTTCTGTATTTTATTATGTCCATCCATATATGCATACATGTGTAATATTGCATTAATAGATTATAACATACATATCATTTATTTCTTTTCTGCTTGGTTCCCCATACCTTCTTCTTCTCAACTACTAGAAACCCATATTAGCAACCTTATATGTATGCTTCTGTATTTTTCTCCAAGCTCAAATAATTATCTACAGATATGTATGTAATATATATGTATAATATATACATACACACATTTATGTACATGTATGTGTGCACACACATATGAATACAGTCAGAATCTGTCAGCAAAACTTGAGCTTTGCAAGTGTGATGGATTTTAATACAGGCACCTAGATGCTCACATCACCATTGAAGGGTTGGGAGAGTGAAGGCCAGGGAAACCACGGAGAGACGCAGGTGAGAAGGGAGTCACCCTCAACCTCAGGGATGTCACCGGGGTCGGGCTGCTGTCATCACCTCCTGCATCAAAGCACCAAAGCCCTCCTTGGAGGGCTTCCTCTGGAAGCAGCTGTGACTCATGGGCTACTGAGGACAGGACTCCCCAGAGCCCCCCAACCCCGGGAGCTGTGTGTCCCTGCTGCTCCTCTTGCAGCCTTGCAAACCTTGCATGAGTGCTTCTCGTTTGGGAACCTGGAACCTGTCAGGAAAGCAATCTGGGAAGTGTCATTGAAGGCTTCACCCCCATTTCCAGAGAATGAAAAAGAAGGGTGCGGGGGAGGCAGCCACTGAGTTGGCAATGGGCTCTCCGGCACTCTCCACCCCTTTGTCCAATCCCCATCCACATACGTCCTTTGACGCATATCTAAATGAGCAAGCAACACATTAATGTCACATCTTGCCTACTCCACACCGTCCATCATGCAGGTAAAAATGCTTCACTTCCCACCAACCATGGAGACAGGAAGTCCACAAGGCACTGGACCCATCTTGAATTTTGCTCATCCCTCACCTGGTTGGATTGTGACCATCTTTGATAAACTGTAACTTGAGGACTGAATTAAGAGCTTACGCTTAGCTTTCCTTATATTCTATGACAAGGAAGGGAGAAGGGTACTCGGTTCATCTTACTGATAGATAAATAACAAAGTGAGGGAGAAAATCTGCAAACCGTCGTGGTCTTGAACCCGGCCCCTGGCCGACTCTGGTTTGGGTGTTTGTAATGCCTTCCCCAGGGCACTTGCCCTGCTCTACTTGCCCTCACCCAGCTCCCAGACCTTCATATCCAGAGACTGTGCCATTAACTCAGCATCCTTTTCTGCCGTTCGCATGCTGGGCAAGTCCTGGTTTAACAGTTGTAAAATCTACTCCTCTGCACTTCCTTCAAATTTCTGCTGGTGAAATTCTTGCAGTTCTTTTGATGTGTGTGGGACCTCTTCCCAGGCCTTCTTCCTAGTTACAAATCTGAAAACTAAAAAGAGCTGGGCATCTCCCTGTAGCGCATCTGCACAGACAAGGTCATTGCTGGGTCTTCAGACAGCAGGGGGCTAGCCTCAGTCAAGGGAGGAGGGGTGCTTCTGCTGGCTCAGGAGACTCAAGGCCCCCACGTTCATTAGAACCCACCTCAGTGTTCTCAGGATCCCATGCAGCTGTCAAGCCCTCATCCTTCCTGCCCACTGTCCTACCTCGTTCATGGGAAACCTGGCAAGGCTTTGAATTTAGCTTGCACAGCTCAGCCACTTGCAGCATCAAAAAGGTCTGGATCTGGAATCAACAGCATAGCTATATGAGCTCAGAGGTTCCTAAAGGGAGGTCGTGAGGGCTCTGATTCCACAGCCGTGCCTGGAGCCAAGCCCCTCGCGCCTTTTTGTCCAGCATGCTGCCCGGTGCAGTGGGACGGGGAGCCCACCACAGTCCTGTTGGTTCTCCCACAGTGGCAGAGAACCAGTCTCATCTCTGTACTTCTGCATTCTTGGCACCGCGTCCAGCACCACCTGTATCCATCAGCATTGGGTGGGGAAGATGGAAGCCACTCCAGTATTCCCAGGGGGGATGGGAGCTAGAGGGTTAGGCAGCCGCAGAAGTGTGTACCCTTGGAGGAAATTTTGCTCAGGATGGGTTGCTGTGGGGGGCAGTCGCCGGCACTCACTGGGAGTCCTCACAGCCTCAGGGGTCCCAGGCGCCTCCACCACCACCCACCCAGTGGCTGGATCACCAAAGCAGGTGCTTCTTGGGGCATGGCCCCAAACCTCCAGCCAGCCTCACACCTGCTCTCTGCCCAGGCATCTGCTTGCAACCCTCTGTAGAAAAGTGGCCTGAGGTGCTCCTCCAAATCTTGCATGAACACCTATCACTGGAGGCCATCCCCAGAACAATGACCAGAAAGGGGGTTCTGGGAACAGCTCCGTGGGTTCCTCTCCTGCATTGCAGGCAGGATGTGCAAAGACAGCGGGGGCAGAGAAGCGCGTGGGTGCTGGGCACAGACCAGGCAGGGCTGGTCCTTCTGTCACCAAAGGTGATTGTACAGAACACACTTTCATCGTAGTGCTTTTCTCAGTCAACAATCCTTCACTGAAACCCCCTCACGTCAGTTGTATGTGCACATTCATTCTCTTCAGTGGCTGAGTCATCTCCACGTGTGGATTACCGTAATTCAGCCAGCCATTCGACCAGTCAGCTTGGTCCTGGACGCCTCCCTCCCCACCCCCTCCCTGAGGGTCAAACACTGGGAGAACCCCCACCTCTCCGTCCTCACTGTCGCTGGGGGGCATCTCATCTCTCATCTGTACTGCTACAGTCACCCCCTAACGTTCCTTCTGCCTTTAGCCTGGCCCAGTTCTAATGCAGTCTCTGCTGTTTCACCAGAGTGATTGTTCTTAAATGCAAATACTTAATTTTTCTACAATTAAAATTTGATCCAGCCCCACTCCTGTTGGGGAATGCTTCAGTGACTGGTCTTTGCCCTGGGATAAAGTCCAGACTTCATGGCAAACTTCACGAGACCCTTCAGGGAATGCTCTCTCTCAGCATCTCCGTCTCCCTGCATCCTTCAGTTTCCCTAACCAGGCCTCTCCTGTCTTCTCCCCTCTGGGCCTCACTCACACATAACTGCCTTCAGAGTTTGAATGTGCCAGGTGATAATACTTCCAGGTTTATTCACGTGCTATCCTCTCCCTGCTCACCTGCTCCTGACTTTTTGCCAAAATAGCTTTTACTCTGCTATGAGGTCTCAGCCTAAATGAGACATCCTCCAGAGAGCACCTCTGATCATCCTCCAAGTCTGAGTTAGATGTCTCCTAGGTCCCTTGTCAGACCCTGTACTCATGCACAACACTTAGGTCTCATTGTAGTCCTCTGGCCTCCTGTCTCTTTTCTCTATATTAGTTAGCTGGTTGCTGGCAGTAATCTATCCAAACTCTTATTCAGCCTCTTTTTTTCCCCTCACTCAGCTATTCTTAGCTCTTGTCCTTTTCATGTTCATGCTTGTTACCTCGTGTTTGCAAGATGATTGCCACAGCCCCAGGTCTCACATCTGTGTTCCAGTCAGTAAGAATGGGGAATAACAGCACAAGGCAACTCTCCTCTTAAGTCTACATTCCTTTAAATCAGAAATAAAAATTCTTTTCAGACACCTCCCAACACAGTTTGGCCCAGATCTGAGCACTGAGGAATGACAACATCTAGAGATTTAGTGAAGGAGGAAGAGGTGCTGTTAAAGGAGAGGAATAGAGCAGCCATTGGAGTAAGAGAATGTAGTGTCTTGGAAGAAGTGACAGTGACAGACACCATGCTGTGCATTAGATACTGCTTCCCCCACCACCCCAAAAAAGAGAGTGAATCAAGAAGGAGGCTGAGAAGTCAGCTATATGAATGGGGGCAGATCAGTGACCTTGGATTTGTCTACATCAAAGTCATTGGTCATCTTGAAAAGAGCTGCTTCATAGAGCAGTGATCACAAAAGCCATCCTGCAGTGAGTCAGAGAATGAAGGTTCACAAATATAACATCTCTTGTCCTTCAACCTTTGTTTAAATTGTCTGCACATACTAGCCTCTCTATAGTTGGCAATGGAATACAAAATAATACTAATGTTTTTTAAGTTTTCTATATCCAAAATATCAAAATATCAGTCATATAATTTGGTTATATTATGATTTTTTTATATTTGGACAAGCATCTGGTGAACTATGACCTCTTGGAAGATTAGTTGAGGCAGCCTTTGGACTAATTTCCTTCTACACATTTCTATAAAAATAAACTAACTAAAACTGATCTTATAATTACCAGCTAGCTTAGAGGACTGGTTATTTCAATTGATTCCATTTCTGTCTGCATTTAATAGCCTGGAAATTTGACATTGTTGCCTGCAAACGTAAATGAGATCTTCCACTATAGCAATATGGCAGATGAAACATTATGGAAAAGTTCTTACTCTAAAATACTTAAAATACTGGGTAATTTACTTTAAATCCTTTTTAAATTTTATTTACTGTTTGTTTTAGATAACTAATGTATTCAAACAGTTCAAAACTTAAAAGAGGAAGTGTACCCCCTTCTGTGCCCTCTACCCGACTCCTCCCTGACCCCTGGGACACCACTTGTGTTAGTTTCTTATTTACCCTTCCAGTTTTTGTGTAAGCAGATGCAAGTAAACATTCATATATGTATTTTTCTATCCTTACTCAAAAGGTGGCGTTATGAATATTTCACACCTTGCTTATTTCACACGTAGTGTATGCCGGAGACCTTCCCGTGGACCCACATCATTCCTTCATGTAACAACAGAACATTATGTCAGGGGAGTGGACTGTGGTTTACTTAAATATTCTTCTATAGATGGACACTTAGCTTGTTTCCATTATTTTGCTGTTGTAAACAATGCTGCAATGACCATATTGTACATACCTCATATTTATGTGTATAGGTATTTCTATAGGATAAATTCCCAGAAGTGGGATGGCTGAATCACAGGATAAGTGTGTTGTAATTTTGGTGAATCCCGGGAAGTTGTCTTGCTTCGGGGATATATCGTTCCATACTTCCACCAGCCAGCAGCTGAGCAAGATGGTTTACACACTAACTTGGTAACCAGGTGGTTGCCAACTTTTCATTTTGCCCCTCTGATATGTGTGAAATAATTTCTCAGATTTTTTTCTAGTATATTTGTAAATTGCATTTCTTTTGTGAATAAAATCAAGCATCTTTCCATATGTTTCATGGAAATACGAAATTCTTTTTTTTTTGTGAACTGTCTGTTCATGTCCTTTGCCTGTGTGTCTTTTGAGTAGTTAATCTTTTTTTTTTCTTATTGGTTTTTCGGCAAAACACATACACATACACACATGCACATGCATTCACACACACCACACAGGAGAAAACAGAGGGTGTCATGTCTGCTCTGTGTGCACAGATGGGGAGCCACAGCTGCTTGGGGCTCACAGCTGAGGCCTTTGCAGGTGACATCCCAGCCAGAGAATATCACCTCACCCAAGACTCTCCCCCTCCTGGGGGCGCCTCCATGTGGTGCCTTCTTTATGTCTGAGTATAATGGCCCGGCCCCTTACCACAGTGCAGACACCTCTGAAGGGCCACCCCCACTCCCATGCCACCTGCCAATTCAGCCAAGGCCCTACTGAACCTTCTTGATGGGTCAGCTGCTGCTCAGGCCCAGTCCTGCCGCCTCATGCCCCACAGCATGCTCCCTCCTCAGATTTTCTTGGGAACGGAACTGCCTCAGAGATGACGCCTTGTGCGTGATAGGAGTTGCAAACATTTTCCCAGATTGACATTTGCCTTTTGACATTTTGTATGTATTTAAGTCTCTCCAGGACTTCCCCTTACATTCCATGGTTTTGTCTGATTGTTCATACACCAATTATTGAGACAGTGGAGTGGGTTTGGTGCCTGCAAGTGCCCCTCCCCCCTTACTGCTCTTATGTTTCAGAGCCTCTCTAGTTATTCTTGCTTAGTTTTCCAAATGAACTTTAAACTCAGCTTGTCTGATTCCAAGAAGAAAAAAAAAAGTGCTTATATTTCTTACAGGATCATATTAAATTTACAAATTAGCTTAGGAAGAAATGATGATACTGAGTCTTCCAAACTAAGAACATAGTGTGTGCAGTTCTACTTTTGTGCCTTTCAGGGATATTATAATGTTTCCATCTATGTGTTTTACACATCTCTTTTAAGTTCATTTCTTGGTATTTTTTCTTTTAGTTGCCATCATAAATGGAATGTTCTCTTCCATTATGTCTTCTAACTTATTTTTGTTTATATAAGAAGGCTATTTTTCATGTATGTCAGTTTTGCATCAAGGCTGTTCACAGACTATGTCTGGCTCTCTGCCTCCCCCTAGTGAGGACATGAGTGCATTGCCCCTCTTGGCCCCTGTAGTTGGATTGTCCCTTTGACTATTTCCGGCCACGGGGTTGTGAACACAAATGATGTGTCACTTCTGAGCCAGTGTTTGATCCTTAGTTGGAGATGCTCCAGGGATCTCTGTCCTTCTGCCACACTGATGGGCTGTTTTTAAGAGCAGCTGCTCTGTCAGCCTGAATCCTGAAGTGAGAAGGTGTGACACAGATCTGGGGCCGACCCACAGCAGACTCGTGGGCTGAGCAAAAAGCAAACCTTTGTTGTGGTGGTCTCACGGGTTTAGAAGCTATTGCCATAAACAGCAGGTGTTCTTTTGTTAATAGTCCATGTCAGTGTGTTTATCTTAGCATCTCATGGTAACTTCTGCTTTATATGGTTTCTACTTTTTATTTAATATACATGTTATTTGTAGTTCTTATGTCTTGTTTTAATATGTGCCGGGGATTTGTTTTAACCGGGTCTGATAAGACACACACACAGAAATGACTGTCATGAAGCAAGAAAGTTTTACTCCCAGTTCCCTAGAGGCAGGAGGCATGGCACACGGGGCCACCTGGAGAAGCACCAGGGTCAGAAGGCAAAGGGGCTGAGGGGAACACGTGGGCTAGGATTTACTATGGTTTCTGCAAGAAGGAATGGGCAAGGAGGGGTAGGCGGATTTAGTATTGGCTGGTGTGAATCATTGCAGCAGGTTCCAGGGTGGAGGGGCTGCCATGTGCTGTCTCTGGCCTTGGGTGTTTAGCACAAGGGAACATTGGCCCAGAGCATGAGGGCCTGACAGAGGAGGTGGTTGGGGGAGTGGACTCTGGATTGGCTCCTTTTTCATATGAAAGGCATGCTTGCAGGGGAGTTATTTGCCATCACCAAGAATTAGAGAGTTCTGAGAAGGGCGATTTCTCCCAGGTCAACAAGACCTCAAAACTACAGAAAATAAAAAAGTAGGATTAATTCATCTCCACTGTGGACTGAACCCTTTAGCATTATAAAGTGGCCTTCTGCATCTTACTTAATGCCTTTTGACCTAAATTCTATTTGTTTGATATAAGATTATGATCCCTGTATTGCCTTTTGTTGTTATTATTGTTGCTATTGTTTTACCTTTGCCTGATAAACCCCTTTAGTTATAACCATTCTGAATCACTTTTCTGAATATATCTCCCATATACAGCACAAGTTGATCTTTGTTTTTGAGGTAATATGAAAATTCTTTTCTTTAAATAGCTGCATTAAACCTGTTTAAATTTATTGCTATGACAGATATGGTTGGTCTTAATTCTGTCATATTATATTTACTATTTATATATAAATATTTAAATGACTTTCACTGTATTTTATTAGTTTTTTATTTTTTAATGTTTTTATCTAGTGGTTACTTTTTAAAATTCTACCTTTATGTACTATCCTCTTTCCCTTTTTCCTTTTTTTAATGTAATTATTTTTTTATTGAAGTATAGTTAATTACAATGTTGTGTTAGTTTCAAGTATATAGCAAAGTGATTCAGTTATACATATATATGTATTCTTTTTCAGTTTCTTTTCTATTATAGGTTACTATAAGATATTGCATATAGTTCCCTGTGCTATACGGTAGGTCCTTGTTTACCTATTTTATAGATAATAGTGTGTATATGTTAATCCCAAATTTCTAGTTTATCTCTCCCCACCTAGCCTGCTATCACCTTTGGTAACCATAAGTTTGTTTTCTATGTCCGTGAGTCTATTTCTGTTTTGTAAATAAGTTCATTTGTATCATGTTTTTAGATTCCACATATAAGTGGTGTAATATGGTATTTGTCTTTCTCTGACTTACTTCACTTAGTATGATAATCTCTATGTCCATCCATGTTGCTGCAAATGGCATTATTTCATTCCTTTTATGGCTGAGTAATGTTCCATTGTATTATATATACTACATCTTCTTTATCCATTCATCTGTCGATGGATATTTAGGTTGCTTCCATGTCCTGGCTATTGCAAATAGTGCTGCAATGAACACTGGGATGCATGCATCTTTTCAAATTAGAGTTTTCTTCAGATATATGCCAAGAGTGGGATTGCAGGATCATATGGCAACTCTATTTTTAGTTTTTTAAGGAACCTCCATACTGTTCTCCATAGTGGCTGTACCAATTTATTTCCCACCAACAGTGTAGGAGGGTTCCCTTTTCTCCACACCCTTTCCAGCATTTATTGTTTGTAGATTTTTTTGATGATGGCCATTCTGACCGGTGTGAGGTGATACCTCATTGTAGTTTTGATTTGCATGTCTCTAATAATTAGTGATACTGAGCATCTTTTCATGTGCCTGTTGGCCATCTATATGTTTTCCTTACAGAAATATCTATTTAGGTCTTCTGCCATTTTTTTTTGAACAATATGTTCATTTTATTTTATTTTATTTTATTTTTGACTTGAATAATATTTTTTTATAGAGCACGTTCTTATTAGTCATCAATTTTATACACATCACTGTATACATGTCAATCTCAATCACCCAATTCATCACACCACCACCCCCCCCCCCGCCACCCCACCACTTTCCCCCCTTGGTATCCATATGTTTCTTCTCTACATCTGTGTCTCAATTTCTGCCCTGCAAACCAGTTCATCTGTACCATTTTTCTAGGTTCCACATATATGCATTAATATACGATATTTGTTTTTCTCTTTCTGACTTACTTCACTCTGTATGACAGTCTCTAGATCCATCCACGTCTCAACAAATGACCCAATTTCGTTCCTTTTTATGGCTGAGTAATATTCCATTGTATACATGTACCACATCTTCTTTATCCATTCATCTGTCGATGGGCATTTAGGTTGCTTCCATGACCTGGCTATTGTAAATAGTGCTGCAATGAACATTGGGGTGCATGTGTCTTTTTGAATTATGGTTTTCTCTGGATATATGCCCAGTAGTGGGATTGCTAGATCATCTGGTAATTCTAATTTTAGATTTTTAATGAACCTCCATACTGTTCTCCATAGTGGCTGTATCAATTTACATTCCCACCAACAGTGCAAGAGGGTTCCCTTTTCTCCACACCCTCTCCAGCATTTGTTGTTTGTAGATTTTCTGATGGTGCCCATTCTAACTGGTGTGAGGTGATACCTCATTGTAGTTTTGATTTGCATTTCTCTAATAATTAGTGATGTGGAGCAGCTTTTCATGTGCTTCTTGGCCATCTGTATGTCTTTTTTGGAGAAATGTCTATTTAGGTCTTCTGCCCATTTTTGGATTGGGTTGTTTTGGATTTTTTTTTTTTTTTTTGAGCTGCATGAGCTGTTTATATATTTTGGAGATTAATCCTTTGTCCGTTGATTCGTTTGCAAATATTTTCTCCCATTCTGGGGTTGTCTTTTCGTCTTGTTTATGGTTTCCTTTGCTGTGCAAAAGCTTTGAAGTTTCATTAGGTCCTATTTGTTTATTTTTATTTTTATTTCCATTACTGTAGGAGGTGGATCAAAAAAGAACTTGCTGTGATTTATGTCAAAGAGTGTTCTTCCTTTGTTTTCCTCTAAGAGTTTTATAGTGTCTGGTCTTATATTTAGGTCTCTAATCCATTTTGAGTTTATTTTTGTGTATGGTGTTAGGGAGTGTTCTAATTTCATTCTTTTACATGTAGCGGTCCAATTTTCCCAGCACCACTTATTGAAGAGACTGTCTTTTCTCCATTGTATATCCTTGCCTTCTTTGTCATAGATTAGTTGACCATAGGTGCGTGGGTTTATCTCTGTGCTTTCTATCTTGTTCCATTGATCTATGTTTCTGTTTTTGTGCCAGTACCATATTGTCTTGATTACTGTAGCTTTATAGTATAGTCTGAAGTCAGGGAGTCTAATTCCTCCAGCTCCGTTTTTTTCCCTCAAGACTGCTTTGGCTATTCGGGGTCTTTTGTGTCTCCATACAAATTTGAAGATTTTTTGTTCTACTTCCGTAAAAAATGCCATTGGTATTTTGATAGGGATTGCATTGAATCTGTATTTTGCTTTGGGTAGTATAGTCATTTTCACAATATTGATTCTTCCAATCCAAGAACATGGTATATCTCTCCATCTGTTGGTATCATCTTTCATTTCTTTCATCAGTGTCTTATAGTTTTCTGCATACAGGTCTTTTGTCTCCTTAGGTAGGTTTATTCCTAGGTATTTTATTCTTTTTGTTGCAATGGTAAATGGGAGTATTTCCTTAATTTCTCTTTCAGATTTTTCATCGTTAGTGTATAGGAATGCAAGAGATTTCTGTGCATTAATTGTGTATCCTGCAACATTACCAAATGCATTGATTAGCTCTACTAGTTTCCTGGTGGCATCTTTAGGATTCTCTATGTATAGTATCATGTCATCTGCAAACAGTGACAGTTTTACTTCTTCTTTTCCAATTTGTATTCCTTTTATTTCTTTTTCTTCTCTGATTGCTGTGGCTTGGACTTCCAAAACTATGTTGAATAATAGTGGCGAGAGTGGACATCCTTGTCTTGTTCCTGATCTTAGAGGAAATGCTTTCAGTTTTTCACCATTGAGAATGATGTTTGCTGTGGGCTTGTCATATATGGCCTTTATTATGTTGAGGTAGGTTCCCTCTATGCCCACTTTCTGGAGAGTTTTTATCATAAATGGGTGTTGAATTTTGTCAGAAGCTTTTTCTGCATCTCTTGAGATGATCATATGGTTTTTATTCTTCAATTTGTTAATATGGTATATCACATTGATCGATTTGTGTATATTGAAGAATTCTTGTATCTCTGGGATAAATCCCACTTGGTCGTGGTGTATGATCCTTTTAATGTGCTGTTGGATTCTGTCTGCTAGTATTTTGTTGTGGATTTTTGCATCTATATTCATCAGTGATACTGGTCTGTAATTTTCTTTTTTTGTAGTATCCTTGTCTGGTTTTGGTATCAGGGTGATGATCAGGCCTCATAGAATGAGTTTGGGAGTGTTCCTTCTTCTGCAATTTTTTGGAAGAGTTTGAGAAGGATGGTTGTTAGCTCTTCTCTAAATGTTTGATAGGATTCATCTGTGTAGCCATCTGGTCCTGGACTTTTGTTTGTTGGAAGATTTTTAATCACAGCTTCAATTTCATTGCTTGTGATTGGTCTGTTCATATTTTCTATTTCTTCCTGGTTCAGTCTTGGAAGGTTATACCTTTCTTAGAATTTGTCCATTTCTTCCAGGTTGTCCATTTTATTGGCATAGAGTTGCTTGTAGTAGTCTCTTAGGATGCTTTGTATTTCTCTGGTGTCCATTGTAACTTCTCCTTTTTCATTTCTAATTTTATTGATTTGAATCCTCTCCCTCTTTTTCTTGATGAGTCTGGCTAATGGTTTATCAATTTTGTTTATCTTCTCAAAGAACCAGCTTTTAGTTTTATTGATCTTTGCTATTGTTTTCTTTGTTTCTATTTCATTTATTTCTGATCTGATCTTGATGATTTCTTTAGCTCTGCTAACTTTGGGGTTTGTTTGTTCTTCTTTCTCTAGTTCCTTTAGGTCTAAGTTTAGATTGTTTATTTGAGATTTTTCTTGTTTCTTTAGGTTGGCTTGTATAGCTATAAACTTCCCTCTTAGAACTGCTTTTGCTGCATCCCATAGGTTTTGAATCATCGTGTTCTCATTGTCATTTGTCTCTAGGTATTTTTTGATTTACTCTTTGATTTCTTCAGTGATCTCTTGGTTATTTAGTAACATATTGTTTAGCCTCCATGTGTTTGTGTTTTTTATGTTTTTTTTTCCATGTAATTCATTTCTACTCTCATAGCGTTGTGGTCAGAAAAGATGCTTGATATGATTTCAATTTTCTTAAATTTACTGAGGCTTGATTTGTGACCCAAGATGTGATTTATCCTGGAGAATCTTCCATGCGCACTTGAGAAGAAAGTGTAATCTGCTGTTTTTCGATGGATTGTCCTATAAATATCAATTAAATCTATCTGGTCTATTGTGTCATTTAAAGCTTCTGTTTCCTTATTTATTTTCATTTTGGATGATCTGTCCATTGGTGTAAGTGAGGTGTTAAAGTCCCCCACTATTATTGTGTTACTGTCAATTTCCTGTTTTAGAGCTGTTAGCAGTTGCCTTATGTATTGAGGTGCTCCTATGTTGGGTGCATATATACTTATAATTGTTATATCTTCTCCTTGGATTGATCCCCTGATCGTTATGTAGTGTCCTTCCTTGTCTCTTGTAACATTCTTTATTTTAAAGTCTCTTTTATTTGATATGAGCATTGCTACTCTAGCTTTCTTTTGATTTCCATTTGCATGGAATATCTTTTTCCATCCCCTCACTTTCAGTCTGAATGTGTCACTAGGTCTGAAGTGGGTCTCTTGTAGACAGCATATATATGGGTCTTGTTTTTGTATCCATTCAGCCAGTCTGTGTCTTTTGGTTGGAGCATTTAATCCATTCACGTTTAAGGTAATTATCAATATGTATGTTCCTATAACCATTTTCTTAATTGTTTTGGGTTTGTTTTTGTAGGTCCTTTTCTTCTCTTGTGTTTCCCACTTAGAGAAGTTTGTTGTCGAGCTGGTTTGGTGGTGCTGAATTCTCTTAGCTTTTGCTTGTCTCTAAAGCTTTTGATTTCTCCATCAAATCTGAATGAGATCCTTGCTGGGTAGAGTAATCTTGGTTGTAGGTTCTTCCCTTTCATCACTTAAGTATATCATGCCACTCCCTTCTGGCCTGTAGAGTTTCTGCTGAGAAATCAGCTGTTCACCTTATGGGAGTTCCCTTGTATGTTGTCATTTTTCCCTTGCTGCTTTCAATAAATTTTCTTTGTCTTTAATTTTTGCCAATTTGATTACTATATGTCTCGGCGTGTTTCTCCTTGGGTTTATCCTGTATGGGACTCTCTGTGCTTCCTGGACTTGGGTGGCTATTTCCTTTCCCATGTTAGGGAAGTTTTTGACTATAATCTCTTCAAATATTTTCTCTGGTCCTTTCTCTCTCTCTTCTCTTTCTTGGATCCCTATAATGCGAATGTTGTTGCGTTTAATGTTGTCCCAGAGGTCTCTTAGGCTGTCTTCATTTCTTTTCATTCTTTTTTCTTTATTCTGTTCCGCAGCAATGAATTTCACCATTCTGTCTTCCAGGTCACTTATCCTTTCTTCTGCCTCAGTTATTCTGCTATTGATTCCTTCTAGTGTATTTTTCATTTCAGTTATTGTATTGTTCATATCTGTTTGTTTGTTCTTTAATTCTTCTAGGTCTTTATAAAACATTTCTTGCATCTTCTTGATCTTTGCCTCCATTCTTTTTCCAAGGTCCTGGATCATCTTCACTATCATTATTCTGAATTCTTTTTCTGGAAGGTTGCCTATCTCCACTTCATTTAGTTGTTATTCTGGGGTTTTATCTTGTTCCTTCATCTGTTACATAGCCCTCTACCTTTTCATCTTGTCTTTCTTTCTGTGAATGTGGTTTTTGGTCCACAGGCTGCAGGATTGTAGTTCTTCTTGCTTCTGCTGTCTGCTCTCTGGTGGATGAGGCCATCTAAGCGGCTTATGCCTCTTCTGCCATTTCTTGATTGGGTTTTTTTTTTTTTATATTAAGCTCTATGAGCCGTTTGTATAATTTGGAAATTAAGCCCTTGTCAGTCACATCACTTGCAAATATTTTCTCCCATTCCATAGGTTGTCTTTTTGTTTCATTTATCGTTTCCTTTGCTGTGAAAAAGATTTTAAGTTTAATTTGATCCCATTTGTTTATTTTTGGTTTTATTTCTGTTACTCTAGAGGATGAGTCCAAAAAAACATTGCTGAGATTTATGTCAAAGAGTGTTCTGCCTATGTTTTCCTCTAGGAGTTTTATAGTATCCGATCTTACATTTGGTCTTTAATCCATTTTGAGTTTATTTTTGTATATGGTGTTAGAGAATGTTCTAATTTCATTTTTTTACATGTAGCTGTCTAGTTTTCCCCACATCACTTATTGAAGAGACTGTCTTTTCTCCTTTGTTTCTTGCCTCCTTTGCCGTAGATTAATTGACTGTAAGTGCGTGTGTTTATTTCTGGGCTTTGGACGTCCTAGCCATAGCAATCAGAGAAGAAAAAGAAATAAAACAATTCAAATTGGAAAAGAAGAAGTAAAACTGTTACTGTTTGCAGATGACATGATGCTATACATAGAAAAAGATGCTACCAGAAAGCTACTAGAGCTCAACAATGAATTTGGTAAAGTTGCTGGATACAAAATTAATACACAGAAATGTTTTGCATTTCTATACACTAACAACAAAAGGTCAGAAAGAGAAATTAAGGAAACAATCCCATTTACCATTGCATAAAAAATATACCTAGGAATGAACTTACCTAAGGAGGCAAAAGACCTGTAGTATGAAAACTATAAGACACTGATGAAAGAAATTGAAGATGACACAAACAAATGGAAATATATACCATCGTCTTGGATTGGAAGAATCAATATTGTTAAAATGACCATACTCCCCAAGGCAATCTACAGATTCAACGCAATCCCTATCAAATTACCAATGGCATTTTTCACAGAACAAGAACAAAAAATTTTTAACTTTGTATGAAAACACAAAAGACCCCAAATAGCCAAAACAATCTTAAGAAAGAAGAACAGAGATGGAGGTAGCATGCTCCCTGACTTCAGACCATAACAAAGCCACAGTCATCAAAACAATATGGTACTGGCACAAAAACAGACATATAGATCAATGGAATCAGTTAGCTTTTTATTTTTAAAAGTTATATTTTTATCTAGTGGTTACTTTTAAAACTGCTACCTTGATGTACTATCCTCTTTCCCTTTTTCTTATAGGTGGTTCCAATGATCTGCCTCAATAAAACTAGTTTATATCTTCTTCCTCCTCCCTCTCTCTCTTCTACCATCCAGTTTAGTTAGTAGTATGTCATTCACATGTTTCTAGTGTTTTCCTTTGTACTATTATGTGTGTTCACATATTTATATTTGATCTGCTGACTTTAAGTGCTATTTTGTACTCCCATGTAGTACAGCCGAAGTAACTGTAAGTGGACTTTACTTTCTACTTTCTACAATTTTTGTTTTGGCAGAATGTTCTCCTCTGTCATTTGTATCTGTACCTTTGCTTTTACTTAGCTGTACAGTTAAATACATTTACTGCTGCCTTGATTTCCCTTTGCCAAACCTCCATTCATTCTTGATTGGCTGGAACTC